>NW_022437075.1:509721-519220 GCF_009761245.1 Sapajus apella
TCTCCTGCCTCAGCCTCCTGAGTAGCTGGGATTACAGGCACGCACCACCATGCCCAGCTAATTTTTTGTATTTTTAGTAGAGACAGGGTTTCACCATGTTGACCAGGATGGTCTCGATCTCTTGACCTCGTGATCCACCCGCCTCGGCCTCCCAAAGTGCTGGGATTACAGGCTTGAGCCACCGCGCCCGGCCTGATGTTCTTTTTTTAAACCAATTATGTTGGCCGGGCGCGGTGGCTCAAGCCTGTAATCCCAGCACTTTGGGAGGCCGAGGCGGGTGGATCACGAGGTCAAGAGATCGAGACCATCCTGGTCAACATGGTGAAACCCCGCCTCTACTAAAACTACAAAACATTAGCTGGGCATGGTGGCGCGTGCCTGTAATCCCAGCTACTCAGGAGGCCGAGGCAGGAGAATTGCCTGAACCCAGGAGGCGGAGGTTGCGGTGAGCCGAGATCGCGCCACTGCACTCCAGCCTGGGTAACAAGAGCGAAACTCTGTCTCAAAAAACAAAAACAAACAAAAACAAAACAAAAAAAAAACCAATTATGTTTACTTTATTTGAAAAAGTAGTCCATGCATGTGGTAAAGAATTAAAACATACAAAAGGAAATGAAAGAAAAATGGGCCCTTTTCTCACCTGAGGTGCTCTCCTCAGAGACCACAATTGATGCTTTCTTATAGGACCGTTTGTAGACAACTAATGACAGTGGGTTGTGGTGGACAGTACTGATTTTGGACATATGAGGTATTACGTTTTGTGTTCTAATTTGATCTCTGTGCCACGTGTCCTGGAGGGTCTCTTTTCTTGTTGTTGTTGAGACGGAGTTTCACTCTTGTTACCCAGGCTGGAGTACAGTACGTGATCTCAGCTCACCGCAACCTCTGCCTCCTAGGTTCAAGCAATTCTCCTGCCCCAGCCTCCTGAGTAGCTGGAACTACAGGCGCATGCCACCATGCCCAGCTAATTTTTGTATTTTTACTAGAGACAGGGTTTCACCATGTTGACCAGGATGGTCTCGATCTCTTGACCTTGTGATCCACCCACCTCGGCCTCCCAAAGTGCTGGGATTATAGGCGTGAGCCACCGCGCCTAGCCCTGGAGGGTCTCTTTACGTGTGTGCAAATATGTATATTCCTCATTGTTTTAATGGACTGATAATACCCAGTTATATAGACCTGTCAACAGACATATCGTAGATTATATTACATATTGGGATTATAAACAAATATTTGATATTGTAAATGATGCAATATAATATCCTTGTGATATATTGCACACATGCAGGCATGCCTGGATATACTTGGATAAATTCGTGGGGGTACAGTTGCCGGATCAAAGTATATGCATTAAAACTGGTTGGGGGCTGGCCACAGTGGCTCATGCCTGTATTCCCAGCACTTTAGGAGGCGCAGGCGGGCGGATCACAAGGTCAGGAGTTCAAGATCAGCCTGGCCAACATGGTGAAACACCATCTCTCCTAAAAATACCAAATTAGCTGGACTTGGTGGCATATTCCTGTAATCCCCGCTACTTGAGAGGCTGAGGCAGGAGAATCGTTTGAACCTGGGAGGCGGAGGTTGCAGTTAGCTAATACCACGCCATTGCACTCCAGCCTGGGGGACAGAGCGAGACTTCGTTTCAAAAACAAACAAACAAAAAACTGGTTGGAGCTGGGGGCGGTGGCTCATTCCTGTAATCCCAGCACTTTGGGAGGCCGAGGTGGGTGCATCACGAGGTCAGGAGTTCGAGACCAGCCTGACCAACATGGTGAAACCCCAAAACCCGTCTCTACTAAAAATACAAAAATTAGCCAAGTGTGGTGGCACATGCCTGTAATCCTAGCTACCTGGGAGGCTGAGGCAGGAGAGTCGCTTGAACCTGGGAGATTGAGGTTGCAGTGGGCTGAGATCACACCATTGCACTCCAGCCTGGGTGAGAGAGAGAGACTTTGTCTCAAAACAAGCAACAACCAAAAAACTGGTTGGGTGCAGTGTCTCATGCTTGTAATTCCAACACTTTCGGGAGGCCAAAGGAGGAAGATTGCTTAAGCTCAGAAGTTTGACACCAGCCTGGGAAAAATAGGGAGACCCTGTCTCTACAAAATATATATACATATATTTTGAGACAGAGTCTTCCTCTGTCACCCAGGCTGGAATGCAGTGTTCGTGATCTCGGCTTACTGCAGCCTCTGCCTCCTGGGTTCCAGTGATTCTGCCTCAGCCTCCCGGGTAGCTGGGATTATAGGCATGTGCCACCATGTCCAGCTAAATTTTTTGCACTTTTAGTAGAGACGAGGGTTTCACCATGTTTGCCAGGCTGGTCTCAAACTCCCGACCTCTGGTGATCCTCCTGCCTCGGCCTCCCAAAGTGCTAGGATTACAGGCATGAGCCACCACACCTGGCCTCTTGTAGGGTTTTTGTAGTTATAGGTTTTTTTTTTTTTGTTTTTTTTTTTTTTTGAGACGGAGTTCTGCTGTTGTTGCCCAGACTGGAGTGCAATGGCGCGATCTCGGCTCACCGCAACCTCCGCCTCCTGGGTTCAAGCAATTCTCCTGCCTCAGCCTCCTGAGTAGCTGGGATTACAGGCACGCACCACCATGCCCAGCTAATGTTTTTTTTTTGTAGTTTTAGTAGAGACGGGGTTTCACCATGTTGACCAGGATGGTCTCGATCTCTTGACCTCGTGATCCACCCGCCTCGGCCTCCCAAAGTGCTGGGATTACAAGCGTGAGCCACCGCGCCCGGCAGTTATAGGTTTTATATTTAAGTTTTTAATCCATTTTTATATATGGTAAAAGGGAGGAGTCTAGTTTCAGTTTTCTGCATATGGCTAACCAATTATGTCAGCACCATTTAGTAAATAGGGAGTCCTCTTCCCATTGCTTATTTTTGTCAACTTTGTGGAACATCAGATGGTTGTAGGTGTGTGGCTTTACTTCTTTATATTCTGTATTCTGTTCTTTTGGTCTACGTTTCTGTTTTTGTATTAGTATCATGCTGTTTTGGTTACTGTAGAATAGGTTTCTATTTAATATAGCCAAATTTACCACTTTTTTTTTTTCACTTTTTTTGTGGTTTCTGGATTTTAGTTCTTCTTTAGGTCTCTGTAATATCTATACAAGACTCTTGCCACTCTTACAGGTTCTGCCTACATGGAAATGGGGATTAATTCACTCACTCAGATTGCAGCTGGAAACCTCAGAAGTTCTCCCTCCTTTGCCTCTGTAACTTCACTTTATTCATTGGAAACAAGGTGAGACCCACACACCAGATTCTCAGCCATCTGGGCTTAGCCAACTCTTTTTGCTTTCATCTAAAAGGAGCCCTCATAAATGGCAAATAGCTATTGGGCGTGGTGGCTAACACTGTATTCCCAGCACATGGCAAGGCCAAGTTCGAGACCAGCCTGGCCAGTATGGCGAAACCTCATCTCTACTAAAAATACAAAAATTAACAAGGCATGGTGATGCACACCTGTAATTCCAGCTACTCAGGAGGCTGAGGCACAAGAATTGCTTGAACCCAGGAGGCGGTGGTACAGTGAGCTGAGATCACACCACTGCACTCCAGCCTGAGTGACAGAGCAAGACTCTGTTTCAAAAAAAGACAAAAAGGAAAGGCTGGGAGCAGTGGCTCATGCCTGTAATCCCAGCACTTTGGGAGGCCGAAGTCGGCAGATCATTTGAGGTCAGGAGTTCAAAACCAGCCTGGCCAACATGTTGACACTCTAAAAATGGTGACACTAAAAATACAAAATTTAGCTGGGTGTGGTGGTGGGCACCTGTAGTCCCATCTACTTGAAGGCTGAGGCAGGAGAATTGCTTAAACTCAGGAGGCGGAGGCTGCAGTGAGCTAAGATGGCACCACTGTACTCTAGCCTGGGAGAAAGAATGAGACTCCATCTCAAAAGAAGAAAAAAGGCAAATGGCAGTGTTTGGATCAAAATATCCCCGGGATGAGACCAGGCGTGGAGGCTCATGCCTTTAATCCCTGCACTTTGGGAGGCCGAGGTGGGTGAATTGCTTGAGGTCAAGTGTTCAAAACCAGCCTGGCCAACATGGTGAAACCCCGTCTCTATTAAAAATATAAAAAATTAGCCAGACGTGGTGCATGCCTGTAATCCCAGCTACTTGGGAGGCTGAGGCACAAGAATTGTTTGAGCCTGGGAGGCAGAGGTTGTAGTGAGCCAAGATTGCACTACTACACTCCAGTTGGGGCAACAGAGCGAGACTGTCTCAAAATAAATAAAAAAATAAAATGTCTACTGGATATAAACAAAAACCTATACAAAGAGACAGGGTCTCACATCTCCCAGGCTTGAGTACAGTGGCATGATCACCGTTCATGGCTTACTGCAGCCCTTACTTTCTGGGCACAGGTGATCCTCACACCTCAAGCCTCCCAAGTAGCTGGGACTACAGGCGTGCACCACTGTGGCCGGTTACTTTTTGGTATTTTTAGTAGAGATGGGATTTCACCATGTTGCCCAGGCTTCTCTCAAACTCCTGAGTTTAAGTGATTGCCCCCTGCCCCCGGCCTCCCAGAGTGCTGGGATTATTGGCATGAGCCACCATGCCTGGCCAAAAGCCGCTTTGAAGACTTTTAAAGTCTGTTTCCTTTTAAGTCTGTTATTTCATTTTGTACATTTAAATCTTAATGTCCATTTTGAGTTTATTTCGGTATATGTAGTCAGGCATTGGAATCCAATTTTTTTTTCCATATAGGTAGTCATTTCTCCCAAGACCATCTATTAAACAATCACTCTTTTTCCTAATGGGCTGAAATTACATCTTTATCAGAATCTACATTCTACTGTGTATTTTAATCTGTTTCTGGACTCAGTTCATTGATACATTTCTCTATTTTTGTGTGTATATCATACCATACTTTTAACAGTGACTTTTTTTGGTATATACAAGGTATCCTATAACAAAAGCCACATAAAATTAATTTGTAGCTATACAGAAGTATTTAGAACAAAAAACATATTCTGCCTTTACTCTGACGCCTTTGCGAAAGCTAAACTGTGCTGATAGCTTCCTGTTGCCTCTATGCAGTTACATGCCTTGTATATACCTTCATGCAGAGGCAGTGCAGCCTGGACGTCAGGAATAGGATTCCAGGGTCAGGCCACCTGGACTCTTATCTGCTGTCTGCCATTTTATAGTTGTAGGATCTTGTGAGGTTGCTCTGATAATTAAATGTTACATGTGAAAAGTTATTACGTTTCTATTTTTTTTTTTTTTTGAGACGGAGTTTCACTCATGTTACCCAGGCTGGAGTGCAATGGCGCAACCTCGGCTCACCGCAACCTCCGCCTCCTGGGTTCAGGAAATTCTCCTGCCTCAACCTCCTGAGTAGCTGGGATTACAGGCACGTGCCACCATGCCCAGCTAATTTTTTGTATTTTTAGTAGAGACGGGGTTTCACCATGTTGACCAGGATGGTCTCGATCTCTTGACCTCGTGATCCACCCACCTCGGCCTCCCAAAGTGCTGGGATTACAGGCTTGAGCCACCGCACCCGGCCATGTAAAGTCTTTAAAACAGTACCTGGCACTGTTATATAAACAAACATTATAGAATTGCTACTGTTAGCCAGGCAGTGGTTCATGCCTATAATCCCAGCACTTTGGGAGGCTGAGGCAGGAGAATCAGTTGAGCCCAGGAATTTGATACCAGCCTCAGTAACATAGTGAGACCCTGTCTCTACAAGAAAATTTAAAATTAGCTGGGTTAATAACACGTGCCTATAGTCCTGTCTACTTGGGAGGCTGAGGCAGGAAGATCACTTGAGTCCAAGGGTTCAAGGCAGCAGTGAGCTATGATCACACCACTGCCCTCTAGCCTGGGCAACAGAGCGAGAACTTGTCTCTTTTTACTTTCTTTTTTTTTTTAATAAAGACGAGGTTTCACCATGTTGGTCAGGCTGGTCTTGAACTCCCGACCTCAGGTGATCCACCCACCTTGGCCTCCAAAGTGCTTGGATTACAGGCATGAGCCACCAAGCCTGGCCCCTCGTCTCTCAAAAAAATAATTACTGCTTCTATTAATAGTTCCCTACAAATATATGTAGTCATATGGATTTGAAAATTTGTGGGTTTTTTTTAGATGTTTTCATTCTACCTTGCAATACAACGTTTTTGATTTTTGCCAAAATATAACATGTATCTCATATAAAAAATTCGAATGATGTTTATAAGGAGAAATGGCATTTTCCATTCCCTCATTCCTACTCCCTGCCACTACTTCTTACCAGAGTTAGTTACTCCCTGTTCTTTCAGTTGAATTTCCTGCCATTTTAATTCCATATTTGTAAGTACTTGTACATACTTCTAATTTTATACAATAAGAACAATAAAAATTTTAAAATAACACCTAAAGCTTTTTTTTTGAAAAGATCAATAAAATTGGCTGGGTGCGGTGGCTCATGCCTATAATCCCAGCACTTTGGGAGGCTGAGGCGGGGGGGATCACTTGAAGTCAGGAGTTTGAAAACAGCCTGGCCAACATGGTGAAACCTCATCTCTGCTAAAAATACAAAAATTAGATAGGCTTGGTGGCGGGCGCCTGTATTCCCATTTACTTGGGAGGCTGAGGCAGGAGAATCCCTTGAACCCAGGAGATGGAGGTTGCAATGAGTCGGGATCATAACACTGCATTCCAGCCTGGGTGACAGAGTAAGACTCCGTCTCAAAAAAAAAAAAAAAAAAAACAAAGGGGAGAAAAAAGGCCAGGCCAGTGGCTCACGCCTATAATCCTAGCACTTTGAGAGGCTCAGACTGGCAGAACACTGGAGGTCAGGAGTTCGAGATGAGCCTGGCCTACATGGAGAAATCCCAGTGCTACTAAAATACAAAAATCAGCCAGGTGTGGCGGTGCATGCCTATAATCCCAGCTGTTAGAGAGGGTGACCCAGGAGGCAGAGGTTGCAGTGTGCCAAGATCGCATCACTGTACCGCAGCCTGGGCAGCAGAGTGAGATTCCAACTTAAAAAAAAAAAAAAGAAAGAACGTGTATATGGGAAAGCACAAGACTTAGAATAGCTAAAATAATTTTTTGAAAAAGAAAAGTAGGAGGAATAACTGCACCTGATTTTGTTACTCTGTAGCCATGGTAATCCAATGTGGTGTTGGCAGACACATAGATCAGTGGAACAGAATCAGGAACCCAGAAATAGACCCACAAAGATATTCCTGGCTGATTTTTTTAAGGAGCAAAAGCTATTCAATGCAGGAAAGGTAGCCTTTTCCAGATGGTGCAAGAGCAATTGGCCCTCTATGGTGTAATAAAACCTGTATGTGATCTTTATCCCTGGTTCCTGGCACAGAGCTAAAAACCTTGGAATTTTGTGAATAATAGGAGTAGGGTTTGCAATTCATAAGGAGCCCATTTTGACCACACCTGAGTTTATGCTAATGAGGTGACTACAGTAGGACCCATAGATATCTTCAGTATAGTGATAGTCACCTTAAAGGAGGTATGGACTCTTTACCCCACGATTAAGAGAGTTAGGTTGGTGAACACATTCAAGCGCTGGGAGGGTGGCTCATCCAGAGGGTGCTTGGATGTGCTGCACCTTCAGTGTCCTCAACCAGTCCTTACCCTCTGGATCTCTTCCATTTAGCAGTTCCTGAGTTTTTTTTTTTTTTTTTTTTTTTTTTTTGGGGAGACAGAGTTTCTCTCGTTACCCAGGCTGGAGTGCAATGGCGCGATCTCGGCTCACCGCAGCCTCCGCCTCCTGGGTTCAGGCAATTCTCCTGCCTCAGCCTCCTGAGTAGCTGGGATTACAGGCACGCGCCACCATGCCCAGCTAATTTTTTGTATTTTTAGTAGAGACGGGGTTTCACCGTGTTGACCAGGATGGTCTCGATCTCTTGACCTCGTGATCCACCCGCCTCGGCCTCCCAAAGTGCTGGAATTACAGGCTTGAGCCACCGCGCCCGGCCCTGAGTTTTATCCATTAAATAAAACTGGTAAGACTGGACATGGCAGCTCATGCCTGTAATCCCAGCACTTCAGGAGGCCAAGGTGGGAGGATTGGTTCAGCCCAGGAGTTCAAGATCAGCCTTGGCACCCATCTCTCTTTTTTTTTGAGACAGAGTCTTGGTTTGTCGCCAGGTGCCAGGCTGGAGTACAGTGGTGCAATCTCGGCTCATTGCAGCCTCCACCTCCTGGGTTCAAGCAATTCTCCTGCCTCAGCCTCCAGAGTAGCTGGGACCACAGGCACACGCCACCACGCCCAGCTAATTTTTGTATTTTTTTTTCTTCTTTTTTTTTTTTTTTCGCACTCACTCCCTCCCTCCCTCCCTCCAATTTTTGTATTTTTAGTAGAGATGGGGTTTCACCATGTTGGCCAGGATGGTCTTGATCTCTTGACTTCGTGATCCACCCGCCTCAGCCTCCCAAAGTGCTGGGATTACAGGTGTGATCCACTGCACTGGGCTTTTTTATTTTTTTGAGATGAAGTTTCACTCTTGTCGCCCAGCTGGAGTACAGTGGCGCCATCTTGACTCACTGCAACCTCTGCCTTCCTGGTTCAAGTGATTCTCCTGCCTCAGCCTCCCGAGTAGGTGGGATTGATTACAGGCACCCACCACCACACCTGGCTAATTTTTGTATTTTTAGTAGAGACGGCCACAACCCCATCTCTTAAAAAGAGAAAATTAGCTGGGCATGGTAGTTCACACCTGTAGTCCCAGCTACTCTGGAGGCTGAGGTGAGGATCACTTGAGCTTGGGAGATCAAGGGTGCAGTGATCCATGATGATGCTGCTGCACTCTAGCCTGGGTGACAGGGTGAGACCTTGTGTCAAAAAAAAAAAAAATTTTTTTTTAACTTTCAAAACTGAACAATTTTTTTAAAAATTAGAAAATGGGCAAAAGATGTGAACGGATATTTGAACAGGATATACAGATTGCCAAAAAATCATGAAAATGTGCTCAACTTTGTTAGCAATTAAGGGAAATGCAAATTGAAACCACAATGACATATCAATACATACCTATCAGAATGGCCAAAATAAAAAATAGCAAAACACAAATGCTGATAAAAATGTGAAGTGGATTAGCTTGGTGTGGTGGTGGGCACCTGTAGTCCCAGCTACTTGGGAGGCTGAGGCAGGAGAATTGCTTGAACCTGGGAGGTGGAGGTTGCAGTGAGCTGAGATGGAGCCACTGCACTCCATCCGGGTGACAGAGCAAAACTTGGTCTCCAAAAAAAAAAAAAAAAAAAAAATGTGAAGTGAATTCACACATACATTGGTGGTGGGAGTGTAAAAGGGTCCAGCTACTCTGGATGAGAGTTTGGCAGCTTCTTACATTAATAAGCACAAGTTCATTGTGTGACGTAGCAGTTGGACTCTTCATCCCAGGCAAAATGGAACTTCATCCCAGAAAAGTGAAAACTTATGTTCAGTTTCCTGAAACAAAAAACCTGTACATGAATGTTCATAGCAGCTTTATTTTTTTTTTTTTTTTTTTTTTTTTTTTTTTTT
>NW_022437075.1:519320-607979 GCF_009761245.1 Sapajus apella
CCCAGCTAATTTTTTGTAGCTTTAGTAGAGACGGGGTTTCACCATGTTGACCAGGATGGTCTCGATCTCTTGACCTTGTGATCCACCCGCCTCGGCCTCCCAAAGTGCTGGGATTACAGGCTTGAGCCACCGCGCCCGGCCCCAGCTTTATTTTTTAATAGCAAAATACTAAAAATGACCCTAATGTCTTTCAGTGGGAGAATGTTTAAACTGCTGTATACCACTGAATACTACTTATCAAAAAATGGAATGAATTGTTGATAGATACTACTTCAGTGCATCTCAAAGGTATGTTCAGTGAAAAAGCCAGTCTGACTAGGCCACATAGTGTATGATCCCACTTATATGACACCGTGAAGGCAAAATGGTAGCAGCAGACCACTTAGATTAGCTGTTGTCTGGGGTTATGGGTGGGGAGGGAGTGACTACCAAGAGGTAGCAGGAGGATTTTTGGGCAGTGGAGTTATTCTTTGTCCCGAGTTTGTTGGTGGATATGAGTTAAAATTCATAGAGCTGAGTACCAAAAAAGTGTGTGTGATGTATGTAAATTTAAAATATATAAACCGTTGAGATAAACATTTTAAAAATCAGTCACACGAAAACGACCAAAGTGGCTTCCTCATAAGCGCCTCTATCTGGAAAACTGTATCTGGGAAGCAGCTCCTGGCCCTGCCCTGCCTTCCAGGTGGTTACACTTGTAAGGGGCTTTGCCAAAGCCCTCACCTCAGCTGTCGCTCACGTTGCCCTCATTTCAGCAGCTCCTGAAGCCCTGGCGTGAGTAATCTTTGAGTTCTATCCACTCCCTGAAACTGCAAAACCCATTTTAGCGCGCGTTTCCAGGTCTCCACCTCTTATCTCCCCAGTACTGGGTCTGCCCGTCTCTGTCTCTGTATCTCTGTTCAGATTTGTCTTAGCCTCGAGTACATCCCTTCTCTGGATCTTTCTTTTCCTGAGGCCGGGCTGGTCTCTGTCCCATTCTCTGGGTCTCTCCCTTTCCTGAGCCTGAGCTGGTCTCTTCCTTTCTTGAGCCCATGCTGGTCTTTCCCTTTCTTGAGCCTGAGCTGGTCTCTCCCTTCCTTTCCATGTATGTGGGTCTTCATGCTTCTCTCCTTTCCGGTCTGCGCGTCTTTTTGTCTCTGTTTCTCACGGTCTTTGTTTCTCTGTGTCTTTGGCTGTCAGGGGTCTATTATTTATGCGCTTGTTTACCTTGTTGCCGTGGTGCCGAAAGTGACGCAGGCGCCTGTTGTGCGGGACGCTGGGGGGGGGGGGGGGGGGGTGGCACACTCGCGTCTGATTGGCCATGTACCCTGTCACGGCTCCCTTGCTCGCTCCCCCCCACACGGGCACTGTCTCTTGGCATTGTGGGAATCGTAGTCCGCGGCAGAGCCCAGTGCGCAGGCGCAGTTTGGCGGCCGCCATCGCGCTCTGGGGCTCCAGGCGGCTGGGACCGGTCTGGGGTAGCTGCGCAGCAGGTGGGTCCGTCCCGGGGCCGCAGTTTGGAGGTCAGGAAGCGACCCCGACGGGACAGACGGTGAGGATGCCTCAGGGAGCAGCGTGGGGTGAAGGGGCCGGGGCGTCCTCGGGGTTGGGGTGCGAGCCCCTCGCTATGCGTCCAGGAGGCCGAGGGTCTGAGAGCCCTTCCCGTGGAGTGCGGGGAGGGGCCGGGTCCCCCAGGATTGGGACTGACATCTGGGTCAGTGAGAGGTCCTCTCCTGGGGGTTGGGTGCTGGGAGGGCGTAGGGGGCCCTGCAGGCAGGTAGGGAACTAGTGAAACCCCCATCCCTTGTAGGTTCGGGGAGAGGAAGCTCTTAGGGCACCCTGTGGGTGGGATACCAGGAAGGGGCAGCTCCTGATGAGGGGGAGTGTGTCGAGGGGGAGGCTCCTGATGGGGAAGTGGGGGACGTGGGGGAAGGGGAGGGGGAAGTTCTTGAGAGGGGAGAAGGGGAAGGCTCCTGAACGGGGAGAAGGGAGGGGTAGGCTCCTTAGGGGAAAAGGAGGCAACGAAGCGGGACTTAGGGTGTGAGGGTGTCCTTGGGGTGGGGGGAAGCTGTTCAGGCCATGGCTACTTGGGCTGGAGCAGGGAAGAAGTAGAGGATATGGGGACCAAAGGGGTGCCTGGGATGGGCATTGTCTCTGCTGCCCCCACCCTTGGGACATCCCGCCTCTCCCCAGTCACCTGGGGATGGGTTCTGTTTGAGTTAGGTGCCTGCGCCCACCCCAAGACCCCTCTCGTGAGAGAGACAAGAGTGGGAGTACTGGGCTTCAAGTGTGACTCGAAGCTTGGGGTGGGGGCCTGACTCTCAACCTCTCATCACTCTTCCCCCATCTCCTTTCTCTCACACTCCCTGCTCCTTCCTTTTCCCCAATATCCCCCCCAACGAGTCCCTTCATCTGGCTTTCCGTGCCCCTGCTCCTTCCCCCATTTTTGTCTGTTCCTCCTCCACTTTCCCATATACTCACCAGTGTCCTTGCTGACTCCTGGGGGAGGCTGAGTGGCACAGTCACACCATACCTAGTTCCATGTCACCTCTCCCATCCCATTGTGTCCTGCAGATGGTTTCCTGCTCTGGAGTGAGAGCAGGTACACACATCACATGGAGTTGCTGTTTTCTCTGTATGATACTTGAATCTGTGACTTCCTGGGCATTCCTGGCCTTGGGCTTTGTGGGAGCCTGGGCCAGTTGTGCAGGACATCTCTCTGGTTCTGTCTGTCCTGGTGAGTGGATCAGGGACCACAAAAGGCAGCTGAGATGTGAACAAAGATCCTCACTTCATGTTTTTTCATTCTTTTAAAAGCACCTTTTCTCCTTTTTGTAATGAGTTAGTGATCTCTGGATGAAGCCAGGGCAGTCCCTGGGGCTACCGGCCTATGCCCCATGCATTGTGTTTCCCTGGCTGATCCTCAGGCCTGAGGCCATAGGGTGGTTTGCTAGACCCCATGAGTGGGGCAGGATAGAGAGCCATGATGAATAATCCTTAGGTGGCCAGGGCTGGGCCCGAAGAGGGCCAGACCAGTCTTGAGCTCTGCTCAGCCCCCGATGAAGGGGATTTGCTGCAGGACTCTGGGGGCCCGCCAGGCTTGGGACCCCTCAGGTCAGCCAACCCTCACCCACTGTGACTCTTTCCCTCAGCCTATGCATTCCAAGCCTCCTGGGAGGCACAAAGCCTAAAGGACTGGCTAAAGACTTGTGCAAACTGCTTCATTTTTTGAGGATGGGGTGGGTGGGCTCTAGGAAAATCCCATCTGAGGAAAATTCTGGACAGTCCCAAGATTGGGGGGTGGGGGTGGAGGTTTGCCCAGTGAGCAAGCCAGACTCCAATGAGGTGTGGCCTCATTCAAGCAGGCTGTGGACAGGAAAGGGTCCCAGTGGTGTCTCTCTTGTTTTTAAGATACAGGCTCATTCAGTGCTCAGGCTGGAGTGCAGGGACCAATCATAGCTCACTACAGCCTCCAACTCCTGGGCTCCAGGGATCCTCCTGCCTAAGACTCCCCAAGCTGTGGGATTATAGATGTGCACCGCCACGTCTGCCCTGGTGATATCTGAGTGTCCTCGTAACAATTTGGCCAGGGATGGGGCTGAAGGAGGCAGGAAGACAAACACAGGGCCAGAGATTTCTGGAGGCCCCTGAGATGGCCCTGTCCTCCTGGCTGTGAGCCTCGGTCCCCGTAGGAAGGGAGATGAACATGGAGAGGCTGTTTTTACAGGATGAAGCAGCTTTCTTGCAGTTGGGCATTTTAGGAGATCCTGCTGCCATGGAAGGCTCTGGTTTTCTCTGCAGGTGAATGCAGGGAGGGGAGGCAGAGGTGGCTTCCCAGAGAGGCCCACAGCCTGCAATGGTGAGGGGGAAGGGCACAGAGGAAAGGAGGTCCCATGCCTGTCCCCAGGGGCTGACATGTGTCCCCCACTGACATGTCCAGTGGCCCAGCCAGAGTGTGTCCCGTCCTCCCTACCCCTGCCAGTGGCCGAGGACCCTTGTTTATTCTACTGAGACCCCGATGCCTCCACCATACTCATAGCTGGGAAGTTGGAGCAGGAGGAGAAGGGTCTGGGGTGGGGGGCTGGCTGGGATCTGCCAGACCGTTGTGGAGGCCCATGAGGGCTAGAGGGGGAGCTGTCAGGAGGCTTCTTTTTTTTTTTTTTTGAGACGGAGTTTTGCTCTTGTTACCCAGGCTGGAGTGCAATGGCGCCATCTTGGCTCAACGCAGCCTCCGCTTCCTGGGTTCAGGCAATTCTCCTGCCTCAGAGGAGGCTTCTTAAAAGGAGGGCTTATGAGCCTGGAGCAGGAAGGATGAATGGCAGTGTCACTTTGCAGGTGGGGTCCCAGCCTTAGTGCTTGCCTGCCTCCTACCTCTGTTTCTCCACCTGCACCTTGGGGCTGCTCCTGCTTCCTACCCCCCTGGCATTGTGAAGTTTTGATGAGGGAAGGTTCTGTGCACACACATATGGAGCTCACAGTGTCCTTTGTGGAGACAGGTTCTCTGCAAGGTGTGCATGCCTCTGGTGTCCTAAGAAAGCCAAAATTACATGCCTGCAGGACCATACCTCTGTCCATACACCAAGTAGAGCTCTGTGCCTCCATTGCCAGTGGGGTAGAACTGGCATCATGCCTCTTATCCGGAGAGGCTCCAGATGATGGTAGCCTGAAACGGGTTCCAGCTGGCCAGCATACCCACCTGCAGGCCAGCAGTGACCGTTTTGTTTGTATTTATTAGAGATGGGGTCTTGCTGTGTCGCTTACGCTAGAGTACAGTGGCACAATTATGGGTGGCACATTATGGCCTCCAACTCCTGGGATCAAGGGGTCCTTCCACCTTAGCTTCCCATGTAGCTGGGACCGTAGGTGTGTGCCACCATGCCTGGCTAATTTTCTTTTTCTTTTTTGTGAGACAGGGTCTCACTCTGTCACCCAAGCTGCAATACAGTGTTGTGATCACAGCTCACTGCAGCCTTGATCTCCTGGATTCAGGTGATCCTCCCACTTGATTCTACAGAGTAGCTGGGACCACAGGCACACGCTACTGTGCCCAGCTAGTTTTTGTATTTTTTGTAGAGACAAGGCTTTGGCGTGTTGCCCAGGCTGTCTCGAGCTCCTGAGCTCAAACTGTTCCCCTACCTTGGCCTTGCAAAGTGCGGGGATAACAGGTGTAAGCCACAATGCCCAGCCACCTGTTTTTGTAAATGAGGTTGTGTAAGAACATGCCAAATCTGTGGGTACACACAGGGCTCTGGCTGCCTACTTGGCCACAAGAAAGAGTTGAGTAGTTGAAACTGAGACTGTCTGGCTTTTTAAATCTGCTATCCTCTGTTCTAGGAGGATAAACAAGAATACGTATTTCTAATCCTGAGGGTAAGAAGCCCTTTTTAAGTGGTTTTCTGAACTCAAAAGTTCAGTTTAAAAAATAGTTGAAGGCTGGGTGCAGTGGCTTATGCCTGTAATCCTGGCACTTTGGGAGGCCAAGCCAGGTGGATCAGCAGTTCGAGACCAGCCTGGCCAACATGGTGAAACCCCATCTCTACTAAAAATACAAAAAATAGCTGGGCGTGGTGGCAGGTGCCTGTAATCCCAGCTATTCAGGAGGCTGAGGCAGGAGAATCATTCAAACCCAGGAGACAGAGGTGGCAGTGGGCCAACATTCTGCCACTGCACTCCAGCTGGGTGACAGGGTGAGACTCTATCTCCAAAAAAAAGGTTGCATTAGATAGTAAGAAATAATTCGGACATTGCCTGTGACCAGAGGACAGCACGGAGTGAAAAGACAAGGCACAGATAGGGACAGTGGCAAGATGGAGCCAGACAAGGGAACTCATTAACTAGTTCACAGAAGGAGCTGTAAAGAAAACGTCAAAAAAAATAAAAAAAAAAAAAATTAAAAGGCTGGGCATGGTGGCTCACGCCTGTAATCCTAGCACTTTGGGAGGCTGAGTTGGGTGGATCACCTGAGGTCAGAAGTTCAAGACCAGCCTGGCCAACATGGTGAAACCGATCTTTATTTTTTAAAAATAAAGAAAAGAAAAAGTCACGGGAGAGTGGGCAGTTTACCCAGCCTCAGAAATTAAATCATGAGAAAGCGCTCAGCCACACAACGGGCAGATGCTCAGGTCTGAGGGTCTTTGGCAGGGGGTGGAGTGTGTGAGGAGAGGGCACCCTGGTGGGGGCTGCCGTAAGTAGGTGACGGTTGTCAGATTGTCCCCTGTGCCCTAGCTATCTTGTTTCTCCATATGTCCTTTAGATAGATCAGAAAGGACGCTGCAGAGATGGACATGAGGATCCACAACAGCCAAAAACAAATGAGGTACAGCCAGCACACCCCTCAACAGAATTGCACTGTTTTGTGCAGTCTACACACACTGAGCCAGCTCTACCCAGGCCCAGGGACCTGCCTGTGAAGAATCCCTGCTGTCCTGGGTACGCATTCCAGTAGGGATGGCAGTCAGTAGGCAAGTAAAAGGTGGAGGCAGTGAGCACGTGTCAGGTGGGGGCATACAAGGAGTGGAGAGGAAAAGCCTCCCAGAGGCACCAGTTGAGAGCTCAGACCTATGAGGTAGCAAAAGGGTGGGGCTGGGTGCAGTGACTCTTACCCGTAATCCCAGTGCTTTGGGAGGCCAAGACAGGTGGATCCTTTGAGTCCAGAAGTTACAGACCAGCCTGGGCAACATAGTGAGATCCCTGTCTACAAAAAATTAAAAATTAGCCAGGTGTGGCTGGGTCGGTGTCTCATGCCTGTAATCCCAGCGCTTTGGGAGGCCGAGGCGGGCAGATAATGAGGTCAGGAGATCGAGACCATCCTCGCCAACATGGTGAAACCATGTCTCTAAAAACACAAAAAAATTAGCTGGGCGTGGTGGTACACACCTGTAGTCCCAGCTACTCGGGAGGCTGAGACAGGAGAATTGCTTGAACCCAGGAGGTAGAGATTTCAGTGAGCTGAGATTGCACTGCTGCACTACAGCCTGGGGGAAACTGTGATACTCCGTCTCAAAAAAAAAAAAAAAAAAATTAGCCAGGTGTAAGTGATGTGCACCTGTAGTTCTGGCTACTTGTGAGGCTGGGATAGGAGGATTGCTTGAGCCCAGGAGGTTGAGGCTGCAGTAAGCTATGATCATGCCACTGCTCTCCAGCCTGGGTGACAAGAGTATGACCATGTGTTTAAAAAAGGTAGGGCTGGGTGCGGTGGGCTCATTCCTGTAATCCCAGCACTTTAGGAGGCTGAGGTGGGCGGATCGTGTGGTCAGGAGTTCAAGACCAACCTGACCAACATGGTGGAACTGCGTCTCTACTAAAAGTACAAAAATTAGCCAGGCATGGTGGCGGATGCCCATAATTCCAGCTACTTGGGAGGCTGAGGCAGGATAATCGCTTGAACCTGGGAGGCAGAGGTTGCAGTGAGCCAAGATCACGCCACTGCACTGCAGCCCGGGAAACAGAGCGAGACTTCCTTTCTAAAAAAAAAAAAAAAAAAAAAGGTAGAGGTGTGGTGGTGGTAATGATGGCATATTATGGGTCTGTTTTGCTTGAGGTATGTGGAAGCTTGTGTAGAATGTCTTCCTATGGCACCTAAGAGTTCTGCATTCATAATCGCCTCCTTTAAATGCTACTAGCCACAGAGGGAGAGGTTGATAGTTGATTCTGTGCAAACTTCTGGTTTTTTGGTGGGGGGGGGGGTTTGTTTGTTTTTTTGAGATAGCGTCTCTTCCTGTCGCCCAGGCTGGAATGTAGCAGTGGCACGATCATCCCTCACTACAGCCTCTACCTCCCAGGTTCAAGTGATCCTCCTGCCTCAGCCTCCTGAGTAGCTGGAATTAGAGGTGCCCACTACCACACCCGGCTAATTTTTGTATTTTTAGTATAGAGGGGGTTTCACCATGTTGGCCAGGCTGGTCTCCAACTCCTGACCTCAGGTTATCTGCCTGCCTTGGCCTTCCATAGTGCCGGGATTATGGGCATGAGCCACTGTGCCTGCCCCTTTTTTGTTTGTTTGTTTTTAAACAGCTTATTGAATGTAATTTATATACCATGAAGTTTACCCATTTAAAGTGGACAGTTCATTGGTTTTTAGTATGCAGTACTCAGTTGAGCATTTTCGCCACCCAAAGAAGAAATCCTGTACCCATTAGCAGTCACTCGTCATTCCCCCAAACCCCGGGCCCTCGCAACAGCTGATGTACATTTTGTCTCTAGATTTGCCTGTTCTGGATGTTTCATTTCTGTGGAATCACACACCCCACCCTACAGCTGTGAGGTCTTTGCACCCCATATCCTGGTGTAGCACAGTCAGAGCAGAACCTGGCAACCGAGAAGAGCTCACAGCACCTGGTCTTGTGTGGTTTACTCTATGGTTTTTCCCTATAAAACTGGGCTTGCTCAGACACGTTCCGGCTGCAGCTGTGGGAAGTCCCCTGCCAGCTGGCTCTGGACCTTCAGACCCAGGCGAATCTTGGGAGAAGCTGGACAACTGCAGTTCACATCCTTATGTGTCCATAGCCAGTGACATCAGAGCCTGAGGCCGACTGGAGGCCTGGGCAGCTGTGACCTGCTGGGTTCTATTTAGTGAGCTCACTGTTGCTGTACAGTTACAATCAAGAGAGTTCATCCTGAATTCTGGCTCCACTTGAATGATGGGGCTGCCCTGTATGTGGGGATTCAGATGGGGGAGGGACACAGGTTGGCAGGACCAGAACTCTCCCAGTCAGTGTGGTTTCCACCCCATTGTCCCTGCTCCTGGGTACTTCTTGCCCCTCCCATCTGGTTCTGTGGATGCTTTGGTGGAGGCCCACCATCTGTACCATTTTCATAAATGGGGGTTGTCCACTGGCCTCTGGAGTGGGCCCCCCACTTCCTATGCTTTTTTCTAAATAATTATATTTCAGATTGGTTGTGGTTTTAACTGGAGGAACAATCTTGACACCTAGCTTCTTCATGTTATTAGGAACTAATATCTTTTTTTTTTTTTTTTTTTTTTTTTTTTTGAGACGATCTCACCTTGTCGTCCAGCCTGGAGTACAGTGATATGATCTTGGCTCACTGCAACCTCTGCCTCAGGGTTCAAGCAATCCTGCCTCAGCCTCCCTAGTAGCTGAGATTACAGGCATTCACCACCATGCCTGGCTAATTTTCGTTTTCTTAGAGACAGGATTTCACCATGTTGGCCTGGAAACAAAAAGGGGATCCTGGAAAGCCTAAGCTCCAGCCATGGCTTGCCTGAGATAAGTTCCCCGAACTGGTGAGGCAGCTTCTTGGTCCTCAGTGAGCCAGGCCCTACCACCCTACCCAATGGCCAGGCTGGTCTCAAACTCCTGACCTCAAGTGACCTGCCCACCTCAGCCTCCCAAAGTGTTGGGATTACAAGCATGAACCACCATACCCAGCCCACATAACATATCTTTTAAATGTAAACAGATATTGCATTTCTGAGATAAATGCAAATCCAGCAGAATGCATAAACCATGCATGGTTAGGATGTGTTTATTAATATTTTTAAGTTTTTACATCTAGGTTTATATAGAGATTGTCAAGTAATTTTTCATTTTCATCCTATTCGTGACTGATTTTTTAAAATTCTGGTAATGGTGCTGAGCACAGTGGCTCCTGCCTATAATCCCAAAACTTTGGGAGGCCTAGGCAGGTGGATCATTTGAGATCAGGAGTTTGAGACCAGCCTGACCAACACGGTGAAACCCTGTCTACTAAAAATACAAAAATTAGCTGGGCGTGGTGGAGCACAACCGTAATCCCAGCTACTCGAGAGGCTGAAGCAGGAGAATCACTTGAACCCAAGAGGCAGAGGTTGCAGTGAGCCAAGATTGAGCCACTGCACTCCAGCCTGGGTGACAGTGGAAGACTCAGTCTCAAAAAAAATTTAAAAATTCTGCTAATGCACAGAATGAGTTACCCTCCACTTTGATGCTACTTTTTATCTACTCAAGTTCCACACTGTGGTTCTACTGATGCCTAACAAGTGGATTTCTTGGAAATAATTCTGTGTGAAGTCTGGGTATGGTGGCTTTGTTCTTCTGCAGCTGGGGTGGCAATGCTCTGGCCTTACGCAAGGCTCTTGTCTTGTCCGTGTCCTCTGCAGGTCTGTGGGCTCTGGCACCACCTAAGCCCCCTGGGCATCTGGTCATTGCTGACACCTCTCCTTTGGAGCCACCTTGTCCCTGGCTAGACACAGTCGCATTTTCCAGTGCAGTTTTGGAAAGATGCTGCCTTTGGAGAAGGCGTTTGCTTCCCCTCGGAGCTCCCCAACCCCACCGGATCTGCCCACACCAGGGTTAGCAGCTGGAGTCCAGCAGGAGGAACCTGAGACCATCCCTGAGAGGACCCCTGCTGACCTGGAGTTCTCCCGCCTGCGCTTCCGGGAATTTGTCTACCAGGAGGCTGCCGGGCCCCACCAGACCCTGGCCCGCCTGCATGAGCTGTGCCGCCAGTGGCTGATGCCTGAGGCACGCTCCAAGGAGCAGATGCTGGAGCTGCTGGTGCTGGAGCAGTTCCTGGGCATCCTGCCTGATAAGGTCCGGCCCTGGGTAGTGGCACAGTACCCTGAGAGCTGCAAGAAGGCAGCCTCCCTGGTAGAGGGCCTGGCTGACGTTCTGGATGAGCCAGGTGGGCTGCCCCAGAGGAGAAGCATGACTCAGGGGAGATGGGGAGGGGATCCTGGAAAGCCCAAGCTCCAGCCATGGTTTGCCTGAGATAAGTTCCCTGTACTGGTGAGGCAGCTTCTTGGTCCTCAGTGAGCCAGGCCCTACCACCCTACCCAATGGCATCACTCTCAAGATTGCCTCAGGGGCCAGGACAGTGCTTGGGCTCCTGCCTTCACATCTGCCTTCTAGATGTAAGGAAGCTAGAAGAATGAGGGAAGGCATTCAAGGGCAAGGACCAGCCTCTTAACTGAGTAAGTATTCTAGGTACTTAGCAGGCCGGAGATCTCCTGGTCCAAGGATGAGGTGCAGGACTGGTAGAGGTGGGGCACTGAAGCCTGCAGGTCCCTGTGGTTTAACTGTGTGATTGTTGTTGGCACATGTCCTGACCTCTTGGGGTCACAGGTCCCTTCATTGTTGACAGGGATGCTGCTGGGCTCCCCTGCGGGCTCATCCTCAATTTTTAGCGATGGAGTGTATGAGAGGCACATGGACCCCCTGCTGCTACCAGGCGAGCTCGCAAGCCCCAGCCAGGAGCCTGGAGCTGGGGAGATCCCACCACCTTCTGAGACACGTAAGTGCCCAGCCAGCCTGGCAGCCTCTGCTGGGCCTTAAGTGGGGTGGTGGGCAGAGGCCTATGGTTGGGAGAGGGCAGGAGGGCACCCAGGGAGGCAGGGGCCCCAGGGTCCATGCTGTCATTGGAACTTCCTCTTGTAGTTCCTCTGAACATTAGACATATCATTGTTTATTAAATTAGTCTTCAGAGAATACGCAGATCATCCGTACTTAACACGAATAGTGAAAAAGCATCAATACATGAAGAAAAGAGGAATCTCCCAACCCCCCACCATGTACTGTCTACAAATAAAGTGTCTCAAGTGTCCTGGTGCACGTTCACTCATGTCTGCCTGCACATCACACATGCACATTCAGAGCCTGGCGTCGGGCTCCCTGTGTGTGATGTGCTGTGTTTGAGTGCCTGCTGTTCAAATGGGGTGCTGTAGTTGGGTCTGGCTCTTTAACTGCCCAGCATCCACCTGCTCAGCCCGTCCCCATCCTAGAGGTGCACTCTCTGCCCCTTGGGGTGAAGCTGCCATGACACCTCCTGACTTACATGCCCATATGTGGGGCTCTGGTCACTGAGTGGGGTCCTCAGGGCCACTGGGCAAATGGCGTATGAGTTTGACATTTCACATACAGTAGAACTGTCGTGGTTTTCCAGAAGTTTTGTGGCTGTTCATTACCAGCATGAGGGGGCACCCACTGGCCCGCATACAGGCCAACACTATGTGGCGTTGCTTTTTAAGATTTCCACAAAGGCTGGACACAGTGGCTCATGCCTGTAATCGCGGAACTTTGGGAGGCCAAGGCAGGCAGATCACTTGGGCCCAGGTATTTAAGACCAGCCTGGGCAACATAGGGAGACCCTGTCTCTACCAAAAAAAATAAAAAATTAGCTGGGTGTGCACTTGTAGTCTCAGCTACTCAGGAGGCTTAGGTAGGAGGATCACTTGAGTTCAGGAAGTAGAGATTGCAGTGAGCCAAGATCATGCCACTGCACTCCAGCCTGGGCAACAGAGCAAGACCCTGTTTTAAAAAAATCAACCAACCAGGCTGGGTACGGTGGCTCACACCTGTAATCCCAGCACATTGGGAGGCCAATGTGGGCGGATCACGAGGTCAGGAGTTTGAAACCAACCTGACCAACATGGTGAAACTGTGTCTCTACTAAAAAATACAAAATTTAGCTGGATGTGGTGTAGCATGTCTGTAATCCCAGTTACTTGGGAGGCTGAGGCAAGAGAATCACTTGAACCCAGGAGGCCGAGGTTGCTGTGAGCCAAGATGGCACCATTGCATTCCAGCCTGGGCAAAAAGAGCGAAACTCTGTCTCATTTTAAAAGGGAAAAAAGAAAAAAAAAAAAAGACTTCCACGAATCTAGTGGGACTTGAACAGGCATGCTGCTTTGTAAATCAGCGACGGATGCACTGTCTGTTGAGCCTTGGATGCTGCTGTCACATGAGTACACTGGGGTCTGTGTGGGAGGCAGCAGAGGCTCCTTGACCCTTTGGGGCACCTGGCCACAGGGAGCTCATTGCCTCAGCTCTGCCTTTCATTCTCCCTAGCCTGGCTTTCTCCGGACCCCCTGTTTCTGGAACAGAGGAGGGTTGGGGAAGCAAGGACTGAAGAGGCCAGCCTTGCCAATGCCGAGCAGGTGGGTCAGTGTGAGCCCAAGGGTAAGGGGACTTGGCCTCAGCTTAGAGGCATCCCCATGCCCGTCCCCAGTACTCAGCAGAACCCACCCTGGTGGGAGCTCGAGGGCGGAGTCTTCGGGTGCACAGGGGGCTGCCTGCTGTAGGGCACCTGGGTTGGGCCCCTGGCTGGGGCTGGCTGCTAGCCTGCCCCTGTGGCTGTGGGGTTGTGGCGGGTCCACCCTTCTCTAGGGCAGGTGGAATGTCTCAGCCATGGCTGTACTGCTATTTCAGAAGCTGAAGTCCTTTCCAGAGGATCCTCAGAACCTGGGGGAGTGGGGCCACCTGGACCCTGCTGAGGAGAACCTGAAGAGCTACCGGAAGCTGCTCCTGTGGGGTGAGACTCACTTGCCTCGGGCTCATGCCCCACTCCCTATCCCCTTCCACAGGGTTTGGTATAGGACACTGACCCCAGGGGCTTTGGCTGGGACACTGTGATGTCTTACATGGATTTGGACTGCCACGTGTTTGAGCTTGAATTTATTTGCCAAAGCCCCCACTTTTTCTGGTCTAAACATCTGAGTTTTGCCCTGGCCCTGCCTGTAGGACTGAAGCCTCGGAGTTTCGAAAGGCCTCCTGGCCACAAGGTGCTGACATTCTCACCCTCCTTGCCAGAGACATCCTTACCTGCATGGCGTGGTGAAGGGTCTCTTTCGTAGACGTTCTTGCCCCAGAAACCCTCCTTGTAGGGAGGCCCTCTGCTCAGACTCTTAATGTCACATCTTTAGCTTTGCTTTCCCTGAGTCCTGCCTCCGCCTGCCCTGTCACCCTTCCCGCCTCGCCATCTCTGCTCCACTGTCCATGGGCCTGACAGGACTTAGCTTTGGCGGGGGTCCTAGTGCAGAGAAGAGGAGGTAGGCTGCAGCCTTCCCTGGCGGGCCCACGACACATGAGGACCATCAGTTACTTTGTGTTGGTGCCTCTTTTACTACTTGGTTTTTAACCCCACTCAGGGTATCAGCTTTCCCAGCCTGACGCTGCCTCCAGACTGGACACTGAGGAGCTCCGGTTGGTGGAAAGAGATCCACAAGGAAGCCGCCTCCCAGGTGAGGTTGGGTTGAATTGGTGTTGGGGCTGTTGGGGTTCACTTTTTCTTCAGAGGCAGAGGGGTCCCACGCAGTGCCATCAGTCCCAGCAAAGACCTCAGTAATGACTGCTTCACCATTTCCCCACCACCGTGTCAGAGTGAGGCAGGAATCCAGTAACGTCCCTCCTATCTTGCTGCATGACAGACCACCCCAAGACTGGGTCAGCAGAAGCAGCAGCGATGTTAGTTGCCAGGATCTGTGGGTGACTGATCCCGGGGGTGGCCGTTCTGCCCCATTGGAGGCTCTCTGTTAGCACACAAGTGAGAACACCTGGAGGTGGACTTGGGCTGGAGGGCCCCGGGTGCCTGTCAACAGGGGGCTTGTTGCTGGGGGACTTGGCCATATCTTTTGACCCTGCTCTCCTCACTGGCAGCTGGGCCCCAGGGAGCCCTGCAGGAGGGTGTGCTCTGAGCAGGCTCTGCTTGCATCGCGCATCTGTGGCCAAGCTGGTGGCCAGGGTGGAGACCTCCAAAGCCATGGTTTCCAGCGCTTGCGTTCAGTGTGGCTGTCCTTCCCGTCCTGTCGGTCGCATTTGTTGTTATAGGCCTCCAGGTCCCACACGCAGCAGCAGGCGTGGGGCGTGCGCTTCTGGGCAACCTGGGAGGGACAGCAGTGCTTCCAAACAGCTGTCAGCTTGAGCTCCGCAGGGGTCCAGAGCATGGACCACTGTGCCCTGTTCTAGTAGCTGAGGCTCGGCTGAGTCCTCTGCCCCAGGGCCCTGGC
Organism: Sapajus apella; assembly: GCF_009761245.1. Classification (NCBI taxonomy): domain Eukaryota; kingdom Metazoa; phylum Chordata; class Mammalia; order Primates; family Cebidae; genus Sapajus; species Sapajus apella. Next base: position 534,022 of record NW_022437075.1, read on the forward strand.
AGGGCCACTCACGCTGTGGCTCTGACCTGGTTCCAGAAGGCGGGAGGCGTCAGGAGAGTGCTGGGTGCCCCTGCAAGGAGGCTGCCCCTACACAGGAGCTGCCTACGGAGGCGCCCCCAGGGGATGCCCTTGCGGAGCCCCTGTCCGGCACTGCTGAGGAAGAGGAAGAGCAGCCTGGGAAGGCCCCAGATCCTCAGGACCCCCAGGACCCTCAGGACCCTCAGGACCCCCAGGACCTCCAGGACCCCCAGGATGCAGAGTCTGGCTCTGCCTCCGGAGCGCAGAGGCAGTCTGTCATCCGGCAGCCAGCCCTGGACAAGGGTGCGGCAAGGCTGGGAACCAAGAGGCCACACCCCGAGGATGGGGATGGGCAGGGCCTTGAGGGTGTCTCCAGCGCCAGCCACAGCGCGGAGCTCATGGCAGGGCAGGGCCCAGGGGCTGATGAGCCGAGCTTGTCCCGAGGGAAGCCCTATGCCTGCGGCGAGTGTGGGGAGGCCTTTGCGTGGCTCTCGCACCTCATGGAGCATCACAGCAACCACAGCGGTCGGAAGCGCTACGCCTGTCAGGGCTGCTGGAAGACCTTCCACTTCAGCCTGGCGTTGGCTGAGCACCAGAAGACCCACGAGAAGGAGAAAGGCTACGTGCTGGGTGGCATCCTGGGCCCCTACCCGCCCACCCGTGAAGCCCAGGTGGGGGCAAGGGTGGGCGGGCCCCCAGAGAGCAGGGAGGATGAGGCTCTCTCCGCACCCCCAGAGGCGCAGAGGTGAGCCACTGTGCTGTCCCAGAGGGACCACCCTGCCGGCCGAGAATCCCAAGAGTCATCAGGCCCTTCCACGCCCCTGGGTGGCGGCTTCCTGTGGTGTCTGTGGATGTCATCTGCCTGTGCCCTGAATCAGCTCCTGAGGCTAAGCGCTCCCAAAGAGAAGGATCCATGGGAAGCCCTCACCTCTTTGTAAACACACCCTGGGCCAGTGCTTACATCCGCGGGGAGCCGCCGGATGTGGAAGAAGACTCCCGCTTTCCTGCAGCCGTTTAGTGCCGCCCCATGCTAGGTTATTTGACATTGTGCAGTGTAGAGTTGCCTTAAAGTGCGTGATCTGCCAGTGCTTTTTTGAAGTCACCCTTGCCCTGATTCCTCCCGTTTGCGCTCCCCAGGGTTGCTCAAGTGGAAATTTTGTCATCTGTTTAGCCTTTTCCCTGCGTGATGTCAAGTTCACTTCTAATCTGCAAAAGCAGAAGCTGTTTCCTAGTTTACCTCATGTGTCTTTACCTGTATGGAGTAGCTCTCAGAGATTACAGAAATGCTTGCATCCTAATGCAGGGTTTTCAGACCGTGGGTCCCAGCCCATTAGTAAATTGTGAAATCAATTATCAGGTGGCCACCAGCATTACACAGCAATGAAGCAGAATAAAATAGTCTAGAATGCATCATGTAGTAAAGGCAAATACTGTTTTGTGAAACTTTTCAGCCATACATCTAAATAAGAGAACTGGTTGCAATGTAAGACGTATTTCTTGCTGGGAAGTTGTAATCAAAATGGTTGAAAACACCAATAAAGATCTGTCTGTCTGAGCAAAGGAGACTAAACTCTTTGGGCTACATAAGGTGATCTTTTGATTGATTGCATTTATTCTCAGACTACAGTATTATTCCCATTGCCTGCGCATAACCTTAATTACTCCCTATAGATACAGAAACTGGTGCCTCTTTTCTGCCACTGTGTTGAAGCAGGTGGTCTGTTGTAATGACCCCCAAATCACAAAGGCTTAACGTAAATATTTATTCATGGGCCAGGTGTGGTGGCTCACACCTGTAATCCCAGCACTTTGGGAGGCTGAGGTGGATGGATCATGAGGTCAGAGTTCAAGACCAGCCTGGCTAATATGGTGAAACCCAGTCTCTACTAAAAATACAAAAAATTAGCCAGGCACAGTTACACACACCTGTAGTCCCAGCTACTCAAGAGGCTGAGGCAGGAGAATCATTTGAACCCGGCAGTCGGAGGTTGCAGCAAGCTGAGATCTCACCCCTGCACTCCAGCCTGGGCAACAGTATGAGACTCCGTCTAAAAAAAAAAAAAAAAAAAAAAAAGTGTGTGTGTGTATGTATACACACACACACTCACAGTCCATTGTCCTGTGTTAATGTTGCTGTTGTTTATATATTGGTTTACACTTTGCTCCATGCAGTGATTCAAGGATCCAGATTCCATCCCTTTTGTAGCTTCATTCTTCACTACACTTGCTTCACTTCCCCTTGGAGCATGTGGGGAAGGCCACACCTGTTCATCTGGGAGATGACACACTACTCACATATCCTTGGAGAGAAATGATCCTATGGCCCCCAGTCACTTGGGCCTGGGAACTGTCAGTCGCTTGGAGTGCCTGTCTCTGCAACAGTTACTAAGCTTAGTTCTCCTCTTAGCCTATCCACCCCTAAGCCCTAATCTGAGTGTGGCTCTGGTAAGAAAAAGGCTAAATTGTACCCTGTCAGCTCATTTTCAGCTGAACCTGTGAGCTCACCTTCTTGCACTGCTACAGGGAGCATCCCCTATGATGTGTCCCAGTCAGCTCTCAGGCTGTGGGTGATGGTCATTTGTTACTTATAGCCCTGCCCTCCATGTTGAGTTTCCCATTTCCTGTCTCATTTAGTGTGCAGCCAGATGTCTATGCCTTTTTTTTAAATTTGGAAATAACTACATATTTTTTTAAAAGGCACAAGAATTAAAATAATGCACAGATCATCCACACCCCCTCACCCAGACCCACACCCATTAACATTCAACCCTGCTTACCCCATGGCCTGCATGTGTGCACCTTCCACCACCCCATTCAGGGTGTATAGTGTCCACATTCCTCCTGTCAGTGATGTTCTCTTTGCTCACCTGGTCAGAGTGCAGTTTTTCCACTGTATAGTTAACTGGGCCAGATGCAGAGCCTTGACACCTGTAATCTCAGCACTTGATTGAGGAGGTTGAGGCTGGGCATGGTGGAGCACACCTGTAGTCCTGGCTGCTTGGGAGACTGAGGTGGGAGGATGGCTTGAGCCTGGGAGGTCGAGGTTGCAGTGAGCCAAGATCAAGCCACTGCACTCCTGCCTGGGAGACAGACCTTGTCTCAAAGTAATATAGTTAACTTGTTCTCCTTTTAACTAATAAGAATTGGTGGGAAGAGCTGGGTGTGGTGACTCATGCCTGCAATCTCAGCACTTTGGGAGGCCGAGGTGGGAGGATTACCTGAGGTCAGAAGTTTGAGACCAGCCTGGCCAACATGGTGAAACCCCATCTCTACTAAAAATACAAAAATTAGCTGGTCATGGTGGCGGGTGCCTGTAATCCCAGCTACCCAGGAGGCCGAGGTAGGAAAATCGCTTGAGCCCGGGAGGCAGAGGTTGCAGTGAACCGAGATCGTGCCATTGCACTCCAGCCTGGGTGACAGAGTGAGAATCTGTCTCAAAAAAAAAAACAGGTGGGAAGATACTTTAAGATCATGCAAATATCAATGATCTTTAGTTGCAAAAAGATAAAATATATAATGCAAATATCCTGCTCCTCATCAAAACTTCTTCCTACATTTATGATTCTCACCTGAATCCATTATTACCAGGGTGGTGATTTTCCAGCACCAGCCCTCCCTCCATGCTGACCAGCAGGCCCTCAGCATCCTACTGCCAACCAGCACTCTTCCTTCTTCACAAGAATTTTTTTGTCTTAAGAATTTGACTCAGGGATTTCTGTTTATTCAGTGGTTTATAACTTGCTGCTGATCGTACTTTGGCGCTCAAGTTCTCCTAGATGAGGCCAGTGAGACTCCCTTCAGTTGACTTCTACATCCTGTGACATGCCTCCATTTTTTTTTTTTTTTTTTTTTGGTACTTACTTTTTGGTGTAGTAGGATGTTCCTAACCCATCTTTCTATCCTTCTTCAGCCCTGAAATTGGTCATGTCTTTGAAGAACTAGTTCCTTTTAGTGGGTAATGGCATTAGAGACCAAGATCTAGGTGCCAGGTGAGGTGTCTTCTGCTGAGCTATGAAATACATGTGCATATATGACTACACATAGGTCACACACAAAGATGTGTCTGTGCACACACATACATGCCCAGTAAGACCTCCAACTCAATTGATGAGTTCCTCCAGCCCACATTTGTATGTCTTTTCTTTAACATTGAGAGCCCTGGCATCCCAAAATTCAGCATTTTACTAATTTGATGAATATTAAGATAGATCTAATGTAGTTTCAGAATTTCTTTTCCCAAACCACTACCAAAAATGAACTGATTGCGATTTTGGGATTTGTTTGCTGTTTTCCTACCACCACCACCCTGTCCAGGATGTCAGGAGCACAAATGGATGCTTTATTGGGGATAGAGACAAAAATAACAGCTAGATATTCCCACTTGTTAACCTCAGGGGCAGCAGGGCTGGTTCAGGCATTTGAGGCAATGGGTCTCAGCTCCCATACAAAAGTGCAGCAACGTGTACTGGCAAGACAGACAGGTGGGGTGAGGCATGAGAGAGAGGCTCAGGTCTGTCCAGTGGAGTTGGCAGGGATGAGACGTGCAAAAGGACAGACTCTGGAGGGCAAGGAAAAGCCCTAGGCAGGAGGGCAGTGAAGAGGAGTAGAGTTCAGGGCGGGTTTATACAGGGTATGGGAAGGTAGCTGTGTGCTAAGTAAATAGGAAAAGCAAATGAGAGATGGAAACCTGGAAAGGTGGGAATACATTTCAAAGGGGAAATGCTTAATGACCCTCTGTTATGAGCTGAATTGTGTCCCGCGCTAAATGTCATATTTTGAAACCTTAACCCAGAATCTGATGATATTTGGAGACAAAGCCTTTAGGGAGGTAAATAAGGCTAAATGAGGTTGTTGGAGTGGTGTCCTTATAAGAAAAGAGGCTGGGCAATGTGGCTCACACCTGTAACCCAGCACATTAGGAGGCTGAAGCGGGAGGATCCCTGGAGCCCAAGAGCCAGCCTGGGAAACAGCTAGACCTCATCTCTACAAAAGATTTAAAAATTAGCTGGGTGTGGTGGTGCGTGCCTGTAGTCCCAGCTATTTGGGGGCTGAGGTGGATGGCATGAGCCCTGGAGGTCAAAGCTGCAGTGAGCTATGATACACCACGCACTCCAGCCTGGGTGACAGAGCAAGACCCTGTCTGAGAAAAAGCAAGGATTGGCTGTGGTGGTTCACAGCTGTAATCCCAGCACTTTGGGAGGCTGAGGCAGGTGGATCACCTGAGGTCAGAGGAGTTCGAGAGCAGCCTGGCCAGTATGGCAAAACCCTGTCTCTACTAAAAATTACAAAAAATTAGCAAGGACTGGTGGCAGGCATCTGTAATCCCAGCTGCTCAGGAGGCAGAGGCAAGAGAATAACTTGAACCTGGGAGGTGAAGGTTGTGGTAAGCCGAGATCACACCACTGCACTCCAGCGTGGGTGACAGAGCAAGACTCCGTCTCAAAAAGAAAAAAAAGAAAGAAAGCCAGGCAACCAGAGATTGCTTCCTCTCTGTGCACACATAGAGAAAAGGCCATGTGCAGGTGCAGATACAGCAGGATGGCAATCTACAAGCTTGGAAGAGTGGCTTCACATGGAACCCACTCTGACTTCCAGCCTCCAGAACAGGGAGAAAATATTAATAAATCCCTGTTGATTCAGCCTTCCAGCCTGTGGTGTTTTATGATGACAGTCCAAGCAGACAAATACATGTCTGCCATCACTATTTGAGTTGAGGAGAGTTTTATGTCAGTGTCAACTAGTGCAATCCTTTTGGAAAGCTAACAGTCCAACTGTATTCAGAAACAATATGGGGCCAGGCACAGTGGTTCAGACCTGTAATCCCAACACTTTGGAAGGCCAAGGTGGGAGGATTGCTTGAGCCCAGGAGCCCAAGACTTGCCTGGGCAACAAAGTGGGACCCCATTCTCCACAAAAAGGGGAAAAAAAGGACAAAATATATACACAAGGATGCCAGTTTGCATGAAGTTAAATACTGTGACTTAAATATGAATGATAGCGCCATTCAAAGAAATAGTAAAAAGGCATAAATGATAATTAAGACTAGCAAAATAGAAGATAATTTCTAAGTGTAGTTCAAGAAGTAGAATGCAACTCTTATTTCTGTTGTAACTGTATAACAGTGGGCATTAGTTGTCAAATCCTAGCAGAGAAAGTACAGAAATGCAAATAGTGGTTGGGTTAGGGTCATGAAATTACAAGAACATTTATTTCAGTTTTTGGAATTCCTTTGAAAGTTATATTCATCTACAGGGCTTTTTTTTTTTTTTTTTTTTTTTTTTTTTCCTCTCCTGATATGGAGTCTTGCTCTGTCCCCTAGGCTGGAGTGCAGTGGCACAATCGCAGCTCACTGGAACTTCTGCCTCCCAGATTTAAGCAATTCTCTTGCCTCGGTGTCCCGAATAGCTGGGATTACAGGCGTCTGCCACCATGCCCAGCTAATTTTTGTATTTTTATTACAGACAGGGTTTCACCATGTTGGCCAGACTGGTCTCAAACTCCTGACCTCAAGTGATTTGCTCGCCTCAGCCTCCCAAAATGCTGGGATTACAGTCGTGAGCCACCACACCTGGCCATGGGCCTTTATAATAAAGTTCATTTTTCAGCATTTTGAAAAGAATTCTCCCAGTTATGGAAAAGTTAAAAACACAGACACGGCTGGGCGCAGTGGTTCACGCCTGTAATTCCAGCACTTTGGTAGGCCAAGGTAGGAGGATCACCTGAGGTCAGGAGTTCGATACCAGCTTGGCCAACATGGTGAAACCCTGTCTTGACTACAAATGCAAAAAATGTAGCTGGGCTTGGTGGTGTGTGCCTGTAGTCCCAGGTACTCGAGAAGCTGAGGCAGGAGAATTGCTTGAACCCAGTAGGCAGAGGTTGCAGTGAGCTGAGATTATACCACTGCACTCCAGCCTGGGCCACAGACTATTCCTTTTGACATCTCAGTATATTGATGTCTCCCAGTCATGCTTTGGAGTATGAGATGTGAGTATAATGTGTTTGGTATATATGTAGTCTGCACACATTCTCATTATAAGCACGTCTCTTGGGTATCATGAACAAATGAGGTGTCTGATGGGTCTCAGACCCTGTGGACTTTCTTGAGGCAGATGCAGAGCAGGATAGGCTGATGTGCTTTTGAAGTAAAGAAAGGCAGATACTTCATTCTGCGTACCCTGAGTCCAGTGAAAAGTCAGTGATTTATTAATAGCTGTCCTTTCAACCTGAGAGGTTCCTGGGATGGGGCCACACTTGGAAACCATGAGCTTCTACAGAGGCACAATTATCACTTGAGGCTTCCAGGTCTATTTCAAAATCACCCAGTGCCTTGATGTACAGATTACTAAACACCCTCAGACCAACCAAAGCAAGGTCCCAGGTTTTTTTTTCTTTTTTGAGACAGAGTCTCGCTCTATCACCAGACTGGAGTGCAGTGGCGCAGTCCAAGTGCTTTGGGAGGCCAAGGTGGGAGGATTGCTTGTGCCTGGGAGTTGAAGACCAGCCTGGGCAACATAGTGGGCCCCTGTCTTTACAAAAAATAAAAAATTAGCTGGGCATAGTGGTGTGTGCCTGTAGTCTCAGCTACTAAAGAGGCTAAGGCAGGATTGCTTAAGCCCAGGAGTTCGAGGCTGCAGTGAATTATGATCACACCACTGCACTCCAACCTGGGTGACAGAGTAGAACCCTAAGGATAAAAAGAAAAAAAAGAAAAGAAGAAAGAAAGAGAAATGCATGGAGCGGCCTTCAAAGGCAGGAAAGCCTCCCAGCAGAAATCTAATTCACTGAGTTCAGATGTAGGCTATAGCCAGTGGCAGGTGGTTTCATGTGTCACTCTTGGCTTCTCCTAAAGACAGCTAAAGCTTTAACCTCCTCCTCTCTATATGAATGTGTACAGTACCTAAATATATATATCTGTATGATGCTATATAAAGTATGTGTGTGCTATAACAAAGAGGCTGTCTTCAGAAAGTCTCTTTTGTTGGGCATTTAATGGATATGATAGTTTTACAAGTGATGCAAATGAACAGATGTTTTATATTTGCTTTATACTTTGCTACATGCTTTGGGATTCCAAGAGCTCATTCAGTTATCACTGCACATTGAAGGGGAGGTAATTTACCACTCGTGTTTCTCTCTTTTTTTTTTTTTTTTTGAGACAGTCTCACTTTGTTGCCCAGTCTGGAGTACAGTGACCCAATCCTGCTTCACTGCAAACTCTGCCTCCCGGGTTCAAGCGATTCTCCTGCCTCAGCCTCCCAAGTAGCTGGGATTACAGGTATGCGCCACCATGCCCAGCTAATTTTGTATTTTTAGTAGAGACAGGGTTTCTCCATGTTGGTCAGGCTGGTCTTGAACTCCCAACCTCAGGAGATTCACCCGCCTTGGCCTCCCAAAGGGTTGAGATTACAGCTGTGAGCCACCACACCTGGCCCAGGGTTTCCCTTCTTTGATCTTTCTGTCTCTACATAACACTTACTATGTAATGTGCCCATAACATCCTCATTTCTCTTTATTTTCCATTTCCCCATGAAAATACAAGCTCCTGAGGCCAGAAGTTTCATCAGTCTGGTTGTCAGAGTTTGGAATTAGACCTGACCTATATATAGTTGGTGCTTGGAAAATACTTGCTGCCTGAATCTCCCTCTCATAAACAGTATAAACAGTAGCTCAGGAGGGAGAGTGACCTCCACACGTCGACCCTACCCAGTGCTTCCACGAAACTTCCAAGGGCCCTGGCTGTGTTAGTCTGTTTACATTGTTATAAAGGAATACCTGAGGATGGTTAATTTATAAAGAAAGGTGGTTTACTTGGCTCACAGTTCTGCAGGCTGTATAGGAAGCCTAGTGCTGGCATCTGCACTACAGGGAGGCCTCAAGAAGCTTCCAGTCATGGCAGAAGGCAAAGGGGGAGCTGGTATATCACATAGTGAGAGAGAGAGGAGGAGGTACCAGGCTCTTTTAAATAACCAGCTCTTGGGTGAGCTCATAAAGTGAGAACTCACTCATTATCACGAGGACAGCACCAAGCCATTCATGGGGGATCCACCCCGTAACCCTCATACCTCACACTAGGCCCCAGCTCCAATGCTGGGGATTACATTTCACCATGAGATTTGGAAGGGACAAATATCCAAACCATTTCACCAGCTTTCCTGAGTTTTTTTGTTTTGTTTTGTTTTGTTTTTTTCAGAAACACAATGGAAAGCCAAAGAATGGTTAATTCTCTACTAAGATTCTTCCACCCAAGAGGCATTTTGCTGGTGCCTCATGCCTATAATCCATCATTTGGGAGGCTGAGGCAAGAGGATCACTTGAGCCCAGGAGTTTGAGACCAGCCTGGGCAACATTCTGGTGACTTGGGACTTGGTAGGCTTAAGTCCGGGAGGCAAAGAGGTTGCAGTGAGACAAAATCATGCCACTGCACTCCAGCCTGGGCAACAGAGCTAGACTCTGTCTCAAAAAAAAAAAAAAAAAAAAGATTCAGGGATGACTTTTGTCTGCTCCACAATGTTTGGGGACCTCAGCTGGGAACTTGAAGGCTGAGGTACCTTGAAAGCTGGGAGGCTGGAATCATCTGAAGATTGTTCTCTCACATGCCTGATGACCCTGGGAAGATTCAGACTAGGAGCAAACTGACACCCTAAGCAGAGTCTGGGTGGCTTCATCCTCACAGCATGGTAGCCTTGGGTCAGTAGGTTTCTCAAGTGGTGTCTCAGGGCTCCAAGCACAAGTGTTCCAGCAAAAAAAGATGGAAGCTATATGGCCTTTTATGAACTAGCCTCAGAACTCTCCCTCATTCTTATTTAACCTGTATTCACATTTTCCCACTTGATCTTCTACTTGTGTGCCAACAACTGAAGCATTCTAAGCAAGGTCCTCTAGACTCAGGAGGGTGTAATTCCCACAGTACCTTTCCACTGGCTTGGCACCACCAGAGAGGGGAATCTCATCTCTTTCCCTGGCTTAGGACAGAAGTGATACTGTGGGCACCTCTCCGTAGTTCCCAATCTCTACTGTATTCCCTTTGTGTCGTTGAAGAAGGTCTCATGAGGAGGGGCAGTGTGGGGAGGAAGGAACTCACATTACTGTTTTTTTGTGATGATGCCAATCTAGCACTTTCAAAGGACTTCAAAAGAGCATGTGCTAGATTCCAGTTTTACTGACATGAATTGGAATAGAGTGGCCATAATCTCTTCCCTGAGTGTAATGTTCTGTGATAAGAACATCCTAGAGAGCCTGAAATATGAGTAGGCACCTGTCATTCCAGTAACCTAAAGCAGCAGATCTTCCTAGCACATTTGGTTTCCTAGAGCACAAGAAGCTACACAAGGGTAGGAACACAGGGAAAGGCAGGAAAACACATGTAGTAGAGGGAGGGAGGACGAAACAGCTGACTAAAGGCCAAAGCTGTTAAGCGGCACCAGTACAGCCACCAGCTGGCTACACGTGTGAGATGAGCACTTGAAATGTGGCTATGGCGAACTCTGAGGTGTGATGCAAGCATAAGATGCACACTAGATTCTGAAGATGTGATGTAACAGAAAGAATGCAAATATCTCAATAATTTTTTATATTGACATGTTAAACTGCTAACATTTGGGATATAAGGGGTAAACATTAGTTTCACCTGTTTCTTCTTGCTTTTTCTTTCTTTTTGAGAGAGTCTTGCTCTGTCACCCCAGCTAGAGTGTACAGTCTTCGCTCACTTCAACCTCTGCCTCCCAGGCTCAAGCAATTCTCATGCTTCAGCCTCCCAAGTAGGTGGGATTACAGGTGCACACCACCGCACCTGGATAATGTTTGTATTTTTAACAGAGACATGGTTTCACCATGTTGGCCAGACTGGCCTCAACTGATCCGCCCACTTTGGCCTCCCAAAATGCTGGGATTACAGGCATGAGCCTCTGTGCCTGGCCCTCTTCTTGCTTTTTCTCTTTCTTTTTTGAGACAAAGTTTCGCTCTTGTTACCCAGGCTGGAGTGCAATTGCATAATCTTGGGCCACCGCAATCTCTGCCTCCTGGGTTCAAGCAATTCTCCTGCCTCAGCCTCCCGAGTAGCTGGGACTACGGGCGTGCACTACCATGCCCAGCTAATTTTTGTATTTTTAGTAGAGATGGGGTTTCATCATGTTAACCAGGATGGTCTTGATCTTTTGACCTCATGATCCACCTGCCTCGGCCTCCCAAAGTGCTGGGATTACAGGTGTAATCCACCACGCCCGGCCTCTTCTTGCTTTTTCAATGGGGCTACCAGAATATTAATTTATGTGATGTGCATTGTTTCAATGGGACAGTGTTGCTATGTACTGTGTACCTGGCTTTCTCCTGTGGCTTTTTTTTTTAAGAGACGGTGTCTCACTGTGTTACCCAGGATGGAGCGCAGTGGCTACTCACAGGCACAATCCCACCACTTATCAGCATGGGAGTGTTATGTTTTTTGTTTGTTTGTTTTGAGATGGAGTTTCACTCGTTACCCAGGCTGGAGTGCAATGGTGCGATCTTCGCTCACCGCAACCTCCGCCTCCCGGGTTCAGGCAATTCTCCTGCCTCAACCTCCTGAGTAGCTGGGATTACAGGCACGTGCCACCATGCCCAGCTAATGTTTTGTATTTTTAATAGAGACAGGGTTTCACCATGTTGACCACGATGATCTCGATCTCTTGACCTCGTGATCCACCCGCCTCGGCCTCCCAAAGTGCTGGGATTACAGGCTTGAGCCACCGCGCCCGGCTATGTTTTGTTTTGAGATGGAGTTTCACTCGTCACCCAGGCTGGAGTACACTGGCATACTCTAGGCTCACTGTAACTTCTGCCTCTTGGGTCCAAGTGATTCTCCTGCCTCAGCCTCCCAAGTAGCTGAGATTAATGGCATGCACCACCGTGCCCAGCTAATGTTGTATTTTTAGTAGAGATGGGGTTTCACCATGAACTCCTGACCTCAGGTGATCTGCCTGTCTTGACCTCCTAAAGTACTGGGATTACAGGTGTGAGTCCAACCAGCATGGGAGTTTTGACCTGCTCTGGTTCACCCTCCTTAGGCAAGCTAGTGGCCATCTGCTCCAAGGAGGTCATTATATTGATGCTGAACTTAGTGTGGACACCGATCAGCATAGCACACTACAGCCCAGAATTCCTGGGTTCAAGTGATCCTCCCACTTCAACCTCCCAAGCAGCTGGGACTAGAGGCAGATGCAGCCACACCTGACTCTCCAGTGGCTTTTAAATGACAAAGGCATTAATCCAAAGGCACTCCACAATCATACTGAGAAGCAGTATTGGAAGACTATCTGCAACATGGTTTCCCCAAGAGAGAAATTTTAAGTAAGTAGAAATGTATATCCCAGCATTGGGATTTAAAAAATCAAATTGATGGATGTAACCACAACTGATAACCAAAAACAGCCAATGCAATTTCTAATGAGGGCAGCAAGTCACCATTTAAAGGTTATAGTTGTCAGAAAGACTATTTGTGGACTCAGGGTTCAACAAAATGTTAAATTGTATGAAAACAAAACCTTACTAAACAGCAGGATGCAGAATCAATGAAAACACAGTTCAAAAGGATTAACTTGAACATTTCCGAAAGATGAATCTTACAAAACATAAGTTTCTAACATGAATTTACTATTGCTTATAAGATGATGGTTTAACAAAGGAAAATTCTTCCTTTTTGTAAACAAACAAATATCTGTGTTTCTAATGCAAGTTCTGCAGAGAAATGTAGAGGGAGAACAGAGCAGCAAAAGCCATTTCAGAATTAGTGAGACTCTATGGGGGCAGCTTTACATTTTGAGTCTTCCCATACAAAGCTTTTCAATCTCACTGCATATAAAGATTTATTGCAAAAATAATGCAGGGATAATTAAAAACCTGTTTATAGTACACTGATACTTTGTCATATGGAATTCAAATCTGTGACTGACTTCCACATACCCTGATCAAAAAATACACAGGCAAATCAGACAGCTTTTTACTGAGACAGTCAGTATCCACAGTGATTCCATAAAGATGCCACTCCTATTTCTAGAACACTCTGCCATACTATCATTTGGGACTATCAGAGTCAACCTTCACCATTCATAAGCACTTTCCTCTGAACAATGTAATGTGCAATAATGGCAAATTCTGACTTCATTTGGTTCTTGTATATGAAAGGCATTTGTTGGGTTTTTCACCAGTTTGAACATCTCTGGTTTGGAATACGGTGAATCCTTGGACAAAAGGTAACCCTGGATCCACTACCTTTGTTCCATTTCTTTTTTTGTAGGTTCTATAATGTAGCACTAATGGCTATTCAAGGCTGAAGGTCCTGAGTGTTGATTATCTGCATGTTTCCCTACAGTTTGGATGCAGGGATGGATGACCTAGAGCTTGGTGGTCCCACAGTCATCTTTCATCAGTGTGAACTCTGTGAGAGTGTTTGAGGGGTGTGCTGTGTGAAAAGGCTTGTGTATGGGCCAGGCATGGTGGCTTGTGCCTGTAATCCCAACACTTTGGGAGGTCAAGGCAGGCAGATCATCTGAGGTCAGGAGTTCAAGACTAGCCTGACCAACATGGAGAAACACCATCTCTACTAAAAATACAAAATTAGCTGGGTGTGGTGGTGCATGCCTGTAATCTCAGCTACTTGGGAGGCTGAGGCAGGAGAATTGCTTGAACCCTGGAGGCGGAGGTTGTGGTGAGCCAAGGTCACGCCATTGCACTCCAGTCTGGGCAACAAAACTGAAACTCCATCTCAAAACAAACAAAAAAGGCTTGTGTATGAATATACATTTCTCATGTGTATGATTGGGTCAAATCTAGAAAGGGACGTGAGCTATGGCTTCAGGTCTTCCTCTGTCCCCAGCACATGTGAAGTTGTGTTTACTCAGTGTGAGTTCTCTGGTGCTTGGTAAGGGAGGAGCTGTGTGTAAAGGCTTTTCCACAGTCTGTACAGGCATACGGCTTCTCTCCTGTGTGGATCCTCCGGTGCTGAGTGAGATGGGTGCTCTGCCTAAAGGACTTCCCACAATCGTGACACTCATAGGGCTTTTCCCCAGTGTGAGTCCTTTCATGCTGGCTGAGTGAGGAGCTGTGGCTGAAGGATTTCCCACACTCATTGCAGCCATAGGGCTTTTCCTTGGTGTGAATCCTCTGATGTTCGATGAGCAGGGAACTCTGGCTGAAGGCTCTGCCACATTGGTTACATTCATAGGGTTTCTCTCCTGTGTGGATCCTCTGATGCTGAATGAGGGGAGCAAGCTGGCTGAAGGCTTTGCCACACTCATTGCATTTGTAGGGCTTCTCCCCAGTGTGGATTCGCTGATGTTTGGTTAGGGACGAGCTGTGGCTGAATGCCTTGCCACAGTCGTTGCATTCGTAGGGCTTCTCTCCTGTGTGGATTCGCAAGTGTTGGGTGAGGTGTGTGCTCTGCCGGAAGGCCTTCCCACACTGACTGCACTCATAGGGCTTCTCTCCTGTGTGTGTCCGCTCATGCTGGCTGAGGGAGGAGCTGTGGCTGAAAGTTTTCCCACACTCGTTGCATGCGTAGGGCTTCTCTCCTGTGTGAATCCTCCGATGCTCGGTCAGGAGTGTGCTCTGGCTGAAGGCTTTCCCACACTCACTGCATTCATAGGGCTTTTCTCCCGTGTGGGTCCTCTGGTGCTGAATCAATGGTGTGATCTGGGTGAAGGCTTTTCCACACTCATGGCACTCGTAGGGCTTCTCCCCTGTGTGGATTCGCTGGTGTTTTGTCAAGGATGAGCTGTGGCTGAAGGCCTTGCCACACTCACTACACTGATAGGGTTTCTCCCCAGTGTGGATTCGCACATGCTGGGTGAGGTGGATGCTTTGCCGGAAGGCTTTCCCGCACTCGCTGCACTCGTAGGGCTTCTCACCTGTGTGAGTTCGCTCATGTTGGCTGAAGGAGGACCTAAAACTGAAGGATTTCCCACATTCGCTGCACTCATAGGGCTTCTCACCTGTGTGAGTTCTCTGGTGCTGGATAAGTGGGGCAATTTGGTTGAAGGTCCTCCCACACTGAGTACATTTATAGGGTTTCTCCCCAGTATGGATTCTCTGGTGTTTAGTAAGTGCTGAGCTGTTTTGGAAGGCTTTTCTGCATTCGGGACATTCATAAGGTCTCTCTCCTGTGTGCGTCCGGTGGTGTTCAATAAGGGCTGAGCTGTGACTAAAGGCCTTTCCACATTCCTGACATTTGTAGGGTTTCTCTTTTACATAGGTTTTCTGTAGAACATTTAGGTCTGGCTTCTCCCTTTTTCCACATGTTCCCCATGTGTGGGGGCCTTGTCTTTTAGGAGTCATTGGTTGATGTGGGAGATCAGAGTTCAGACTTAAGTTTTCTCCAAACCCATTCCTCTGCCACTGCTCCTGAACAGGTGTCTTCACAGGCGTGAAGGCTGCCAGCACTGCCAGGCCCTCTAGGCTCTCACAACTCCATTCCCAGTGGCCCTCAGTGTCCTCACCCCTGCAGTACCACAGACCAGCCCACAGGAATCTTTCTACCAAGATGACACTGTCGGATATTTCTTCAGAGATGCCTTGCTTAGAACTGATGGTTTGACTTTGGGTCTAGATTCCAGGTCTGAAAGAAGCAAAAACTGAAAATGTCCCTTAATCTCTGTTCCAGGGCAAAAGAGTTTGTGGTGAGATGGGAAGAGGAAGGATAAAACTAATGATTTTGAAAAGTTCAAGGTATAAGTGGCTTTGACCATTTAAAAATACAGTTTTGCAAACCAGGAAAGGAAGAGAGAGAGGGAAAAACAGATTAAGAAAGAGGAAAATAAGAAATAAGGAAAGGAGCCGGGCGCGGTGGCTCAAGCCTGTAATCCCAGCATTTTGGGAGGCCGAGGCGGGTGGATCACGAGGTCAACAGATCGAGACCATCCTGGTCAACATGGTGAAACCCCGTCTCCACTAAAAGTACAAAAAATTAGCTGGGCATGGTGGCGCGTGCCTGTAATCCCAGCTACTCAGGAGGCTGAGGCAGGAGAATTGCCTGAACCCGGGAGGCGGAGGTTGCGGTGAGCCGAGATCGCGCCATTGCACTCTAGCCTGGGTAACATGAGTGAAACTCCGTCTCAAAAAAAAAAAAAAAAAAAGAAATAAGGAAAGGAAGAAGAGAGGGAGGAAAAAACAGTTGGGACTAGGAGTATGGATGGAGTCTTTGAGGGAAGCACAGAGGAGGGTCCAGAGGGGATGCCCAGGAGAGAGCACTCAGATGCACAGATGCACTGGACTTGGAAGGAGCCGTGTGGCAGCCAGGCCCCAGTTACAGTGGCCTCCACAATGCCAGGTGGCAACGGAGAAGAAGGTGCTGCATGGGGAAAGTCTGCTGACACCCAGCTTCTTCCTGGCAGCATATGCTTGTTGTGCCACCTCACTCAAGATGTAAAGGAACCTATCTGCTCCCCACAAACACAAATAGCTGCAACATGCATCACTCGGAGGATGGATAGATAACCCATGGTGTATTTGAGTACTCTGATCTGCTTATTTTGACTGTTTCACTGTGAACCCCCTGAGAATAGGGGTTTCTGTCCACCTTGCTCACCACTGTATCTATAGTCCACAGCAAGAACTCAATATACATGCTAAATGAATGAACAAATGCACTCCTTCCTCCTCCTCCTTCCTGGCAGGACTCCCTTTTTGCCCTGGTACCCAGCCCTCTCTGCACCACCGTGATCTAGCTACATGCTGCCCCTACCCTGACACCACAATGGCCTAGAGGTGTGATGTGGGCACCTTCCCCATATTGTTATGCTTCAGGGAAAAGTTCCATTAAAAAATAAAAAAAAGTTAAGCAGGGCTGGGCGCGGTGGCTCAAGCCTGTAATCCCAGCACTTTGGTAGGCCGAGGCGGGTGGATCACGAGGTCAAGAGATCGAGACCATCCCGGTCAACATGGTGAAACCCCGTCTCTACTAAAAATACAAAAAATCAGCTGGGCATGGTGGCGCATGCCTGTAATCCCAGCTACTCAGGAGGCTGAGGCAGGAGAATTGCCTGAACCCAGGAGACGGAGGTTGCAGGGAGCCGAGATCGCCCCCTTGCTTTTCATTGGGCAAAACAACCAAAACACTCCCTAAAAAAAAAAAAAAAAAAAGTTAAGCCAGGAATGAGTGGCAGAATAGTGGCCTCCCTAGATGGCCACATCCTAACCCTAGAGCCTGTATGTTTCCAATTACATGGGAGGGAGGAATTAAGGTTGCTATTATTAGCTGACATTAAAATAGAGAAATTATACTGGATTATCCGGGTGGGCCTGTGTAATTACAAGGGTCCATAAATGTGGAACAGAGGCAGAAGAGTCAGAGTCAGAGTGAATATGATGTGAGACTTGACCAGCCCTTGCTGACTGTGAAGATGGACAAGGCCATAGCCAAGGAATGTGGGTGCCTCTAGAACCTGAAAAATGCAAAGAAATGGATTACCAGCCAGGCACAGGGCCTCATGCCTATAATCTCAACACTTTGGGCAGCTGAGGCGGGAGGACTGCTTGAGCCCAGGAGTTTAAGACATGCCTGGGCAAAATGGCAAGACCTTGTTTCTATAAAAAATAAAGCAAAAATTAGCTGGGCATGGTGACACATGCCTGTAGTCTCAGCTACTCAGGAGGCTGAGGCAGGAGGATTACTTGAACCCAGAAGGTCAAGGCTGCTGTGAGCCACAATCATACCACCACGCTCCAGCCTGGGCAAGAAAGCAAAAACCTATCTCTAAGAAAACAAAAAAGGAGAGAAAGAAAGAAATGAATTCTTCCCTTCCCCAGCGCCTCCAGAAAGAATAGTGCCCTGCTGACATCTTTATTATATCCCAGTGAGACCTATTTTGGACTTGTGATCTCTAGAACTTTAAGATAATTCACTTTGCTTTATGCTACGAAGTTTGTAGTATTGTTGACCTTGAAAAATGAGGGGGCTAGGGGCACTGACCCCAGTGCAGTAGAAAATCTGTGGGCCGGGCATGGTGGCTCATTCCTGTAATCCCACCCCTTTGGGAGGCTGAGGCAGGCGGATTACCAGGTCAAGAGATATTGAGATCATCCTAGCCAACATGGTGAAACCCCGTCTCTACTAAAAAATACAAAAATTAGCTGGACGTGGTGGCACGCGCCTGTAGTCCCAGCTACACAG
Source organism: Sapajus apella (assembly GCF_009761245.1). Lineage (NCBI taxonomy): Eukaryota > Metazoa > Chordata > Mammalia > Primates > Cebidae > Sapajus > Sapajus apella. The sequence continues at coordinate 552,176 of NW_022437075.1, forward strand.
GAGGCTGAGGCAGGGGAATTGCTTGAACCTGGGAGGCAGAGGTTGCGGTGAGCCAAGATCGCGCCACTGCACTCCAGCCTGGCACCTGGTGACAGAGTGAAACTGTCTCAAAAAAAAAAAAAAAAGAAAGAAAATCTGTCTATAACTTTTAATTCCCCAAAAACTTACCTACTAAAAGCTTACTGTTGACCATACTGATAAAATAGTTAACACTTTTTTATTTTTATTTTTTTTTGAGACATGGTCTCACTCTGTCACCCAGGCTGGAGCACAGTGGCGTGATCTTGGCTCACTGCAATCTCTGCCTCCTGAGTTCAAGCAATTCTCCTGCCTCAGCCTCCCAAGTAGTTGGGACTACAGGCGTACGCACCACCATGCCCAGTTAATTTTCTTTTTGTATTTTTTTGTAGAGACAGGGTTTCATCATGTTGGCCACACTGGTCTTGAACTCCCAACCTCAAATGATCTCCCTGAGACAACTCAGGGGCCTTGATCAAATGATCCTGGGCTCAAGCAATTCTCCCACCTCGGCCTCCCAAAGTGCTGAGATTACAGGTGTGAGCCACTGCTCCCAGCCCTTAGTTAACACATATTTTATATATGTATTATATAATGTATTCTTAAAGTAAGCTAGAGAAAAGAAAATGCTATTAAAAAAATCATAAGGAAGAGAAGATATATTTACTATGCATTAAATGGAAGTAGATCACCATAAAGATCTTCATCCTCATTCTCTTCACAGTGAGTAGGCTGAGAAAAAATAGGCGGGGGGGCCGGGCGCGGTGGCTCATACCTGTAATCCCAGCACTTTGGGAGGCCAAGGCAGGCGGATCACGAGGTCAAGAGATCAAGACCATCCTGGTCAACATGGTGAAACCCCGTCTCTACTAAAAATACAAAACATTAGCTGGGCATGGTGGCGCATGCCTGTAATCCCAGCTACTCAGGAGGCTGAGGCAGGAGAATTGCCTGAACCCAGGAGGCGGAGGTTGCGGTGAGCCAAGATCATGCCATTGCACTCCAGCCTGGGTAACAAGAGCGAAACTCTGTCTCAAAAAAAATAGGAGGGGTTGGTCTTGCTGTCTCAGGGGGTGGCTGAGGCGGAAGAAAATCCATGTATAAATGGACCCACACAGTTCAAACCCATGTTAAAGGGTCAATTGTAACTTGTTGCAGGAAGAGCAACAGGAAGGTAATATACTGGGTAAAGGCTGCCTGTTGTTGATGTGGAGGGACCCTATTGTGGCCCTCACCCACACTGGCCATCCCTCCTGGACTCTGGCCATGCTTCCCACCTGATGCCAATGGGAAATTTCCTGTCAGTGGGCTAGGATATCTCTGCTACCTACCAATCACCATACAGTCGCATGGCAGAACCCAGCCTGGATCCACTGACCCATAGACACATGAGTTATAAACAATTATTTGATTTAAGCCACTGAGGTCAGAGTGCTTTTTCTACACAAGAGCTGACTGATGCATCACTTCAGGCCTTTGCACCTGCTGTTTTCTCTGCCTGAAATACTACCGTTCTCAGACTGCTTCAAGTCACATTTCACCTCCTTAGAGAGGCTATCCCTCATCTCTCTGCTAAAGTCTCCTCACCCCTATCCTAGTTTCTACCTCATCACTGATTTTCATTTTCTCAGCATTCATCACAATGTGTAATCATCCAACTCATTTTATTATTTTACTGATTTATTGCTTGTCTTCCCAACTCCCTCACCAAGAATGTAAATCCAGTGAAGATGAAGACTTGGTGTCACTCACAGCAAAATGGGTGCTTGATAAATCTTCACTAAGACTGAGCAGTAAATGTGCTGTGAAGAATTCGCAGATGCAGAGAGAAACCAGGAAGCAGGCATGGACAGGCTTCTGTCAGCCCTGAAGGGCTCGAATCTCACCTTGGTACACACTTTGGGGAACTCCAGGGTCCACGTCCCACAGCTCTGCCTCTTGCTCCAGCAGGGAGATGATGTTTGGCTTTGGTAACCAATGTCATGCTCAGGGAGAGACCCTAGAGTGAGCATTTGTATCCCAGGACCCTTCCTGACCCTCAGCCCATTCCAGGTCCCAAATGGCTGGGGGCCCCTGAGTGACTTCAGTTGTCATACCAACAACCATAGATGTTCCTCAGGGACTCCATTCCCCTACTCTCTGTCCCCGACCCTACCCCTGGTTCTGGGGTGGACATGTGACCCAGGCCTGGCCAATCAGAACTCAGCTTCTTCCCCTGCCCACCGGCAATAATAAGCATTGTGAAGACCTGGCAGCCAAACCAAGACAACTCAGAGGACTTGATGATGCCTGGGCCATAGACCCTGTCTTTTCTGCTGGTCTTGGACCCAGGAAAGTCACCCTGGCAGTTGCCTTATCACCTTCAGAGAAGCCTATCTGGAAATAAAGCCAGAAAGAGATTGCTATGGTCTGAATGTTAGTGTCCCCCTAAAATTCAGGCTATGCATAGTGGCTTATGTCTATAATCCCAGCACTTTGGGAGGCTGAGGTGGATCACTTTTGTCTAGAGTTTGAGAGCAGCCTGGGCAACAGAGCAAGTCCCCATCTCTACAAAAAAATTTTACATTAGCTGGGTGTGGTGGTATGCACCTGTAGTCCCAGCTACTTGAGAGACTGAAATGGGAGGTTTACTTGAACCAGGTTGAATGTGCAGCAAGCCATGACTGTGCCACAGCACTCTAGCCTGGGCCAGAGAACAAGACCATTTCTTAAAAAAGGTTTCAGTGCTGGAACCTAATACCCAATGTGATAGTGTTGAGATAGGGCCGTGGGGAAGTGATTAATTCATGAGGGCTCTATTCATGAATGGGATTGGTGACCCTATAAAAGAAGCTTGAGGGAGCTCCCTTGCCCCTTATGACATGCCAGGACACAGGAAGAAAGTGCCATCAGTGATGAGCAGGCCCTCACCAAACACTGAATTTGTTGATACCTTGATCTTAGGCTTCCCAGCCTCGAGAACGGTGAGCAACAAACATCTATTGTTTATAAACTACCCAGTCTAAGGTATTTTAGCAGCCCTAACAGACTAAGGCAGAAGTGCAGAGGAAAGTATTGAAGAGGGAGGGGCTCCTGACAGCTCTACAGAGGACCCTTGTCTACCCTGGGATTCTGTTGTCTTGAGACCCAGTATGTTTCCCTCACCTCATGTTTCTCTGCTTCTGGTGATTTCAGGTTGGGTCTGTGACTTGCTAATATTGGTCCTAATTGATATTTCCAACATTAAAACAGTCAGGTTCTTTCTTTTTTTTGAGATGGAGTCTCACTCCGTTGCCAAGCTGGAGTGTGGTGGCACAATCTTGGCTCACTGCAACCTCTGCCTCCTGGGTTCATATGATTCTCCTGCCTTAGCCTCCCGAGTAGCTGGGACTACAGGTGTGTGCCACCATGCCCAGCTAATTTTTGTATTTTCAGTAGAGATGGGGTTTCACCATGTTGGCCAGGTTGGTCTCAATCTCTTGACCTCATGATCTGCCTGCCTTGGCCTCCCAAAGTGCTGGGATTATAGGCGTGAGAAACTGCACCCAGCCCAAGTTAGGGTCTTAAAGGTCAAGACACATGCCCAGGCATTTGCTTTTAAAGCACAGTCCTGTACCCATATTTAACCTAGTAGAATCAGAATCCATATCAGAAACAGAACATCAAGGACACGGGTGTGGCCTTACCCACAGTGACCAGAAGCCTGAAGGTGTCCAGCATTACATCACAATACAAGGTCCTCTGGGCAGGCTCCAGCTGCCGCCACTCCTCCTGGGTGAAGTCCACCACCACATCCTCAAAGGTCACTTGCTCCTGAAACATCACATGAGTGTCTTCAGCCAAGCCAAACCTAGCACTGGCTGCTGGTGGGGTACCTGGTGAATGCCAGCCAGGCTGGGCCAGATGGAGTTCTCTTTGGTCTGGGGTTTTGGGTCAGGTTTTTCCATAGGGCCTGAATGGGCGCCCTGCTGATGGGAGAGGATCTGGGGATCTAAGGCATCATACCCATTGCCAATAATTTGGCTCTTGAAATAAGAAATGATGCAGAGGAGCCAATAAAGGAGTAGACAAGACTGGCATGGTGTTGCACGTCTGTGGTCCCAGCTGCTCAACAGGCTGAGGTGGGAGGATCACTTGAGCCCACGAGTTTGAAGCTACAGTGAACTGTGATTGCATCACTGCGTTTTAGCCTAGGGGATAAAGGTATAAAGCTAGTAGTAGCAAGTCCAAAGACTGAATCTGGGTTTGTTTTTTAATTTTTTAGAAACAAGGTCTTGGCCGGGCGTGGTGGCTCACGCCTGTAATCCCAGCACTTTGGGAGGCCGAGGCGGGTGGATCATGAGGTCAAGAGATCGAGACCATCCTGGTCAACATGGTGAAACCCCGTCTCTACTAAAAATATAAAAATTAGCTGGGCATGGTGGCGCACGCCTGTAGTCGGCGGAGGCTGTGGTGAGCCGAGATCGTGCCATTGCATTCCAGCCTGGGTAACGAGAGCGAAACTCCGTCTCAAAAAAAAAAAAGAAGAAACAAGGTGTCACTGTCATCCACGCTGGAGTGCCGTGGCGGAATCAGGGCTCACTGCAGCCTCCAACTCCTTCCTGGGCTCAAGCAATCCTCTCCCGTAGCTGGGCTTACAGCTATGAGCCACCGTACCAATCCCTGGTATGAGTTTTCGGACATTCCTACAGGAGGCTGGCTTCTTCCGGTGATCTGGGTGGGGTGACGTCATCATAAAAAGGCGAGTTCCGCCCCTTGGCCTCCGTGCCTGCAGTCCAAGGACGCGGCTTCCAGTGCGCCATCTTTGAGCGCAGCTCGTGCTAAGGCTTCATCTTGGACTTCAGACTGCAGAGTCGGGGCACCTACACTTGTCTGACATCACCCAACCTCAGGTACGCAGTGACGGCCGCACAAACACAAAGCCCACTCAGACCGCCAGCGCAGCGTGGGCAATGCTTTCAGAGGCAGAGGCTGTGGTCGGGGAGCCTGGCGCGGACTTCAGGAGCCCGGGCACGCAGGTAAAGGCCAGGTGCGGGAGTAGAGGCCGGGCCCAGCTAGAGGCCAGGTGTGCGAGTAGAGGCCGGGCATGAGTAGAGGCCAGGTGCGGGAGTAGAAGTCGGACCCAACTAAAGGCCAGGTGCGGGAGTAGAGGCCGGGCCCAACTAGAGGCCAGGTGTGCGAGTAGAGGCCGGGCATGAGTAGAGGCCAGGTGCGGGAGTAGAGGCCGGGCCCAACTAGAGGCCAGGTGTGCGAGTAGAGGCCAGGCATGAGTAGAGGCCAGGCGCGGGAGTAGAGGCCGGGCGCAGCACCAGTTGGGGCTGCGTGCGAGTAGGGCCTGGTGTGAGGAGGCGGCCGGGCGCGAGGTGGAGGACACGCACGAGGAGGCCGAGAATCCCACAGCCTAGGGTTCATGCCCCGGCTTCTGGCAGGAGGGGCTGCCCCTGCTCCGTGGGAAAGGGGAGGTGAGCAGCTGGGCGGGCCGGGGCGGTGCTCAGGTCCGCAAGCCCCGGGGAGCTCCGCGGGGAGCCCTGCCCGAGCCCCGCTGCTCTGTGTGAGCGCGGCCTGGCGTTCTCCCGCCTCTGAGGGAAACTGAGGCCCGACGGGTGCCGACACAAGCCTGCTGCGCACATGACTCTGGCCATTAACGCTGCAGTGACAAGGCCGGGAGACTGCAGTCCTGGCCGTGTGCCTCAGTTTCCCTCTTCCATCAATAAGGATGGCGGCCCGGTGCCCGGGGCGGGGCCGCGGTGGGATCCGGGGCGGGGCGCGCGTTCCCTCAGGGGCGGTCGGAGCGGCTCCAGCCCCGCCCTCCTCAGACCAGGGACGCCCGTCAAAGTCGGCCCCCGCCACCCCCGGAACGGCCTTCCTCAGGCCCGGGCAGCAGAACGGACTCCACACTTACGCGCGCCGCTGGAAACTCGCCCCGCCAGGGCCACAGAACCATAGGAAGAACGCCACACCCCGCCCCGCCGGCTCGGCCTCCCCTCCCCCGCCCCGCCGGCCCGGCCTCCCCGCCCTCCCCCGCACCCCGGCCCGGCCTCCCCTCCCCCGCCCCGCCTCGCCGTCCTCGCTCACCCGCTTGACCGCGAGACGAGGCCGCGGCGCCGGCAGCCGACACTGCGCCTGCGCGCGCCTGACGCCATTTCCGCCCCCCCTCCCCCCGCGTCATCTTGCTCTCGCGGACGGTGTTGGCGGTGTCTCAGTACCACCCGAGTAGGGGTGACGCGGGCGGCAGACGGGGCGTGCCGGGAGCCTGGGCGTCGACGCCGGGTCGGGTCCCGCCTGGAACGCCGTGAGTTCGCGGCGCGACCACACTGGCGTTCCTGTTGGAAACGCTGCGGTCAGCTTTGTTGTTGCCAAACCAGTGGTTTTTCAAAACACACGCTTTAAAACATTGACCAAGGTCGCGTACACAGAAGCCTTTGCATTTTCCACACGGAGGCACCATGGAGAGTTCTCGCTGAATTTATTACCTGGTACAAGGAACATCACGTACAAGACACTAACCGTTAATGACGGCTTCAGACATTGCTAGGTAATTGTCAAAATTGTGCATTTGAACAGCAGCATACTATTCAAAGCTGGTGTGCCCTCGCCGACACGAAATGAATTGTCATTTTCTGAACAGTCACCAAAGCCTGCCAGGCGCTAGGCCCGGGTTGAGCAGCACACAGTAAACGAAGTGGGACACTTAACTGTTCCCTATTCAAGCGGGCTTCATTTCACCGGCGTATATCACACGTCCGTGGAGCGGAGAGGCGAGAAAAGCTAGGAAAGCCAGGGCTGAGCCTTGTGCTTTTGCCAGTTTAAGGGAGGACTGATTAATTCCAATCAGCCTGGCCTCGGGTACTGTATTTGAAGCTGAGGAAAAGTTGCAGGACAAGGGCATTTTTTTTTTTTTTTTTTCTGAAACAACTCTGAAGACAGCAGAGAACACAATAGGAATTATCATACTACACACAGACACTTGAAAAGATTTGGCTAGTTGACACAAAAGTCAAGACTTTAAATTTCATAAGCCGTAAAAGAGTGGCAATTACGAAGAGATACAATGGCTCAAAATCATAATGCACTGATGTAAACAAAGCAAAGGCAAGCTTCTTGGCTTTTCTTTAAGGGTATCCTGCACATTCCAAGAACTGTAAAGCCCTACATTTGCGACTGTCACATTGAAAACCAGCCAGCTTTTCACTCTACTGCAGTAAAGAAGCTATTTACATATAATGCCATTTTTCAGTTGTCTCACAAACCAAATTCAAAATATTTTTGTGTGTATCCTTTCACAAAATGTGTACTCTTGTATTCCCCCCTCCCCCATTTCCTTTTACTGGATCAAATGGTATGAACACACAACTCATGATGAAGTATTTTTCCCAAGTGGTCTGATAGCCCTGGTGAGAAGCTGTCGGTGGTGCCACACTGAGCCTGGTCAGCCCTGATGGCCAGGCAGCCCTGCCCAGGTTCCTCAGATCTTCTGATCCTGGTTTTTCTCAGCCAGGCTTCTAAACCGTACCTGCCTGCAGGGGCGGGCTCTTTCTACAGGGGCAGGTGCTGCTTGGCTCCAGCCAAGTGGGATCGTGTGGACTGGTGAGCCTGGCCTCCCAGGTCTGGATTTCGCAAAAGAACCCAGAGATCGGGATTTCTGTGTGAAATCTTTGGATTTTTAAAAGCTGGTAGGGATTTTGAAGGCTTTAATAATACTCTACCAGTCAAAGATGAGCTGAAGGCTACTCCTGTGCCGTCCTTGCTGTGGTCTGAACTTCCTGCCCTCTCTTGTAACCACTGGCTGGGCCCCTCTCAGCTCCTTCTCTGCTTCCTGTCCGATTCTCCAATTGCAACATTGCTGGTTGCCTGTGTGTGGCCTGGGACAGGACCCCCTTCCCAAACCATGAGCAGGTGGGCTGCACATCAGTGCAGCTTCCAAGCAATCCTGCAATCACAGCATAGATAGCAGAACTGTGTCATGCCTTATGTTAAGGTTTAAAAAGTTAATCTGTCCAACATGTATACATTTAAAATATACCGTAACACTTACTGCTCCCTGGATGTATTTCTTCCTTTAAAAAAAATCGTTTTGAGAGCTTCAAAACCTAGCAATGCCCTGCCCTCCTCTGACCCCAGAGGCCCTGGCGGCCAGGGAGAAAGGTGCCCTGTGAGACTCTGGTCTTCCAGAGCATAAGCCATGTCCTTGCTTCTGTCAGCCAAGGTGGTAAGAGTGGCCCTCCAGGGATGCTTCCCTGGGAAACTGCAGCCCACAAGCTTACTCACTGACTCACTCATCCCTTCACTACGGAGGGCCTGCTGTATGCTTGGCATGGTCAAGTGTGGCGGTGGAGACTGTCCCAGGCACAGGATGAGGCCAGGGTGAGAGAGAGTGTGGAGACAGTCAGGGACACAGTGAGTTAAGGACATCAGCCTCCACCATCCCAGTGCTGGGAGCTATGGAGGTAGCAGGGCCAGGAAGGACACGCTGGAGCTGCCCTGCTGGGCTTTGTCTTTTCAGTGTCCACATTTTAGAGGAACCCTATTCGCTGCAGGATGTGGATGGGCAGAGGGAACCTGGGCTGGAGGCAGAGTTTACGTAGAGGCAACTGCAGGCATTCAAGAAATGGGGACAGAGCCTGGGGCTGATGGTGCAGGGGAGAAAAGAGAACTGAGAGAGGTTGGGAGCTGGGTGCCCAAGGCAATCAAATATCCTTCCTGGAGGCCATCACTTTGGGAGGCCAAGGTGGGCGGATCACCTGAGGTCGGGAGCTCGAGACCAGCTTGACTAACACGGAGAAACCCCATTTCTACTAAAAATACAAAAACTAGCCAGGCGTGGTGGTGCATGCCTGTAAGGAGAATCGCTTGAACCTGGGAGGCGGAGGTTGCAGTGAGCCAAGATTGCGCTATTGTACTGCAGCCTGGGCAACAAGAGTGAAACTCCGTCTCAAAAAAAAAAAAAAAAAATTCTATGGCCTTGGAAGGTGGTGGTCCCTCTAGGGGGAATGGGAACCCCAGAGGGGAGGCAGTTTGCATGATTTTTGTTTTTGCACAAGGGAAGATGAGTTATTTGGACAAACTCAGTTGGAGGACTGAAGGACAGCAGGTGGATGTCTCTGGGGCCAGCCGATCGATGCCCTGTGGGCAGTGGCACCCACTTTCTTGTGCAATTGTGGCACCAACGAACAGAGCTGTGACTGTGCCTCCAGGGAGTGGAGAGTGAGATGGAAATTGCATGGAATGAGCCTCTGGCTCCCAGCAGGTGGGGGCACCTGGGAGAGATGTCTTTACACATCCCGTCATCCTAGACAATCGATCTGTGCCTGAGGGAATGCTCAGGGGGCTTCCGAGAGTAATGGCTGACTGTGGGGGCCAAGACCCCACCCTTCATCCTGAGCTCGGTAGAAGAAGCTCCTCCTTTGCAGGATGAGAGAAAAGGCGCCAGGAGGGGAGCTGGAGCCCACCAGCAATTAAGGCAAGGGATAGAGCCGGGAGCCCCCAGTGGGGACTGCAGGGAAAGGCTGGGGATGCCGGAGGGAGCCAGGAAGCGAGGTCGGGAGGCCCGGTTGAGGGGAGCTCCGTGAAGGCAAGCGTGAGAAGGCAAGTGCGGCAGCGAGGATGAAGTGAAGGCAGTGGAGGGTCTGTGGGAGCTACACAGCCCGTGACGGGCATCAGGGACAGGCCAAGAGTGGGGGCGGCTTGGTTGAGAAGTAGCAGCAGGTGGATGTGACGTGGGTAGGTCCAAAGGCTTTCGAGTTAGAAGGCGACTTGGAAAAAGGTCTCTGCCTGTGTGAATTCACAGTCAGCCCAACGTGGTGTTTCCAAATGAAGTTGGGAGGAGAAAAAAAGACAAAAACTTTTAAGGCTTTTGCTTGAAAAGGGACCAGTGTCCAGCAACAATGAATTGGGGATGGATGAGAAGCAGAATCCGAGGCGGGGTCCCCGCTGATGGCAGGTCGTGACTATGCTGCCTGCCCTTGCTCTGCTCCAGCCAAGCAGCATAGGGGGCCCCACTCTTTGGGGACCATCTGGTTCTTCCTGGCAGAGTAGAAAGCCAGATTTTTATGGTTTAAACAAGTACTGGCATTTTATCTAAAAAAAAAAAATCCTTCCATAAGTCAAACAAAATATAGGCAGGTTAGCCTAAAGGCTACGCCTGAAATCCAGAGACAGAAAGCAGGTTCTGGTTGTCAGGGCGGGAGGGAAAGGGCGAATGAGTGCTGACACCTGTGGGATCTCTTTCTGGGCGAGCGAAAATGTCTTTGGAGCTAGAGAGTGCTGGTAGTTGCACAATGTTGTGAATGTAGTTAATGCCACTGAGCTGTGCATTTTTAGTGACTGAAATGGTAAATTTTATGTGTGTACTTTACAAAAAAAAAAAAAAAATAGGAAAAAAACAAAACCCTGTTTATCTGTTAGGTTCCAAGGGGGCTGAGCTGACAGGAGGGCAGCTGGGGGCAGCTGCACCCTTCTCTGGAATTGGAGCTGCCCAGGCGGGCTCCCGACCTCATGGTCTCAGGGATATCCACAGTGAAATGAAAACCCTGCGGCAGAACCTGCCGCTGGGTCAGGTACTCACAGGGAGACCTGCACAAGGCTTCTGAAAGATGAGATGCTAATGAAACTCGTCTTCAATCCACTTGCAAAACACAGTGTGCAGGATTGACCAGGCTATGCTGTGTAACTGCTGCCTCTCAGCCGAGACCCTGGGATGCTCCCTCCCATGCTGGCTGGAGACCGCAGAGCCGGTGTCCAGGATCTTCTGTGAAACAGCAGTGGCCAGGGATTGGTGGGGCTGGGGGATGTCCCCACCTTCTGGGGCCCATTGGCGCCCCCCAGGGACTCAAGGCTGGGTGGCTGAGGCCCGAGGCTGGCCATTCACATGTGGCCATGAACCGTGTGGAGCTTCTGGTGGTCGATGAGGTGGACCATCCAGGGGAAGGACTTCCCGCAGACGTTGCACTGGAAGGGCCTCTTGGGGCTGCGAGGGGCCGCCGGATCCTGGGCTCCATCCCTGGGTGGGGCGGATTCCCGGGAGCCCTTGCTCCGGGGGCCTTTCTTCTTGGGTGGCTCCAGCAGGTGGATCTTGCTGTGCTCAGCGAGGACGGAGCTATGCAGGAAGACCTTGCCGCACTCAGGGCACGGAAAGGGCCCCTCCTCGCGATGGGTCTTCTGATGCTCGATAAAGTGGGTGACCCAGGTGAAGACCATCCCACAGTCGGCACACTGGAAGGGCCGCCCCCCTCGGGGCCCACGCGGTGCTCCCGAGGTGCATGTAGCAGCCTCTTGGGTGCCACCTTTAGTGTGCTTGAGGGATGGCTGCTGGCGGCTGCCCTGGTTGGTGTTCCTGTTTTTCTTTCGGGGACTGATTCTCTGACCACTCAGACCCTTGGGGCCTGAGGTCACAGCCCCTTCTGCCCGCAGGTCTGAGGAGGGCCCTGGGAGAAGATCCTCAGGCTCGTCCCAGATACTCGGCTTCAGAGGCAAGCAGGCCCGGGACCCTGTGGAGAGTGAGGGAGACGGGTCACCTGTAGTGAGTGGACTGCCTTGGCATCTCCCTTTGTCCCTGAGGGGCATGGAGGGCCCCAATGACTGAGCCAAGTCCAGGTCTTTCCCCTGCTCAATATGGCCCTTCTGCCCTTCGTCCTGTCCTTCAAGATAGGAGGGCACATGTTTTGGGGGCGGATCCCTCAGCACTGGCCCCTCGTTCCTACCTGGCTGGCCCTCTGGGTAACCCCCTGCTCCAACACTCTCAGTCTGTCTAGCTTGACTGCTGTTCAGGTGGGGAGGCCTGTGCCCTTCTTGTGGGGTGAACAGTGTGCATGGCAGTTCTAGGGGCCCCAGACCTCAGTCCCCACGGGAGGTGTGTATGGTTTCTGAGGGGAGTGTGGAGTTCACCACTGAAGCCCCTAACTCCACCCATTAACCAAGTCTGTGGCCTTGGGTTGAGGTCCCAAACTCCATTTCCAAACTTTAATCTGCACAAGAGCCAGACTCACCCATCGAGCCCGGGGCGCGGGGCGGCTCGGCCTCTGCCCTGGTGTGCAGACTCTGCGGGAGCTGGGTGGGCTCCAGCCACTCACTTTCCTCTGGGGGTGCCGGGGCTGCCGCTGCCGCATCCAGGATCAGCTCAGACGCCTGGAATGGCAAACACGGGACTGTTGGGCAGCTGCCCCTCAGGTGCTGTCCTCCCCCCATCACCGAACAACAAAGGAACGGGTCATCGCCAAAGGCTCTCCCAGGGCTGCGTGAGGTGGTATGCGCCTGTTGTTCCTGTGCTTTGGGATGCTGATGCCAGAGGATTGCTTGAGGCCAGGATTTTGGGATCAGCCTAGGCAACAAGCAAGACCTCATTTATACAAAAAATAAATAATCACTCCCAAGGAGCTCTTACCAGGACCTGAGATAGAATTCGAGGGGCCGCTGTACAAAATGGAAACGCAAGTCCCCTTATTCAAAAATCGTTGACAGTTTCAGGGCAGTGACAGCAGAGCATTAGATAGAATCAGGGGACCTTGCAGCTCGGGTCACTGTTACCTGCCAGGGTTCCAAGCTCCTGTCCCCCGAGGCTGCACTGCCCTTCCCCACACGCCCAGAGAAAGTGGGCAACCACACAGGCTTCACATCCCACCTGCAACCTATGGCCTCTGCACTCCTAAGCCTGTCCCACACAAAACTAGGGTCACCACTTTCTGGAAGAAGACTGAGCTGTGGTTGAAGAGCAAGAACTCGAAGCAGCGGCTGGGTGCCTTGGCTCACACCTATAAGCCCAGCACATTGGGAGGCCTAGGCAGGCGGATCACCTAAGGTTGGGAGTTCGAGACTAGCCTGACCAACATGGAGAAACCCCATCTCTACCAAAAATATGAAAAAATTTAATAATCCCAGCTACTCGGGAGGCTGAAGCAAGAGAATCACTTGAACCCGGCAGGTGGAGGTTGCAGTGAGCAAAGATTCCACTCCAGACTGGGCCACAAGAGCGATACAAGGAGAAAGAGAAGGAAAAGGAGGAAGAAGAAGGAGGAGGAAGAGGAAGAAAAAGGAGAAGAAGAATTTGAAACAGAGGGGTCTGGCTTGGTGTCCAGGCTCAGCCCCACTTGCTGTGTGGCCCTGGCTGAGATGCTTTAGCTCTCTGGGCTTCAAATGAGGATGTGGGTGCTACGGGCCCACAGCCTGTTACCATCAAGGGCTCCGCAAACGGCAACGGGGTCATATCAAAGGAAAAACAGTGATGCCTAATCAATGCAAATCAGGTTGTTGGGGAAAGTGTGTTGGGTCAAACAAAGCCTGAGAAGAGACCGGGAGTCAAGCACGCACTGACAAGGCCTGTCTTGGGTGGGTCTCCACTTTCTGCTGCCCCAACCCTACCTGGATGCACAGGGGCCTAAGGAAGCTGTCCTAACAGCTGGGCAGGACAGGTGTGGAGGGATTGCAGGGCTAGAGACTAATGAGGTAGGGATGGAGGGAGCTAGGGAGGGAGGGAGCTGGTGGCCCGAAGTGAGTTAAGACACAAGATTTTCCTGCTCTCACATTGGGAGTATGTGGATGGCGTGTTTGGCTGGGTTATTGATTTTTATTTCTTATCCATTGCTAGTTTTGATTGTAAAACATGTTGAATTCTAAAATCGTCACCAAAGGAGCCACCATCTGCAGGAGTAAAGATGGGACTTTTCTTTTGTGCCTCTTCCAGGTACCTGGCTACTGGGGGCCACTCTGGACAGTGAGGCTCCTCCCTACTTCACCTGCCTCAGCGTTTGTGACTAATCAGGGCAACAGAGGGGTTGCATGGAGGGAAAAGTGGGTGGCCTGTGTGTGTGTGGAGACGAGGCATGCTCAGTTCTCCTCTGAGGAGCTATTGGCGCACTTGGGTCCCGGCACAGAAACCAAGACATTCCTGGGGCCCTATCTGTACTTTCAAATGCAAACACATCCCCACAGCCCCAGTGAGCCAGCTATCACAGATCTGGGCTCATATCCTTCCAGAGACAGACCCAGGTTTCTAGTCTTAGGGACGATAGGTGGGGAGATTGGAGGGGGAAGGGAGACACACGTGAGAGCAGCCACACCCTGGAGAGTGCTGATGCAAACCAAGCAACCAAGGAAAAGAAAACCAGAATAAGGGGACAGGTGTGGTAGCTTGTGCCTGTAATCCCAGCACTTTGGGAGGCCTAGGCGGCGGAGCACGAGGTATGGAGATCGGGACCGTTCTGGCCAACATGGTGAAACCCAAAATACAAAAATTAGCTGGGCGTGGTGGCACATGCCTGTAGTCCCAGCTACTCAAGAGACTGAGGTAGGGGAATCGCATGAACCCAGGAGGCAGAAGTTGCAGTTGAGCCAAGATCCTGCCACTGCACTCCAAACTGGCGATAGAGCGAGATTCTGTCTCAAAACAAAAAACAAAAAAACCACAAGAATAAAGGACAAATATGAATGCCTGACTACTTACTGGTGTTGAGGAATTATCTTAATGGCTTTATTTAATTAATTAATTAATTTCAGACAGAGTCTCACTCTGTCTCCCAGGCTGGTGTGTAGTGGCACGATCTCAGCTCACTGCCACCTCCACCTCCCGGGTTCAAGCTATTCTTGTGCTTCAGCCTCCCAAGTAGCCGGGACTATGGGCATGTGCAACTGCGCCCAGCCAATTTTTTAATTTTTTGGTAGTGACGGGGCTTCACCCTGTTGGTCAGTCTGGTCTTGAACTCCTGATTTCAAGTGATCCGCCCTCCTTGGCCTCCCAAAGTGCTGGGGTTACAGGTGTGAACCACCGCACCCTGCCAGAAATTATCTTAATGGCTTTAGTTGGGGCAGTGGTGCTGGGTTATTCTGAAAAAACACAGGAGAGTGGAGTAACATCACCAAGATGATGGAGTAGGAGATACCAGCCTTCATTTCTCCCTCCCCCTACCCACACACAAATCAAATACAGACAGATATTCACAAGCTGGAATAGACCAAAATGCTCAAGGACCTATTGAAGATCTGCAGCAACACAGTGGAGCAAAACGAAAAAAACCCAAGAGCGTCCACATGAGAAAGCTCACTGGTGAGATAATGCATACCTGAGCTGCCAGGAAATCCTTATGAACACAGAAGAAAAGCACGAGCCAAGTATCAGCTACGCAGTGGGAACCACCAGGGACCCCAGCAATCTGCTCTACAGCGGACACTGCATCACTTGTTGCCGAGGTTATAACAGTCAGTCCCGCCAGGGTCTCAGGGAGGTAGGACCTTAGCGTGCTACCCCCAAAGGGCTTCAGACAGCTACCCGCATGGGGTAATAGCGTTTCAGTTAACAACGGACCGGACCGAATATACCACAGTGGTGTCGTAAAATTATGACTCTCTTCCACCACCATTTGAAATCCAACTCCATAGATACACTGCTGCCTGACCTTGAGTATGCACCAGCACCCTCCTGCCCACAGCTCCTCCGCCAGCAAGGACCTGACTGAGTACTGCAAGCAATACAGAGGAAATCGCAGAGGGATCCAAGATCATCTCGAGCAAGAATCTGCAGGATGATGATACAATGTTACAAGCAAAAAGATCTAAGTATTTGTCTTGACTTAGGTGAGTTGCACACTGCACAGTTAAAACAGTTACTGGAAAATCAGGGGGATTTGTATTTGTGCTTTTGGAAAATGCTGCTACTGCTGTTAAGACCTTGGAACTGAAAGAACAGAAGTTGGATGGCAAATTAGTAGGACCACCTCTCACCCCCGCCACAAAGAGCCAAAGCTTTAAAAGGGAAAGAACCCCCCAAAAGGTTTTCATGGGTGGACTGAGCCCAGATACTTCTGAACTACTAACGAAAGAATATTTTGGAGGCTTTGGAGAGATCAAATATATTAAAGGCCAAGTGCAGTGGCTTACACCTAGAATCTTACCACTTTGGAAGGCTGAGGCTGGAGAATTGCGTGAGACCAGGAATTCAAGACTTAGGCAACATAGCTAAATCCTGTCTCTACAAAATTAGAAAATTACCAGGCACTGTGGCTCACGCCTGTAATTCTAGCTGAGATGGGAGGATTGCTTGAGCCTGGGAGGTCAAGGCTGCAGTGAGCTGTAACTGAGCTACTGCATTCCAGCCTGGGTGATGGAGTGAGACCTCGTCTCAAAAAAAGGAAAAAAGGACCGGCTGTGGTGGCTCATGCCATAATCCCAGCATTTTGCGAGGCAGGTGGATCACTTGAAGTCAGGAGCCCGGCTAATGTAGTGAAACCCCGTGTCTACTAAAAGTACAAAAATTATCCGGGTGTGGTGGCGTTCGTCTGTGGTCCCAGCTACTCAGGAGACTGAGGCACAAGAATCGCTTGAACCCAGGGGGCAGAGGCTGCAGTGAGCCGAGATGTCGCCACTGTACTCCAGCCTCGGCAACAGAGCGAGACTCCATCTAAAGAAAAAAAGGCTGGGCGCGGTGGCTCATGCTATAATCCCAGCACTTTGGGAGGCCGAGGTGGGCAGATCACAAGGTCAAAAGATCAAGACCATACCGGGTAACACGCGAAACCCTGTATCTACAAAAAATACAAAATTAGCCAGGTGTTGTGGTGGATGCCTGTAAACTCAGCTACTCGGAGGCTGAGGCAGGAGAATTGCTTGAACCCTGGAGGCAGAGGTTGCGGTGAGCCAAGATCGCATCTGTGCACTGCAGCCTGAGCAACAAGGGTGAAACTCCGTCTCAAAATTTTTTAAAAAATAGAAAAGGAAAAACAACACTATTGAACTTCCAATGGATACAAAAACAAATGCAAGTGGAGAGTTTTGTTTTATCACACGTGAAAAATTGGAATAGAAATTGTTAGCAGATATCATCAAATTAGTTCTGGGAAGTGTGAAATCAAAGTTGCACAACCGAAAGAGGAAAAGATGCTGCAGCTGGCAGATGAGGTGGAACTAGGGGTCGTGGCCAAGGTCAGGGCCAAAGCTGGAGCTAAGGATTTAATTACTATGATCAAGGATATGGAAATTACAATAGTGCCCATGGTGGTGATCAAAACCACAGTGGTGATGGTGGATAAGGTTATAGTGGGTGTGACTATGGGAACTATGGGTATGGACAGGCCGCATTGCCTAACACAGCCCTTACAACAATCAGTACTTGGAGTGCTTGAGATGCTGCGCAGTGGCGACCACCAAGACAATTAGCACCCATACTGGGGGAGGACACTGAGAAAATGCCACATGCTACAGTACCCCATCTTGATGAGAAATTACCCGTTGGGTATGATGTACACTGTTTGGTGATGGGCACATTTAAAGCCCAGACTTAGTGGCGCATGCCTGTAATCCCAGCACTTTGGGAGGCCAGCGCAGGTGGATCACGAGGTCAAGAGATCGAGACCATCCTGGCCAACATGATGAAACCCTGTCTCTACTGAAAGAATACAAAAATTAGCTAGGCGTGGTGGTGGGTTCCTGCCTGTAATCCTAGCTACTCGGGAGGCTGAGGCAGGAGAATCACTTGAACCTGGGAGACGGAGGTTGCAGTGAGCCAAGATCGCACCATTGCACTCCAGCCTGGCAACAGAGCGAGACTCCGCCTAAAAAAGAAAAAAAAGAAAAAAGCCCAGACTTCACCATTACACAATTTATCCATGCAACCAAAAATCACCTGTACCCCTAAAACTATTGAAATAAAACTTTAAAAAAGAAATGGCCCGGGCACAGTGGCTCACACTTGAAATCCCAACGCTTTGGGAGGCCGAGGAAGATGAATCACAAGGTCAGAAGATCGAGACCATAACTAGCTAACACGGCAAAAACCCGTCGCTGCTAAAAAATACAAAAAATTAGCCAGGTGGGATGGCATGCACCTCCCAGCTACTTAGGAGGCTGAGGCAGGAGAATTGCTTGAACTCGGGTGGCAGAGTTTGCAGTGAGCTGAGATCGTGCCATTGCATTCCAGTCTGGGCAACAGAGGGAGACTTCGTCTCGAAAAAATAAAAATCAATGCACTGTTACACTTGTAAAAAACTGCCATGTAGAATACTCAAACATTTAAAAAGTAAGAGACGGCCGGGCGCGGTGGCTCAAGCCTGTAATCCCAGCACTTTGGGAGGCCGAGGCGGGTGGATCACGAGGTCAAGAGATCGAGACCATCCTGGTCAACATGGTGAAACCCCGTCTCTACTAAAAATACAAAAAATTAGCTGGGTATGGTGGTGCATGCCTGTAATCCCAGCTACTCAGGAGACTGAGGCAGGAGAATTGCCTGAACCCAGGAGGTGGAGGTTGCGGTGAGCCGAGGTCGCGCCATTGCACTCCAGCCTGGGTAACATGAGTGAAACTCTGTCTCAAAAAAAAAAAAAAAAAAAAAAGAGACAATTTTAAATATAGGAAACAACTAACACATCTTTGGTTAGCAATGTCCACTTTCACAATTTTCACCGCTCCTACTCCACAATAATCAGCCGTAGAATATTCATTTTTTTCTTGTTTAGTGTATCTGTCTCACGGCAATTTGTCAAAGCTTTTGTTGCAAAACACATTTCTTAATTAAATACACAATGAAACGATATGCTTAGACAGTTATGACTTAAAATATTTAAAAATAATACATAATATTGGGATAACCAAAAGGACTGTGGCATCTTTTGATTCATTTTTGCATTTTGTTTTTTATTATTTTAGAGATAGGAGCTCGCTCTGTGCCCAGGCTGGAGTGCAGTGGCCTGATTACAGCTCACTGCAGCCTCAACTTGCCAGGTTCAAGTGATTCTCCCACCTCAGCCTCATGAGTAGATGGGACCACAGGCATGCGACACCATGCCTAGCTAATTTTTTTTTTTTTTTTTTTTTTTTTTTTTTTCATAGAAACGGGGTTTTGCCATGTTGCTCAGGCTGGTCTTGAATTCCTGATCTCAAGCGATCCTCCTGTATCTGCCTCCCAAAGTGCCGGGATTACAGAGGGCACACTTTATTTTGGTGTTTTATTCTGAAAACATTTTCTCCTGGTAAGTCTATAATTAAAAATCTTACTTTAAATTCATGATGCTTTGTTTGTGCTCCTCAAATGCCAATGGTTTAACAATTTGAATTCTCTCCTGGAAAAAATTTGTCAACTTAAAAGGTACATTTATTGACATCTATTTGTTATAGTCCAAACCACAGCCCCAGAAAATCACCCGTATACAGGTGACACATAGAGTGAGATTTAGTTTTCTTTTCTGCAAATGACAGGATAGGAACATCCGGCTCCTAAGGCCCAGGGCTCACATGATCATGCACTTTCCAGCCAGCTTCTCAGTGCTCTTGGCATCGGGGATTTCTTCTGGAACAGCTGCTGATCATTCACAGCTGCCTGTGCCGAGGTCTCCGTGAGGGCGCAATTCTGCTGCAGCTCACAGGTGGCACCGTCATTCAAGGCCACCTCTAGCCATTCTCATATCTCTCGTGCACGAGCACCATGGGGAACTTGTCCAGGTGATTAATTCTGACCTTGTGGATCAACTGGTAGAAAATCTTCAGCTTTTCTTGGGTTTCTTTTTGGTGACAGAGTAGGACAAACGTGTGACCTGGCCTTGGCAGAGCACTGTAGACAGTGCAGCAGCAGCCACCAGTGCTGTGGGCGCTGTGCACAGCAGCTCAGCACCTGGCAGTAAGTAGCTTCCATGTTTGGCAGGTACGCGTTGGGGGAGGTACCTGCATGCACTTTGGCACCAGCAGGGCAGGCTATCCCCAGCCTTCTGGGGTCATCCCTGCCTTCTGTGGGCGACGAAGGTGTGGACATTAAGCAGGGCGGGCAGAAGCCACAGCTGCTGCAACAGGCATTGCCCGTGTTAGGAATCAGAGAAGATGTGCACAAGTTCTCCGCACGTAGCTGGTGGCAGGAGAAGCCAGCCCCCTGCTGACATGCATCCTCCCTCACTTCCCTCCATCAGGGTTAATCCAACTGGTTTTAGCTTTCCTTTGTGCTTTGTGATCTGTGTTGTGACTCGATGTAGATTTGTGTTTATTCACATTTTATTTGGGGGATTTCTTTTTCTTTTTTTTTGAGACGGAGTTTCACTCTTGTTACCCAGGCTGGAGTGCAATGGCGCGATCTCGGCTCACCGCAACCCCCGTCTCCTGGGTTCAGGCAATTCTCCTGCCTCAGCCTCCTGAGTAGCTGGGATTACAGGCACGCACCACCATGCCCAGCTAATTTTTTTTTGTATTTTTAGTAAAGACAGGGTTTCACCATGTTGACCAGGATGGTCTCGATCTCTTGACCTCGTAATCTACCCGCCTCGGCCTCCCAAAGTGCTGGGATTACAGGCGTGAGCCACCACGCCCGGCTTATTTGGGGGATTTCATGTGAAACCTCGAATGCTCCTTGTGTGGAAAAAAATGATTATAGTGGAGGTGAAAACTTTCTATCACCTATTGATGTCATAACTGTCCTAATGTCACATTTGTGGTGATGCTGGCATCAGTACACTCACTGTGCTGCCAATCATATAAAGTACAGCACACAAAATTATGTGCTGTATGTAACGAAGCACACCCTCGAATAACATAATTTCGTTCAATGTCATTTTAAGAATGATGAGAGAAAAAAAGCATAGGCCAGGGCGGCAATCTGGAGTCTGCACGTTCTCCCTATGTCTGCGTGGGTTTTCTCCAGATACGACAGCTCCCTCCCACATCCCAGAGATGTGCCTGTTAGGTGAACTGGCGTGTCCACACAGTCCCCATGTGAGTGAGTGCTTCCTGCCAGGGTTCCACCCTGAGACGCCAGGACAGGCTCCAGCCACCTGCTGCCCTGAATAAGCGGGTTGGAAAACTAATGAACACAAATTCTTGTAAAATAAAATTCGTAAAGTATGCAATAATTATACACATGCACGGCACTAAATGATGCAGTACCAAAGCATTCAGCACCCTGGCCATGTTTTTATACCACCCACCACCATGCTCACCGTCGTCACTCACTGATTTCTGCACCAAAAACTGAAATCGTTTGGCTTCAAGTCACCATTAACAAGAGCCTATTGATAAGTGAGGCGCTAGTGTACTAGATAATGACAAACAAGTATGTTACTGGTTTATGGATTTACTATACTTATTATTTTATTAATAGAGACAGGGTCTCCCTATATCGCCCAAACTGGTTTCCAACTCCTGGGTTCAAGTGATCCTCCCGCCTCAGCCTTCCAAGTAGCTGGGACTATAGGCACTTGCCACCATACCTGGCTATTGCTAATTATTAGTATTATTAATTTGAGACAGAGTCTCTCTCTGTCGCCCAGGCTGGAGTGCAGTGGTGCGATCTCTGCTCACTGCAGTCTCTGTTTTCCAGGTTCAAGAGATTCTTGTGCCCCAGCCACCTGAGTAGCTGGGATTATAAGCATGTGCCACCATGCCCAGCTAATTTTTTGTGTTTTTAGTGTTGAAAGGGTTTTGCCATGTTGGCCAGGCTGTTATCAAACTCCTCGCCATAAATGATCTGCCTGTCTCGGCCTCTCAAAGTGCTGGGATTATAGGCCTGACCCTGTTTTTATTTTTTTCGTTGTGTACAAATGTAGGCCAGGTGCAGTGGCTTAAAGCCTGTAATCCCAGCAATTTAGAAGGCCGAGGCTGTAGGCTCACCCGAGCCCAGGAGTTGGAGCAGCCCAGGCAACAAAGCCAGACCCCATCTCTACATAATAAAAAAATTAGACAAGCATGGTGGTGCGGGCCTGTGGTCCTAGCTACTCAAGTGGCTCGGGCACAAGAATCGCTTGAACCCGGGAAGCGGAGGCTGCAGTGAGCCGAGATCGCACCACTGCACTCCAGCCTGGGCAACAGAGAGACTGAGAGGCTGAGGCAGGCGGATTGCTTCAGGCTAGAAGCTCGAGGTTGCAGTCAACAATGACTGAGCCCTACAGTGCACCCTGGGTGACGGAGTTAGACCCTGTCTCTAAAAAACAAAAAAGCAAAAATTAAATAAAACATCTAGGCTGGGCGTGGTGGCTTATGCCTGTAATCCAAGCACTTTGGAGGCCAAGGCGGGTGGATAACCTGAGGTCGGGAGTTCAAAACCAGCCTGATCAACATGGTGAAATCCCGTTTAAAAAACAAAACAAAATAAAACAAAAAATCTAATTTCCTTTTCTTTTTCTTTTTTTTGAGATGAAGTTTCTCTCTTGTCACCCAGGCTAGAGTGCAATGGCACGATCACTGCAACCTCTGCCTCCCAGCTTCAAGCGATTCTGCTGCCTCAGCCTTCCGAGTAGCTGGGATTACAGGCGCTTGCCACCACGCCGGGGTTTCGCCATGTTGGCTGGGCTGATCACAAACTCCTGAGCTCAGGTGATCTGTTTGCCTTGGCCTCCCAGAGTGCTGGGATTACAGGCTTGAGCCCCTGGCCCTAAATTCCTTTTCTTTTCTAACAAAGCAAGTGCAAATGTAACACAGCAGGAAAACAATATGGAATCAATAAATAAGAAAGCCTACATACTCCTTTGTCTTTTGAATTCAAAACTTCACATTTTCTTAAATTAAAAACATCAGCCAACAGCAAGAGTGGTTTACATCTGTCCTTGAGCACAGCAGTTTAAAAAAAAAAAAAAAGGGCTGGGCGCGGTGGCTCAAGCCTGTAATCCCAGCACTTTGGGAGGCCGAGGCGGGTGGATCACGAGGTCAAGAGATCGAGACCATCCTGGTCAACATGGTGAAACCCTGTCTCTGCTAAAAATATGAAAAATTAGCTGGGCATGGTGGCGCGTGCCTGTAATCCCAGCTACTCAGGAGGCTGAGGCAGGAGAATCGCCTGAACCCAGGAGACGGAGGTTGCGGTGAGCCGAGATCGCGCCATTGCACTCCAGCCTGGGTAACAAGAGCGAAACTCTGTCTCAAAAAAAAAAAGGTCGGGTGCAGTGGCTCATACCTGTAATCTCAGCAGTTTGGGAGGGCTGAGGTGGGTGGATCATCTGAGTCAGGAGTTGAAGACCAGCCTGACCAACATGGTGAAACCCTGTCTCTACTAAAAATACAAAAAAAACTCGCCAGGCATGGTGGCATGCGCTTGTAGTCCCAGCTACTCGGGAGGCTGAGGCAGGAGAATCGCTTGAACCCGGGAGGCAGCCTAAGTGACAGGGTGAGATTCCGTCTCAAAAAATAAATAAATAACATGGTCTCTCTCTGTTATCCAGGCTGGTCTCCGATTCCTGGGCTTGGGTGATCCTCTTGTGTTAGCCACCCCAAGCACTGGGATTACAGAAGAAAGATTGGCTCAAATCAGGTCTTTTACACTTACCTACATGCCCCAGGGCAGTTAGTGTACTCATTAAGTAACGCAGTTTGAAACACTTGCAGGGTTAAAGCTATAAAATACCTATTCATCGATGTTTTTGTTTTTTAAAAAGGTTTAATCCTTCTTCCACTTCTTTCTTTTTTTTTTTTTTTGAGACAGAGTCTCTCTCTGTCACCCAAGTTGGAGTGCAGTGGTATGATTTTGGCTCACTGTAACCTCCACGTCCCAGGTTTAAGCGATTCTCCTGCCTCAGCCTCCCGAGTAGCTGGGATTATAGGCGCATGCCACCACCCCCAGCTAACTTTTATATTTTTAGTAGAGACGGGCTTTCACCATGTTGGCCAGCCTGGTCTCGAACTGCTGACCTCATGATCCACCCGCCTCGGCCTCCCAAAGTGCTGGGATTACAGGTGTGATCCACCTCGCCTGGCCCTCTTCTGATTCTTTCAAACCAAAGCTTTTGTTTCTGCTGCCCCCAGAACATTATCTTCCTTAAAGTGACACAGTCTTTTTTTTTTTTTGGAGACAAGAGTTTCACTTTTGTTGCCCAGGCTGGAGTGCAATAGCACGATCTCAGCTCACTGCAACCTCTGCCTCCCGGGTTCAAGCGATTCTCCTGCCTCAGCCTTCCAAGTAGCTGGGATTACAGGCACCTGCCACCACACACGGCTAATTTTTTTTTTTGTATTTTTAGTACAGACAGGTTTTCACTATGTTGGCCAGGCTGGTCTCGAACTCCTGACCTTAGGCGATCCACCCACGTCAGCCTCCCAAAGTGTTGGGATTACAGGCGTGAGCCACTGCACCTGGCCCAGCCAGTCTTTTTCTCAATTAAAAATTGAGAAAATTTCAACACAAAAAATTTAAATTATTTTTGCCAACTTCTTGCTAATTAAACATGATGTGTTCAGGGGTCCTGCCTTGGCACCTGGGCTGTGTGCCTCAGAACACCACTTTTCATGATGATGCTAAGAAATCTCCCACTCCGTGTGACCAGGCACTATCTGTGCCGTTTCCAGCCACTCACCACATCTTCACGAGCAGTGGTCTGGGATCCTGAAGGGCTGAGATTTAGGAGGCATGAAGCTTCGTAGGATGCAGGCTATTGGCAGACAGCGGGGGTACTCGTCCGAGAAGTACATGATGGAATTGCTCACACCCTCTGATGCTCTGACATTGTTCACTATAGGAATCAGTTCTCTGCTCTGGGGAAATCAGATGAGGCGCTCAGGCTCTAGACACCCTGTGAGAGCCACAGTGTCCGTGATGGACGTCTCCACATCCTGAATGGCTGTGCCGTCCTGGGTACGTAGACAGTGGTGGCTCTCCCTGCCTGGCCGCCTGACATCAGTGGCCACCGTGTGGTGGATGAATATGTCCTCATATTGAGAAACAGGTACCATTTACATGGACGTGGGCCTTATAGATGCCTTCTTTCCCACAGGTATTGGCCACCCCCTTGCTGGTCAAGGCACTGCAGACCATGATCCTGGAAACAGCCTGGGCAAAATGCAGCTCGCCCCACTGTGGGGAGTGATTAAGAGGCCTGGTGAGGGCCGGGCGCGGTGGCTCAAGCCTGTAATCCCAGCACTTTGGGAGGCCGAGGCGGGTGGATTACGAGGTTAAGAGATCGAGACCATCCTGGTCAACATGGTGAAACCCCGTCTCTACTAAAAATACAAAAAATTAGCTGGGCATGGTGGCGTGTGCCTGTAATCCCAGCTACTCAGGAGGCTGAGGCAGGAGAATTGCCTGAACCCAGGAGATGGAGGTTGCGGTGAGCCGAGATCGCGCCATTGCACTCCAGCCTGGGTAACAAGAGCGAAACTCCGTCTCACAAAAAAAAAAAAAAAAAAAAAAAGAGGCCTGGTGAGACAATGCCAAAGTAAATGTGATTTTGAAGATCATTGGCGGGGCCAGCTGCCACAGGACACATAAAGCCCGACCTTGTTGGCCCATCTGGAGTGTCATCTGCAGGCCAGGTCATGCTGGGGTTGCTGATGTAGTCACAGATCTGAGAGGACTTGAAGGCCCCGTGGTCACTGAGCAGCTCAGAAATGCGCTTGTGCTCTGGCATGCGTGGAATAGGGTTGGTTGTGGTGACGCTCACCACGATGACCCCACCACTGGGTAATTCCCTGCCTGGTGGTCTTGCAGCTTCTGCACCAGGTAATGTTGCAGTGGATGAAAAGGGTTCCTCACAAGCCCTCGAAGACCCCAAGCAGGACGAAGGGGACGACTTTGGCCATGTCCGGATGTATTCCATGAAAAAGAGAAGGTGGCTGGCTACTCCCAAAGAGGTTGGTGGATGGCGCCATGATGGACACCACTAGGGCTGCAAAAATAACCTCCATATTTCTCCAAGGTGAGATAGTAACTGACCTCCTCTATTTTTTATTTTGTTTAATAGAGACAGATCTTGCTCTGTGAGCTGCACTGCAGCCTAGAACTCCTGGACTCATGCAGTCCTCCTGCCACAGCCTCCCAAGTAGCTGCAACTACAGGCATGAGCCACGGCTAAGGGCTGAGCACGGTGGCTCACGCCTGTAGTTCTAGCACTTTGGGAGGCTGAGATGGGTAGATTGCTTGCACCCAGGAATTCAACCCACCCTGGGCAAAATGGTGAAACCTCGTCTTTAGGAAAAATGCAAAATCAGCAAGATGTGGTGGTGCATGCCTGTAGTCCCAGCTACTCAGGAGGCTAAGGTGGGAAGATAGCTTGAGCCCGGGAAGTTGAGGCTGCAGTGAGCCAAGATCACACCAGTGCACTCCAGCCTGGGTGACAGAGAGAGACCCTATCATAAAAAAAAAAAAAAAAAAAAAAAAAAAAAGATGGGGTCTTGATACATTGCCCAGGTGGTGTTGAACTCCTGGACTCAAGCAATCCTCCTGCCTCAGCCTCAAGTAGCTAGAATGACAGGCACATATCACCACACCCAGTTAATGGTTATTGATTTTTTAGAGATGAGGTTTGGCTACATTTTCTATCTGGTGTTGAACTCCTGGGCTCACACGATTGTCCCGTCTTGGCCTCCCAAGTTGCTTGGATGATAAGCAGAAGCCATGCATCCAGCTCACCTGACTTCCTCTAGACTGAAAAGCACATCCCCACCTGGAGCACCAAAGGCAAAAGAGACCCCAGCAGCAGCTGCAGCAGAAAGCACCTTGTGCCTCTTGTCCTCGTTCTTGCTGTACTTGGAGAAGAGGCTGCTGAAGAAGCTGCCACGGCAACTAGTTGCACACACCAGCAGCTATTTCTCCAGGCTCCAGCCACAGGATTCTCTCAGTACCAGAGTGGCTGTTGTGAGGAGCAAGGTCCACTTCCCCAAGAAGCCCCTGACGATAAAGCAGCACAACTTGGTCTTTCTCCCTGGTAACCACAGCCAAGGCGTGTGGCACACGGGACAGACACGGAGTAAATCAGAACGGCAGTACCGACGCACTCCGTTGATGCCATCAGCTTTGGCCATTTCTTCCACCGGGGCCACGGGTCCCTGTCCTCAGAAGTGGTCTCACTGGATGCAGCACGACTTGCGGCTGGACTGGAAGGCTGACAGGGATCCCTGCCCGGTCCGCCACCCAGTCCCAGTGCTGGTGCCGCTGGCATGCAGATGAGCAGCATCTGCCGGGACTCCTGGATGGACTCCTTGCTTTCGCTGGGAATCTTCCCTTAACAGTGGACGGTGTGGACGTCCACACATCCCTATGTCGGCAAACGGCTCCTGGATAAATCCATCAGCTGTCCAGGGCTACTCATTGGTCCTGCACTGATAGTGCTGGTTAGACTGCAGCGTGCGGCGGGCCACCTGCCCAGCAAACCCTTTCATCAGCGTGACTGCTGCGAGCACTGTGTGTTGTTACTTTAGAGTGCACTCCTCAGGCCTGCAGGAGGGCTTCCAGAAGGCACGTCATCGAGAGATGATAGTTCAATGTGTTTCCCCTGAAGACCTTCCAGGGGAAGATATGCTGGCAGAAGACAGCAATATTGATGATCCTGACCCTGTGCAGGCGTAGGCTAATGTGTGTGTTTCTGTCTTAGTTTTTAACAAAAAAAAGTTTAAAAAGTAAAAAAAAAAAAAAAAAAGTTTGTAGAATAAGGATATAAAGAAAGAAATAACATATTTTAGAGACAGGGTCTCACTCTGTCACCCAGGCCAGAGTGCAAGTGGTACGATCATAGCTCACTGCAGCCTCAAACTCCCAGGCTCCCGCTATCCTCTCACCTCAGCCTCACAAGTAGCTGGCACCACAGGCACTTGCCATTACACCTGGCTAATTGTTTTATTTTTTGTAGAGACAGGGTCTTGCTGTGTTGCCCACTCCGGTCTGGAACTCCTGATCTTAAGCAATCCTCCACCTCAGCTTCCCAAAGCTTTGGGATTACAGGCGTGAGCCACCACACTTCAGTTTGGTGTTTTACTCTCCTCAAAACATTTTCTCCTAATAAGTTTATTGTTAAAGGTCTTAATTTTAAATGCATGATGCTTCATTTTGTTCTCCTCCTCAAATGCCAATGTTTTTAACAATTTGAATTCTCTTTCTTGGGAAAAATAAAAGTTAGCAACTTACAGGGAATATTTACTGACATCTAGTTTGTTATGCTTCAAACCACAGCCCAAGAAAATCAACATGGTGACACCTCATCTCTAAAAATAACTTTAGATGTGATAGGATTATAAGCATGAGCTACCAGGTCTAGCCAGAAATATTTTTTTGTACCGCGCTACAATGTGCTCATGAATTTTTTTTTGTTTTTGTTTCTCATGGGTTTTTGTTTTTTGTTTTTTTTTTTAGACGGAATCTCATTCTGTCACCCAGGTGGGAGTACAATGGTGCGATCTCGGCTCACTGCAACCTCTGCCTCCTAGGTTCAAGCGTTCTCCTGCCTCAGCCTCCCAAGTAGCTGGGATTACAGGTGCGTGCCACCAACCACGCCCGGCTAATTATTGTAGTTTTAGTAGAGACGGGTCGGGCGGGGTCGGGGTGTTTCCACGCCCGTCTTGATGCCTGACCTCAAGTGATCCACCCGCCTCAGCCTCCCGAAATGCTGGGATTACAAGCATGACCCAACCATGCCCAGCTTGTTCATATTTTAATATGTTGTTATAAAATAATCAAAATGTTTTTTAGGCCAGGCGTAGTGGCTTACGCTTGTAATCCCAGCACTTTGAGAGGCTGAGGAGGGAGGATCACTTGAGACCAGGAGTTTGAGACCAGCCTGGGCAACATGGTGAAACCCAGTCTACACAAAAACTAAAAAAATTTTTAAATATATAACAATTAGCCAGTGTGGTGGTGTGTGCCTGTGGTCCCAGCTATTCAGAAGACTGAGGTGAGAGGATCACTTGAGCCCAGGAAGTTGAGGTTGCAGTGAGCTGGGATCGTGCCACTGCACTCCAGCCTGGGCAACGGCCAGATTCTGTGTCGGAAAGAAAAAAAAATTATAAAGCAAAAACTTACAGTAAGATAAACTATGTTGAAGAAAGAAATATATTTGCCAAATTAGTATAGCCTAAGTACGCCACGTTTCTAAAGTCTACAGCAGGGACAATACGTCTCAGGCCTTCACATTTACTCACCACTCAGACTCACCCAGAGCAACTTCCCATCTTGCAAGCTCCCTTCCTGGTGAGTGCATGTTTAAATACACAAATACTTACCATTGTGTTACAGTTGTCTACAGTATTCAGTACAGTCCCAGGCTGTGCAGGTCTGTAGTCTAGGAGCCTTGGGCTGTGCCGCCTAGGTGTGTGAGTGCACTCTGCAATGTATGCACATGACGAAACCGCTTTAGGAAGCATTTCTCAAAAGGTGTCCTGACGGTTCAGCAGTTGTCACCACTCAGCAATCGCCAATTGTGCCCACTCCACAGCACTTCCTGGCAAGCTGGGCTGCCCCGCCCAGAGTGGCTCCATCTCTCCCTCACCTGTGCTCCTGTTCTCCACTTCCCCCCCAGGCTTCACCAGCAGAGGTGTGCCTCCTGCAGTGTTACCCCTCTGGCAACAGGAATGCCTGGGCCAGGTAACCAGCACTATCAGGACCCGGATCTGATCCCGGAGCTGCCATCCCTCCACATGAGCACTGGGCCTTGACCCTAAGGCCCCTCCACAAGTGCTGCTTGCTTAAGGACGCTGGGGCACCCTGATGCTGCTGAGCCCCACAGCCAAACCCAGTGCCAACAGGGATCCTCTTAGCCACAGCGGACCTGGTGGGAGAGGGGTGGCAGGACCTCAGCAGCCTTCCCCACTTAAGACCCCCCTAAAACCCACTTTGAGTTGTGATGTGGTGAGGGTATGGCCTGTGAATGTAGCTGTGGCTTCCAAGGGGAGTCTGGGATGGGAGAGGGAGTCAGATTAGTACATACCCTGCAGAGGCTGAGGAAGCCCATGGTTGGCAACTGTGGTCTACCCAGGGTAGATGCCTCCGTTAGATGCAGAAACAGAGTCCATGGCCCACGAAACTTTGTTTTGGTGCAGAAGAGGGGTTCTCATGATGATTTTTAAATTTATTTTCAAGTTAAATGGAAAAAACGAACATAAAGTCTACTCCAGCCTGGAATATATTCACCTTTATACCAGTGTGGTCATAAAATATATAATTAAAAACATTTTTTTTCCTGAGACAGGGTCTCACTTTGTCCCCCAGGCTTGAGTGCTGGAATGCAGAGGTGCGCCTAGACCTCCTGGGCTCAAGCGATCCTCAAGCCTCAGGCCCCTAAGTAAGGGGGGTTTGCCAACAGCTGAGATGCAGGAATCTACGGGGCCCCAAACAGTTAACGAATCACAAACCTTTGCAGGTTGGCCAAGACACTGGAGAACTTTCACCCCTACTTGGCCACCGCACCATGTGATAAGGAAGGGGGCACACCACGGGCTGGGGCACTAAAGAAGCAGCAGCATTTACTCAGGTAAAGGCCTCCCTGCAGACAGTCACCTGGGAGACTGCCTGGATTACTTGCTTTTGGGACTGAGGAAGGAATGGGCTGGGCCCTCTCACAGAGGGGGTGGTCACTAATAAATGTCCACTGACTTCTGGCCACAACTGCTCGGGGGGCCAAGCAACGCTATGCCCTGTTGGAACACAGTTCTTTGTCATCAGGAATCCCCTGATTTGCCCTCCCCTGGTCCCGTAATGCCTGGGCCTCGGCTGGGAATCCTGAGAAGGATCTGGGGTGGAAAGTACTGCTGGGCTGGATTGGTGCCATTTTAGCCAGGTGTGGTGGCACATGCCTGTAGTCTCAGCTACTCAGGAGACTGAGGCACAAGAATCGCCCGAGCCTGCAAACAGAAGTTGGGGTGAGCCGAGGTCGCACCATTGCACTCCAGCCTGGGTGACGGAGCAAGACTCCGTCTCAAAACAACCACAACAAATCCCTAAACCCATTGTTTGGAGGAGGGTTCCTTGGTTTCAGCTCTGCTTTTTGGGAATCCTGACTCCAGGTCTTGTCATGTGCACCTGTGTTTACCTCCACCTCCCGGGTTCAAGTGATTCTCCTGCCTCAGCCTCCTGAGTAACTAGGATTACAAGCATGTACCACCACACCCGGCTAACTTTGTATTTTCAGTAGAGACGGGTTTCACCATGTTAGTCAGGCGGGTCTCAAACTTCCGACCTCTGGTGATCCGCCCACCTCAGCCTCCCAAAATGTTGGGGTTACAGGCATGAGCCACCATGCCCAGCCAATTTTTTTCTATTTTGTAGAGATGAGGTCTCTCTGTGTTGCCCAGACTGGTCTCAAACTCCTGAGGAATGGGCTGGGCAATCTGCCCACCTCAGCTTCCCAAAGTGTTGAGATTACAGGTTATCAACACTGTAATCTCATACTGGGATTTTGTCTGCAGTGTTCCCTAAAGGAGGAAAGGACCTTGTAGGTGATCCCGCCGTTTCCCAGCTCAGTGAACATGCTGGGAGAGGTAGGCCTGTGCGTCCGAAGAGCTGGCTGGGGGCTGGACTGTAGGGGCCTGTAGCTCTCCCAGCTTTCTGCTTCCTGACTTAATATCACAGCGTGTTTTGACCACTCTGTGACCAGCCTACTGCAGGGTCTTCCCAGCAGGCTTGAACCCAAACCTGGGCCTTGAACACTCCCAAGCTTGACAAAGGCACACAGGTTGCTGCCCAGACGTTCAAAGAAACTGACCTCGGCCCTCAGCCAAATTCCTTTAATCCTCACCAACGTTCACACCCTGACCCCCTCATTGTGGGCATACCTGGGTAGAACACCCCTTTCTCTCTCTGTCCATCCAGCGGATCATGGCAGCCCTCTCTCCGTTCCCCTATTGCAGGCTCTGGGCCAATCACCCTGCGCTGAGGACTTCCTTCTTTGGAATCCTAATCAGCCCCATCTCCAGAGGGTTGGGGGCACTCGCTGTGGGAACTCCCCTGCGCCACTTTTGGGGTGACTCCAGCCTCAAAAGAATGTTAGGCCAAACAAAACACCATTTTTTTTTTTTTTTTTTTTTTAAGTTTCAAATTAAAACACGGAAACGTCACCTCCCCTAAGCTCCCAAGACCCTCAGGAGGTTAAACTACTAAAGAAATGCAAAAGACCTCCCACAGCGCCTGGGTCCGGCTGCAAGGTGCAAAAGCCCTGCCCTTTTCTTTGAGGGCTTGGGGCCTCGCCTGGAATTCTGCTGCCGCCTCCTCGTCAGGAACCAAACCCAATCCCAAGGGGGCCAAAGGGGCTCCCCAGAGAGGGCTGCAACCTCAAGTGCAGGGCTCCCCGGATCCCTGGAGCCTGTCAGGCTTACACTCAGTGAGAAAGAAATCAAAGAAATGGAGCTGCCTAGAAATACAGGGACCATACTAAAATTTTTAATTAAGGGGGAAAAGGGGGCACGGGAGAAGGGACTGATTATCCCGTAGGCAGGCGCCTGCAGAGAGGCTTCTGTCTGGAGACTCCAGCACCTTCCCCTAGCCCTTTCCTCTTATCAGCCAGAGAAAGAAAACTTACGAATTGTGGCTTTAGGCAGATAAAAAGCCTAAAAAAGCCCCAAAGATGAGAAAAGGCAAGAGGCTCCTGCTTTAGTTGGCCACAGACCAAGAAAGAAAAAAATCCATGACGGCAGATCACCTGAGGTTGGGAGTTTGAGACCAACCCGACCAACATGGTGAAACCCCATCTCTACTAAAAATACAAAATTAGCTGGGTGTGGTGGCGAATGCCTGTAATCCCAACTACTTGGGAGGCTGAGGCAGGAGAATCGCTTGAACCTAGGAGGCAGTGGGAGGCAGAGGTTGCAGTGAGCCAAGATCGTGCCATTGCACTCCAGCCTGGCAAGCAAGAGCAAAACTCCATATCAAAAAAAAAAAAAAAAAAAAAAATCAGCCAGGCATGCTGGCATGTACTTGTAGTCCCAGCTTCTTGGGAGGCTGAGAGGAAGGATCCCTTGAGCCTGGGAGGTCAAAGCTGCAGTGAACTATGATCTGGCCACTGCACTCCAGCCTGGGTGACACAAACAGACCCTTTCTCAAAATAATAATGACAAATAAATAAAAATTAAAGTAAGTTTTTGTCACTTAAAAATTGGCCAGATAAGATGGGATTTCACAGCCGGGCGCGGTGGCTCACGCCTGTAATCCCAGCACTTTGGGAGGCCGAGGCGGGTGGATCACGAGGTCAAGAGATCGAGACCATCCTGGTCAACATGGTGAAACCCCGTCTCTACTAAAAATACAAAAAATCAGCTGGGCTTGGTGGCGCATGCCTGTAATCCCAGCTACTCAGGAGGCTGAGGCAGGAGAATTGCCTGAACCCAGGAGGCGGAGGTTGTGGTGAGCCGAGATCGCGCCATTGCACTCCAGCCTGGGTAACATGAGCGAAACTCCGTCTCAAAAAAAAAAAAAAAAAAAAAAAAAGATGGGATTTCACCAACTCCCGAGTAAAGTCGTTCATATAGCTGCATGTAAGTTAAAACAGGGCCTTCATGGATTAAAACTCATTATCTATAAAAGCTAATTAAGGTCAGACTCAGTGGCTTGCCCCGTAATCCTAGCACTTTGCGAGGCTGAGCCGCGTAAATCACTTGAGGTCAGGAGTTCGAGAGCAGCTATCTAGCCAATGTGGTGAAATCCTGTCTAGTAAAATACAAAAATTATCTGGGCTTGGTGGTGGTGCACCTGTAGTGCCAGCTACTAGGGAGGCTGAAGCAGGAGAATCGAATCGCTTGAGACCGAGAGGCGGAGGTTGCGGTGAGCTGAGATCTCATCACTGCACTTCAGCTTGCGTGACAGAGCAAGACTCTGTCTCAGAAAAAAAAAAATGGAATTAATAAGGGGGTGCAGATCCCCACTGTTTCTCTATTTGACAGCCCAATTTTTCCTGTTCTCAAATCTGGGGAAAACTAAGGGTGGTTTATGACGGATTACTACAACTTTGGCTCTGCATGCCATCCACCAAAGCCTTGTGTTGAGGCCTGCTTTAGTCTGGGTGCCTTTATCCTCCAAACCTCACACTAAAATGTGGCCCCCAGTGTTGGAGAGGGGCCTGGTGGGAGGTATTTGGGTCAGGGGGTGGATCCCTCAAGAACAGATTAATGCCCGGGGTGACTGAGTTCTCACTCTTATTAACTTCCCATAATAGTTGTTAAAAGAACCTGGAGCCTCCTCCCTCCCTCTCGCTGCTTCTCTAGCCAGTGCTTGGCACACACTGGGTCTGCACATGCTAGATCTCCCGAGTGGGAGTGACTTGAGGCCTCACCAGAAGCAGATGCTGGTGCCTGCCATGCTTCTCATACAGCATGCAGAACTGTAAGCCAGACAAACCTCTTTTCCATTTTTTTTTCTTTTGAGATGGAGTCTAGCTCTGTCGCCAGACTGGAGTGCAGTGGCGTGATCTTGGCTCACTGCAACCGCCACCTCCCAGGTTCAAGCGATTCTCCTGCGTCAGCCTCCCAAGGAGCTTGGAAATACAGGCACGTGCCACCACACCCGGCTACAATTTTTTTGTATTTTTAGTGGAGATAGGTTTCACCATGTTGGCCAGGATGGTGTTGATCTTCTGACTTTGTGATCTGCCCACCTCGGCCTCCCAAAATGCTGGGATTACAGGTGTGAGCCACCACTTCCAGCCTAAACTTCTTTTCTTTGTTAATGACCCAGCCTCAGGTATTTCCTTAGTATTTGCATTTATAAAAATGCAAAAAGGCCGGGCGCGGTGGCTCAAGCCTGTAATCCCAGCACTTTGGGAGGCCGAGGCGGGTGGATCACGAGGTCAAGATATCGAGACCATCCTGGTCAACACGGTGAAACCCCGTCTCTACTAAAAATACAAAAAATTAGCTTGGCATGGTGGTGTGTGCCTGTAATCCCAGCTACTCAGGAGGCTGAGGCAGGAGAATTGCCTGAACCCAGGAGGAGGAGGTTGCGGTGAGCCAAGATCGCGCCATTGCACTCCAGCCTGGGTAACGAGCGAAACTCCGTCCCCCCAAAAAAAAAAAAAAAAATGCAAAAAGGCTGAGATAAGCCTTAAAATCAATTGCTGCCTCAGCATCTGTTTTGCTAAGGGCCAAGTTCCCACCTTGGTCCCCTGGATCAGCAGATCTCCCGCACTCCCTATTAGAAGACCCTCTGGAGAACGCTTGCTGTGGGTGTCAGGCTCCGATTCTCTTGTCCCAGCTTCGCAGCCACTTGGGGTAAACTGCGCAACCGTGTGCGCTCCTCAGACACTTACACCCCCAACCCTGGGCTCTCTCAGAGCCGGTGCCCACTCTCCACACCTCCCTGACCTCTGTGCGTGTGTGTGTGAGTGATGGGTCTCTGAGGGTGCCATTATCCCCCAGCACCTATAAGTGATAAATTTCCATGGTGTGTTTCTTCTAATGATTGAAGAAGTGCTCCACATCGTAAAGATTCTAAATTAAAACAGCCCCTAGACCCAATACCCAATATTATTAAAATTACTGATTCCACTCAACAATATTTTGCTGTTATAAATTAGCTAACATGTTCAATTTGGTGCATATTTCAATACCCTTTCAATTTGCCTTCACCTCAGAGGACACAAAAGACCTTTTACAGGCTACCCACCCTCAGCAGCTGTCACCACACAGTCTTTGCAGACGAGATCTTGATCTCACCTTCCTCTGGAAACACAGGTATGACATGACATGGATCACATTCTCTTTCAAGAAGACTCATCTGACAACCAAGCAACCCATCTTCCCAATCTCCCTGGTGGAAACCCCTACCATGCCTCTGGGAGACTCCAGCCTCAGATCGGACTGGTGGCATAGAACAGCCATCCTGACAGGTACGGAGTGATATCTTATCCTGTGCTTAACGGTGTTTAACTTTTCTCATCTGCTCACAAAAACATTTTCATTTTTGAAAGGGGAACATGGCCAGCCAGATGTAGTGACTCACACCTGTAATCCCAGCACTTAGAGATGCCAGCATGGGAGGATTGCTTGAGCCCAGGACTTTGAAGCTGCAGTGAGCTATGATCATGCCACTGCACTCCAGCCTGGGTGATGGCAGAATACCCCATCTCCAACAAACAAACAAAAGAATTGAAGCAAAGGTAGACATTACAGCTGGGCGCAGCAGCTCACACCTGTAATCCAGCACTTTGGGAAGCCGAGGTGAGTGGATCACAAGGTCAGGAGTTCAAGACCAGCCTAGTCAAGATAGTGAAATCCCATCTCTACTAAAAAAACACAAAATTTCCCAGCTACTTGGGAGGCTGAGGCAGGAAGTTGCAGTGAGCCGAGATTGCGCCCTTGCACTCTAGCCTGAGCGACAGTGAGACTCCGTCTCCAAAGAAAAAAAAAATAGAAAAAGAAAAGGGAAACATGAGATTTTTGTCTGCCTTTTAAGTGTGCACACAGAAAACAGGAGAAAACCAGGCTGGGAGCAATGGCTTATGGCTATAATCCCAGCACTTTTTTGGGAGGCTGAGGCAGGTGGATCACTTAAGTCCAGGAGTTCAAGACCAGCCTGGGAAACATGGCGAAACCCCGTCCCAACTAAAAATACAAAAATTAGCCGGGTGTGGTGGAGCATGCACCTGTAGTCCCAGCTACTCAGGAGGGTGAGGTGAAAAGATCACTTTAGCCTGGGAGTTCGAGGCTGCAGTGAGCTGTGAGCACCCCTGCACTCCAGCCTGGGCAACAGTGAGATTCCCCCTCCTCAAAAAACAGAAAACATAGAGGGAAACAAACATGCTGCAAGGCTGTGAGTGGGTGATGCGGAGGGCGTGTGGAGGGGAGGCCAACAACCTCTGTCAAGGTTGAGGGAGGCTGGGTGGTCCTGAAGAGAGGTGGGGGTGTCCTGGGGCCGCCCAAGCTGTCAACAGTGTGCTGGAGGGATTGAGGTCCCGACAGCCGGGATTGGAGGTTATTACTGCTCAAGAGGACAGAGAAGAGAGACAAGGTTATCATTCAGAGAAGGAGAGAGAGGGGCCTGCGGTCTGAAGAAGAATGAGGACATGACCCTGTCTGTTCAGTGCTAGAGGGAAGGGAAAGCGATTCGATTTTGTTGCCACTCTGGTCTGAATGTTTGTGTCTCTATAAAGTTCATGTGATGAAGCTCTAACCCCCAAGGAGAGGGGATTAGGAGGTAGGGCCTTTGAGAGAGGATCAGGTCATGAGGTTAAAGCCCTCATAATTGGGATTAGTGCCTTTTTAACAGAGCCCCAGAGAGTTCCCTTGCCTTTCCACCCTGTGAGGTTACAGGGAGAAGGCACCACCTGTGAATGAGGCAACTGATCCTCACCAGACCCTGGATCTGCTGGCACCTTGACCTGGGACTTCCTAGTCTCCAAACTATAAGAAAGAAGTTTCTGTTCCCCCACTCCCCAGACGGAGTCTTGTTCTGCCGCCCAGGCTGGAGTGCAGTGGCATGATCTCTGCTCACTGCAACCTCCGCCTACCAGGTTCAAGCAATTTTCCTGCCTCAGTGTCCCAAGTAGGTGGAATTACAGGTGTGTGCCACCATGCCCAGCTAATTTTTGTATTTTTAGTAGAGATGGGGTTTAACTATGTTGGCCAGGCTGGTCTCGAAGTCCTGACCTCATGATCCGTCTGCCTCAGCCTTCCACAGTGCTGGGATCACAGGCATTAGCCACTTTGCCCAGAACTTGTGTGGTTTATAAACCATCCAAGCTGTGGCATTTTGTTTTTGTTTTTGTTTTGAGTTAGGGTCTCACTCTGTCATCCAAGCTGGAGGGTAGAGACATGATCATAGCTTATTACAGCCTTGAACTCCTGGGCTCAAGTGATCCTCCCACCTCAGCCAGCCTCCAGAGTTACTAAGACTACAGGTGCATGCCCATACACTTGGCTAATTTTTTTTTTTTAGACGTGGGGTCTTGGTATGTTGCCCAGGCTGCTGTTGAACTCCTGGGATCAAGTGGTTCTCGCACCTCAGCTTCCAGTGAGGACTCACTCAGAGTGCTGGGATTACAGGGATGAGCCATCACACCCAGTCGTATTTTGTTATAGCACCCAGAATGGACTAAGACCATGGGAGAGACACATGTGCCATCTTTCAATCTGTTACTCTGCTGAGAGTGGGCCCTGGGCCTAGAACATTTCCTTACCAAGAGATAAGGGGTCCTCACAGTTTGTGCTGGGCATA
Organism: Sapajus apella; assembly: GCF_009761245.1. Classification (NCBI taxonomy): domain Eukaryota; kingdom Metazoa; phylum Chordata; class Mammalia; order Primates; family Cebidae; genus Sapajus; species Sapajus apella. The sequence goes on from NW_022437075.1 coordinate 589,956, forward strand.
GTGCCTTGTGTAGGGGTCTCTTTCCCAATGTGTGCCCCTTTGTTCTGCTCAGGCGTGTGGTTCACATGGCACCTAGACTGCCCCACTGTTAGGTCAGGCTCCCTCTAGAAGGGACCTGCTGGCCTGGAGCTGACAGCCACGTGGACCGATGGTGCTCTGGCTCTGTGAGCAAAACCTCCATTGCGCAGCTGTGCAGTGTTTCCCTTGAAGACTCCAGGATCAAGATCCAGGGTCAGAAAGTGTTCAGACTCACAGTAGCCCTGATCATACATGCCATTTGCTTAGCGGTTCTTATTTTTGTTCTTTTGTGATTTACCCATTACCACTGAATTTCTCTCTTGCGTCTGCGTGGCCCGACCCGATTTTAATCTCTCCAGCCACACCAAGATCCCCTTGGCTCCCAACTGAGCCGGCCCCACCCCTCGCTTTGAGGTCTGCACCAGAGCAGGTCTAGTTGCTAGGGAGCCCCTGGCGGCGTTGCCTTCTGGCCCCGCCCAGAATCCTGGGTTAACTGAGAGGAGAGGATCAGGGGCAGTGCCTGGATTTTCTCAACACACCCAGCATCTGATGCTGGTGACACAGGAGGATGGGCCCTAACCGCGCAGCTCAGAAAGGACTGGAGGGGCTGGGGTGAGGCCCAGAGGCGCACAGCATACACACACCTGCACTCACTGCCCTTGCCCGGAACTGAGCCCAGGAAGTTTGGGGAATCTGTGGGACAGGCGAGGAGTTCAGAGGCCGGGCTTCCTGGGAGTGTTGGTGACAACCTCACACAGTCCTTGGATGGGGCATCCTTGAGGCCATCCCAGGAGCGGCACTCACACCCTGGGGTGCAGGAGCACGGAGCTGGGGGCCCCGGGCTCACCTGGGATGGTTCTCTCTGGGACCTTGGGCTCTTCCCGTCTTCCTCCTCACCGAAACTCCAGTCCTGGTGTTCGACCGAGTCCAGAGATACCAGAACTGTGCGGGAGAAAGGGATCATGAGAGGGGTCTGTTCTTCCCAGAGCCCCCAATTCTCCAGACCTTCTGGGGAGGGCAGACTTTCCCCGAACATCCCTGCAGCACCCCTCAGGTTCAGGCAAGGGTGGCAGCAGGGCCGTCATTCTGTCCCTCCACGTGGCTGTCGGGCAGGAACCTGTGGTGACACCAAGGGCCGCTGAGGACAAGTACCCTCTTTACTGACACTCCACACTACTGTGGGCCTCCAGAAGCCCACGAGGACACTCACTGCAGCACCGACTAACTAGGGAGGGCTGGATACCATGAGCTTTCTGCTCCCCAAGACCCCCGGCATTGCTGTGCACAGAGAGAATGACTGCTGACGGAGGAAGCCAGTTACAGGACACCATTTACAGAAGGGTCAAGACGTGGGAACCAGGCCGGGCGTGGTGGCTCACATTTGTAATCCCAGCACTTTCTGAGGCCAAGGCAGGTGAACCACAAGGTCAGGAGTTTGAGACCAGCCTGACCAACATGGTGAAACCCCATCTCTACTAAAAATTAAAAAATTAGCTGGGCGTGGTAGCAGGAGCCTGTCATCCCAGCGACTCAGGAGGCTGAGGCAGGAGAATCTCTTGAACCTTAGAGGTGGAGATTGCAGTGAGCCAAGAATAAACCACTGCACTCTAGCCTGGGTAACAGAGTAAGACTCCATCACAAAAAAAAAAAAAAAAGACGTGGGAACCAGAAGCATGTACTATTATGGATCCAGTAGGAGGAAACGTTCACAGACAGAGATGGCAATGAAAAATTCAAGGCCAGCCATCACGGTGGCCCACACCTGCAATCCCAGCCCCAGCACTCTGGGAGTCCGAGGTAGGAGGATTGCTTGAGCCCAAGAGTTTGAGAGCAGCCTGGGCAACACGGCGAGACCCCCACCTCTATTTATTTTTTAATTAAAAAAAAGAAAAATTCGGCCAGGCTCAGTGGCTCACACCTGCAATCCCAGCACTTTGGGAGGCTGAGGCGGGCAGATTACCTGAGGTCGGGAGTTCCAAGACCAGCCTGGCCAACATGGTGAAACCTGGTTTCTACTAAAAATACAAAAAATTAGCTGGGCGTGGTGGCAGGTGCCTGTAATCCAGCTACTGTGGAGGCTGAGGCAGGAGAATCACTTGAACCCAGGAGACAGAGGTTGCAGTGAGCCAAGATTGTGCCATTGCACTCCAGCCTGGGCAACAAAAGCAAAACTCCGTCTCAAAACAAAACACACACACACACACACAAAAAAAACAAAAATTCAAGACCACAGCCACCTCTGGGGTATCAGGCAGAGCGGGGAACAACATGACTAGGAGACATGAACTGGGGGTTCAGTCAACTCCACTGGTTGTTCGTTTTTTTTGTGAGATGGAATCTTGCTCTGTCGCCCAGGCTGCAGTGCAGCAGCGTGATCTTGGCTCACTGCAATCTCTGCCTCGCGGGTTCAAGGGATTCTCCTGCCTCAGCTTCCGGAGTAGCTGGGATGTATTGCAGGCATGCACCACCATACCCAGCTATTTTTTGTATTTTTAGTAGAGACAGAGTTTCACCATCTTGGCCAGGCTAGTCTGGAACTGGCCTCAAGTAATCCGCCTGCCTCAGCCTTCCAAAGTACTGGGATTACAGGCATAAACCACCGCGCCTCGCCATGGGTGTTTATTTTAAAACAACGCCAAGCCCGCGGTGGCTCACGCCTATAATCCCAGCACTTTGGGAGGCCGAGGCGGGTGAATCACGAGGTCAAGAGATCAAGACCATCCTGGTCAACATGGTGAAACCCCGTCTCCACTAAAAATACAAAAAATTAGCTGGGCATGGCGGTGCGTGCCTTTAATCCCAGCTACTCAGGAGGCTGAGGCAGGAGAATTGCTTGAACCCAGGAGGCGGAGGTTGCGGTGATCCGAGATCGCGCCATGGCACTCCAGTCTGGGTAACAAGAGCGAAACTCCATTTAAAAAAAAAAAAACCACAACGCCAAGCCAGCCTTTCTGGAGGTTAGGCTTTGATAGGGCAGGGTGTCGGGTGAGGGGCTGTTCATTATACTTGCTTTACTATTTCGTAGGCTCAAAATACGGAATGTAAAAAGCAGACCACAGCTATGGAAGACAAATTTCAGGGTCCTTTGCTCAAAAAGGATGGAGAATTTTGAGAGTGACCATGTAGCATTAAACCTAGCAAGGGTGCCTCTGGGCTGGGATGGCTGTGAGGTCCACAGAGCACCCGAAGCCAGTGCTCTTGGGCCCTCTGCCCCAGGAGCAGAGAGTTCAAAGGCTAATTCATCTGGCTTCTGCCTTGCAGCTTACAGGGCTACCATTGCACCTCTGGTAAGTTCAACTCTCAGAGTTTTCCCAAGCATGGCACTGGCTGCCCTGGGGCAGTATGGAGACCCTGGACTCTGTGTCCTGTGACCTGCTTATCACTTAGTCTACGGGAAAGCTGTAGTGGGAGCTGGCAAGAGAGGGCCTGTTCTTCTCCCTTGCTCCAGCCCCCTTTTCTGTGACCTCTGATCAGGTCCTTCTCACTCCCAGCCTTTGCTCCTGCAGCACAGCTGCCTGGTGCCTCCTCCTTCCTGAGGACCTGCTGGGGAAGCCCTCCCTCGTCCACAGCGCCACGACCACTCTCACCACCCATGGCTGCCTCTTTTGGCCACCCAGTGTCCAATCCCTGCACTTTCGTCACTAGGAGAGCCCCACTCATGGAACCGGGCTCTGGGTGGATGGAATCTCGACGTGGGGTCACAGGGGCAAAGGTGCAGGAGGACAAGGCCCTCTCAGGGGAAGGGGGAGCTGAGAGAGGAGAGGGAGGGAGCCCAGTTTCCACCCCAAATTCCCAGCTCTCAGAGTCGGGGTGCAGACCTAAGCCTCTCCCCACCATCAGCCAGTGGTGGGGCCTGTGCCCAGTGAAGGCTTAAAGATCTCTAGGATTCCGGAGTGTTGCCAGAGGCGCTGCAGGTGGCTGGGAGGAGGTGGCGGGGTAGCGTCCCTCCCAGAGGGCAGCTGGTGAGGAGCAGCAGACACAAAGCCACAGGACAGATGGACACATGGGAAATGGAGGGATCTTTAATAACCGACTGAGTGAGAAATTTGAGGCAGATGAGGCGTGCAGCACGACATTTATATGTAAAAATAATTAAAAACACAGGCGCGGGGCAGGAGAGGTTTGCTGGTCGGGAGGGGCCAGGCAGGGGTGGGAGCGATGCGGGCGGGAAGGAGGGCAGTTCGGTCCTCGGAGACGTCAGGCCCCCTCGCCCGTCCCGGGGCATCGAGCCTGCGCCTCTCACCTTCCTGCTGGCACATCTGTGTGAGGTCCTCCACCAGGCTGGCGGCCTCCCTGCAGCTTCGGGGGCCCTGTGACAGCACCCAGGTCCGCATCTTGCTGGGCAGTGCGCCCAGGAACTGCTCCAACACCAGCAGCTCCAGCATCTGCTCCTTGGAGCGCGCCTCAGGCCTCAGCCACTGGCGGCAAAGCGACCAGAGCTGGCCCAGCGCAAGGTGCGGCCCACCCGCCACGTGGTACTGGAACTGTCGAAACCGCAGACGCTGGGCTTCGGTGTCCCTGGGGCTTGCTGGCCCAGGGTCCCCGTCCTGCTCACTCGGGGTTGGGGTCTGGGGACGTCTGGGGGAGGCAGGGGCTTTGGGCCGTTGGAGCATTTCTCTGGCCAGAGTGCCCTCTGAAGGGTGTGTGTGGACTGGATCCCGAGAGTCTCAGTGGCTCCAGACAGAGCCGGTGTGGCAGGCGGGCGGAGTCAGCAATCAGGGGCCTGCAGAGAAGGGCAGGGACAGAGGGGCCACATCAGACGGTGGCCCTCCCTGCTCAGGATGCCCCTCAGCTCACTTCCTAGTCCTGGCCTCCAGCACCTCAAGGAACTAACCTGCCTTTTCCCCACCTCCTGATCTCATCTTCCACATGCCTCTCAAAGGCTACTCTGCGCCGAATTCAAGCCACTGGCTGCCCGAGGACCTTTGCACCTGCTGTCCAGCCCCTGCCCTTCCCCTCCTAGTTCTTCCCCTCGAAGATGTCCCGGCCATCATCCTCCTGGCGCCATCTTCGAAACCCCCATGCCTTTCTGAACACATCTTTTTCCCTTAGAGTCTATCTCCCTCTCATTTAGTCATTCGACACTCAACGACTGACGAGCTGTGGGAGCAAGAGTGGCTGCCCCCGGGGAGTAGCCAGCGCTGCGCATCAGAAGCTCCAACGGGGATGCAGACATTCTCTACCCATGCAGCCACCTACATGTAGCTGGGAGCACCTGAAATAAGGAACTGAATTTTCAATTTAAATGGAAGCAGCAGGTGGGCTACATAATAATGAACGGTGGCGGCAGCGGCAATGATGGCAGCAGCAGCAGCCTCTGCCCATGGTGTTATCTTTGCTGCCTTCATGCTTTTCCTACCAACTCCAAGCTGGGAGAGGAGGGCAGGAAGGGGGCAAGGGAGACTGGAGACTCTGAAAAGAGACGGAAAGTAGAGGGCAATGAAAAAGTAACTTTTTGTGGCCGGGTGCAGTGGCTCACACCTATAATCCCAGCACTCTGGAGGGCTGAGTGAGGCAGGTGGATCACCTGAGGTCAGGAGTTTGGGACCAGCCTGGCTGACATGGTGAAACCGTCTCTACTAAAAATACAAAAATTAGCTGGGTGTGGTGGCATGCACCTGTAATCCCAGCTACTGGAGAGGCTGAGACAGGAGAATTGCTTGAACCCAGGAGGCAGAGGTTGCAGCGAGCGGAGATTGTGCCACTGCACTCCATCCTGAGCCACAAGGTGAGTCTCTGTCTCAACAAAACACCTTTTGTACATTTCCAAGCCCACTATGGTGAATATATAACTGAAGAAAACATTAAAAGTTATGAAAATAAAAATAAACAGGGAGGTTTTGGTTGTTTGTCTTTAACAACTGTACTCTGAGCTGATCTGATCTGCTGGTGAGAATATAAATTGGCATGACCTTTCTGGAAAGCACTATGAACACTTATATATGAAGAACACTTGGTAGATTGCATGCAAGATGCAAGATTCCGGCACCAAGATTCACTACAAAAGTGCCCAGCTGTTGAATGTGGTGGGATCAACTACCTCCCCCACCATGTGATGGGAGTATTCAATGTGCACGATACACAACACCATGACATGACCATGGGGAGTATATACATGATGTACAGATGACATGAGGCACAGAGAACACGGGATGCAGGATGATGCGTGAGTGTCACAGAAAAGGAGTGCTGGGCAGAGGCCCACAGCGGGCCGGCGAAGTGCTTTGTGTTCTTCATACTTCTCTGAATCTCCTCCAAATGGTGTCAGGATCCCATGTGACCTTCATCAACATGGAAAAACAAAACAAAACAAGAAATCTTTAGGAAGGATTTTTAACTATACGGGAAATGCTTATGACAAGTGAAGGAGAGATTCCATGGGATTTTCCCTCTTCATCCTCTGCTGCATTCTTCGTTCACTCTACAGTTCTTGTGCGTGGGTTTTACAATCCAGGAGAAAGGAGAGGTGCAGGGTGGCAGAAAAGGCAACTCACCAGGCCTGTGCCCCACCAGCAATCTTCAAGTCTTGGACCCGGCCACCTGCACCCTGATTGGGAGACTACAGCTTGGCCTCCCCTGCCGAGACCACAGGCAAATACACTCTCTTACATTGTATTCACACTTTTATCTGTGTACTTTTGAATAAGGAAAAAAGGCCTATTTTGAAGCTCCACAGGTCCAAGAAGTCCCTTTGCCCTGGGGCCTCAGTCCTTATACTCTCTCAGGTGCTCATGGCAGCTCACCCTGGAGATTCCAGGGAGGAGGGCTGTAGCCTCTCAGCATCTTCCAGGTTTCTGGGCTGAGGTCTGTGACAGGAGAGGCTAAGTTTATCGGGGATGAACGTAAAGAAGAGTTCTTAGCAGAGGGCACCAGGGTCCACAGGTGTGTCTGGGGTCTATACGGGGGCTGATGTGGAAAACTCGGGCGTGCCTGAGCTGACAGAGTCCTGGACTGATGGTGGGGGCTGTTTCTGGAAGATGAAGGAGGCCTGGGATGATGTGAAGGGTCCTGAAGTCTGGACCCCTCCATGGGCAATGCTGTGGTGGCCCTGGGGTCCTAGAGATCTACTTTGGTAGGGGTCTGGGATTAATGTTGGGGATGTGTGTGAGAGAGTGTCACTTGGAGGGGTGAGTGCCTGGTGGAAGTGCCGGGTTCACCTGGCATGAGCACTGAGATCTGCAGCCCAGGCCCCAAATTCTATTGCGGGGATGGGCGGAAAGGCTTTGCCGTTGATGCCGGATGCTTATTGACATGGTAGACGTGTTCACTGCGCCAGTCACTGACTGGCTCTGGCTCTGAGAAGGGGGCTTACAACGCCACACAGGGGAGCTCCACAATCAATGAGCTGGGGAAGTAGGCAAGGGCAGCGCGCTAGGAATACGGGGGAGGGGCAGGGACGGAGGCTTAGGTTGGGGGTCGGGATAGGGGTGATTGGGTGGGGGATGGGTCGGGGGAGATAGGTCCAGGGCAGTTGTTCGGATAGGAGCTGGGTTCGAAGGCGGCTGGTTGGAAGGGAGATGGGTTCGGGGGCAGCTGGTCAGGAGGGAGACCGGATGGGGGTGGCTGGTGGGGAGGGAGATGGGTCCTGGGATGCGGATCAGGTGGTGAAGGGAGAACGTGAACGCGGCCAAGCGGGGTCTAGGCGGGCAATGGGGGTGCGTAGAGGGGCTTCTGCCTCAAACTGACAGGCGGATGCCAACGGGGGTCGAGGTCCCTGCGGGAAGGGGCGGCCCCAGCACCCCAAACCCCCGCCCCGCGTGGGCTCTAGCCTTCCCCTTCCCACCCCCCGCCCCCAGCAACCTCGCGACTCCCGACGGGCTCTGGAACCCCGGCCCGGCCCGCCCCCGCCCGGGCCAGCCTCCCCCGACTCGCGCCCCAGGACCGCGATCTCTGGCCAGCTCCCGCCGACGCGGCTCCGCGCCCCTCTGGGAGATGGGCGCTTTGGCGGTTGGAGGAACGGATGGGCCGCGGCGGACTCACCGCGCGCGGGCTCCGCTCCGGCCTGGGCCGCTCAGTGATGGCGACCCCTGGGCTGGCGAGCGCGCCCAGCGCCGCGGGCGGACCACATCCCGGCGCCGCGCGTCAGCGTCACGTCACGCGTAGCGGGACTCCCGGGCAGGGGTGGGGCTGTGACGCACTCGGCGGCCGGGCCAATCGGAAGCCGCCTGGGATGAGCGCCCGCGCCTTCGCCGCGCCCTCCAGTAATCTCGGGCTCCGGCTTGGGTCGCCTTGGCAACTGGTCGCGCGGCTTCCAGAGCACTGCTGAGGGGAGCGGAGAAGGGGCGGGCTGCGGGGATGCGTAAGTACGACGCGGCCGCTGGGCAAAACGCAGGCGTTCCACACACGCAATGGCCATTTCTTTATTTATGACGGAATTTCACTCTTGTTGCCCGGGCTGGAGTGCAGTGGCGTGATTTCGGCTCCCCGCAGCCTCCGCCTCCCGGGTTCAAGCGATTCTCCTGCCTCAGCTTCCCGAATAGCTGAGATTAACGGCGCCCACCACCACATCCCGCTAATTTTTGTATTTTTAGTAGAGACAGGGTTTCATCATGTTGGCCAGCATGGTCTCGAACTCCTGACCTCGTGATCCGCCCGCCTCGACCTTCCAGAGTGCTGGGATTACAGTCCTGAGCCACTGCGTCCAGCCCACGCAACCGTTTTTTACTGTGTCCAAGAGTGGTATGTCGAAACAGTGTTTTTAATATAAATATGTTTAGTACAAGTATGTCCCAGAATAGGATCGCCAGACTTAGCAAATAAAAACACAGGACGTCCAAGTAGATTTGAATTAAGGATAACAGTGAATTTATTTTTAGTATTACTGTGTTTCATATTTAGGGTATTTAAAAAACTTCTTGATATAAATACATGAGTGTAAGTAATTTCCACTGTAATTATGTCCCATAGTATCACAGTAACATTGCCCGATTTAGTAAGCAAAAAATAAAGCTTAGTTATATGTAAACTCAAGAAAAACAAGGACGCCGGGCGCGGTGGCCCATGCCTGTAATCCCAGCACTTGGGAGGCTGAGGCGGGTGGATCATCTGAGGTTGGGTGTTTGCGACCAGCCTCGCCAACATGGTGAAACCCCGTCTCTACTGAAAACACAAAAAGTAGCCAGGCATGCTAGTGCGCCCCTGTAACCCCAAGGCAGGAGAATCGCTTGAACCTGGGAAGCAAAGGTTGCACTGAGCCGAGATCATACCACTACACTCTGGCCTGGGCAACAGGGTGAGACTCTGTCTCTAAATAAATAAATAAAAATAAAAACAAGGAATACATTTTTAGTATCAATGTGTTCTATATTTCACATACTTTAAACAAACATTATATAAGTTCATTGCATGTAAATAATTTTTTCCCCAAATTCAGTCTCTTTAGGAGGAGTGATAAATAATTTTTTTTTCTTTCTTTTTATTTTTTTAAAAGACAGGGTTTCACCATGTTGGCCAGGCTGGTCTTGAACTCCTGACCTCAGGTGATCCACCTGCCTCCCAAAGTGCTGAGATTACAGGCATGAGCCACCACGCCCAGCCAATAAATAATTTTTAATATTAATATGTCTACAGTATAACCATGTGCTAGAATAAGGTTGTCATATTTAGCAAATAACGTAGGACAATATCTAGTTACATTTGAATGTCAGATAAATGATGAATAATGTTTTAGTGTAAACATGTCCCATTACAGTGGCTCATGCCTGTAATCCTAGCACTTTGAGAGGCCGAGGCAGGACAGGAAGATCACTCAAGCCCAGGAGTTGGAGACAGCCTGGGCAACATGGCAAGACTCCATCTCTACAAAAATACAAAAATGACCCTCAGGTGATGGTGCACATGTGTGATGCCAGTTAGGAGGCTGAGGTGGGAGGATCACTTGAGACCAAGAAATTGAGGCTGCAGTGAGCTGTGTCACACTACTGCAGCCTGGGTGACAAAGTGAGACTCTGAAAAACAAAACAAAAATATGTTTCAACAGTGTATTTGAGGCACCCTTGTACCAAATATTAAATACTAACAGTATATCTTATAATTATATTGCAACACGTATTTGGGACATACTTATACTGAATTCTTTTTTATTTTATGTCCTCATATGCAAAATACATTCAACTTATGCTGAATTCTAATGCCAAATTATCTTCTAAATATGAATGGTATAAGTACATTCCAATAGTGTATTTGAGATATAGACTAAAAAAATATTCATTTTGTATTTGAAAATCAGATGGGGGTGAGATCATGATGCAAGGAGTGTCTTCAGCTCTGGGACTGAGCTCAGGGTAGCTGAAGTTGCCCATTGCTGAAGAGGAAGCAGGAGTATGTGAGCTAAGGAAGGAGAGAAGGACCCACCTCCAGGAACCCGAGCCTGAGCACCATGCATCTGCTGAATAGCTGTTTATTGAGGGTCTATGTGTACCAGGCACTGTTCTGGACAGGGGTGGGAGCACATCAGTGAGAGGGACTGATACGGTTTTAGCCCCTTGGAAGCCCATGTTCAGGGGCATTCACCAGTAAACAAAGCAGATGCTTCCTGGAAATATAAATACCTAGAAGAAAATAAAAAGGGGCCTGGAGATTAAAAGTCCCAGGAGTGGTAGCCGGGTGTGGTGGCTCACACGTATAATCCCAGCACTTTGGGAGGCTGAGGTGGGTCGATCACCTGAGGTCAGGACTTCAAGACCAGCCTGGGCAACATGGTGAAATCCTGTCTCTACTAAAAATACAAAAAATTAGCCGGGTGTGGTGGTGCATGCTTGTGATCCCAGCTACTCTGGAGGTTGAGGTGGGAGAATCACTTGAACCCAGGAGGTGGAGGTTGCAGTCAGCCAAGATCATGCCACTGCACTCCAGCCTGGGCAACAGACCAAGACTCCATCTCAAAAAAAAAAAAAAAAAAAGTCCCAGGAGTGTCAGTGAGGGGCTGCCTCAGCTGGATAATCAGAGCCGTGCCTCTGCATCTCCTGCCGGCGGCTGGTCCCTAGAGTGTTGTGTGTGAATGACACTATGGAGAAACCACTATGGGAAAACCAAATGAAGGTGCTAAGGGCTATTATTCTCCTTCTTGAAAATTAGGCACTTGTAATGACATGGTTCATATTCTTGGTAGCAGAAATTGGCCTGGTCCTTTGGGGCAGCAAAGGCTCCTATGTGCATTTATAACTGCTACCCACTTGGGAAATCTCCCTTGAGAGAACACTTAGTTTGTCTCTAGCGTCAGGATCAAAGACACCGTCATAGACCACCTGAACTCTAGATCCACTGGGAGGCAGCCTGGTGTCCAGGGTGTCCAGCAGAGGTTTCAATTTTTTTTTTCTTTTGAGACACAGTCTTGCTTTTGTTACCCAGGCTGGAGTCCAATGGTGCAATTTCAGCTTACTGCAAGCTCCGCCTCTTGGGTTCCAGTGATTCTCCTGCCTCGGCCTCCAGTATAGCTGGGATTACAGGAGCCCACCAGCACGCTCAGCTAATTTTTTGTATTTTTTAGTAAAGACAGGGTTTCACCATGTTGGCCAGACTGGTCTCGAACTCCTGATGTCAAGTAATCCACCCTCCTCAGCCTCCCAAAGTACTGGGATTACAGGTGTGAGCCATTACACCTGGCCTGAAATTTTTTTAAGCAGCAAAAACCTTTGTCCCAAATCCCACTTAAAAAAAAGTTAATCAGCTAAAAGCTGAACTATTGTGGTTACCAGGGGCTAGAAGAAGGGGGAAGGGGAATTCTTTTGGGGGTGATGAAAATATTTTGGAATTAGATTCTGGTGATGATTGCATAACCCTGAAAATATACCAAAAACTACTGAACCGTAAAAGGGTAGCCTGAGCATAGTGACTTGTGCCTGTAATCCCAGCACTTTGGGAGGCTGAGGAGAGGAGGATCACTTGAGGTCAGCAGTTCTAGACCAGCCTGGCCAACATGATGAAACCCAGTCTTTACTAAAAATACAAAAATTAGCCAGGAGTGGTAGTGGCCATCTATTGTCCCACCTACTCGGAAGGCTGAGAAGGGAGAATCGCTTGAACCTGGGAGGCGGACTTTGCAGAGAGTGGAGATCGTGCCATTGCACTGTAGCCTGGGTGACAGAGTGAGGCTCCATCTCAAAAAAGAAGGGTGAATTTTGTGCTGTGTGAGTCATATCTCAATAAAAATGTTTCGGCCAGGTGCAATGGCTCATGCCTGTAATTCCAGCACTTTGTGGGTCCAAGGTGGGAGGATGCTTAAGCCCAGGAGTTTGAGACCAGCCTGGACAACATGGTGAAACCCTGTCTCTACAAAAATTAGAAAAATCAGCCAGGCGTGGTGGCTGTGCCTATAGTCTCAGCTCCTTAGGAGGCTAAGTCAGGAGGATGATCTGAGCCCAGGAGTTCAAGGCTACAGTGAGCTATGATGCACCACTGCACTCCAGCCTGGGTGACAGTGTGAATGTCTAAAAAAATAAAAATGAAGAAAAATGCAGAACTGTTTGAGTTGATGCTATGGCAGAAGATGTAGAGTCCCAGTTTAAAGCACCCCTCTTTTAACCTTTTTACGGAAGACAGTGTGTGGCCCCCTCACACTCAAAAATCAACTCCAGTTGGAACTGGGCCCCATCTCTACAAAAAAATTTAAAAATTAGCCTGGCATGGTGGCACATGCCTGTAGTCCCAGCTACTCGGGAGGCTGAGGTGGGAGGATCGCTTGAGCCCAGGAGTTTGCCAGCCTGGGTGACAGAGTGAGACCTCATCTCTGAAAAGAAAAAAAAAAAAAGCTCACCAAGCCTACCCCAAATTTAGAAAGATACTCTCTCCTATATACGCGCGGCTAATGAATGTGATGAAAAGTGCCATCTGACTAGTGATCAGGCACAAAAATCAAGAATGTGGTGAGGTTTTTTGTTTTTGTTTTTGTTTTGAGACAGAGTTTTGCACTTGTTGTCCAGGTTGGAATGCAGTGGTGCCATCCCAGCTCACTGAAACCTCTGCTTCCTGGGTTCAAGTGATTCTCCTGCCTCAGACTCCAAAGTAGCTGAAACTAGAGGTACCTGCCACTATACCCATCTAATTTGGGGTATTTTAGTAGAGACGGGGTTTTAGCAGGTTGCTCAGGTTGGTCTTAATTCTTGAGCTCAGGCAATCCACCCACCTTGGCCTCCCAAAGTGGTACATTACAGGCATGAGCCACTGTGCCTGGCCTCAGAAACACATTTCTGCAAAGATTTTAAAAGATTTTCATTTGCCGCCCCCCCACCCCCTTTTTTGTGTGTGTGATGAGGTCTCTGGTACAATCATGAATCATGACTCACTGCAGCCTCAACCTCCCAGGCTCAAGTGATCCTCCCACCTCAGCATCCCAAGTAGCCTCCAAGTAGGTGGTACATGTAAAACACTGCTTGGTCTGGGTCTGAGGATTGGGAGGCGAAGAGGTACAGTGAGGACTGTGGTGAACCCAGATAGGAGAACCCTCGCTAAGGGACAGCTGCAAGAATTTACTTAGTGGTAAGTGAATTATGTTTCTCTGGCCTATGTTTGTCTGAGTGGGTTCCACCTAGTGGTACAGGGTCTTCCAAACGGGGAGAAGCCAGAAATCTGGATTTAATTTAATTAATTTATTTATTTTGAGACAGACTTTCCTTCTGTCACCCAGGGTGTACTGCAATCTCTACCTCCCAGGTTCAAGCGATTCTCCTGCCTCAGCCTCCTGGGTAGCTGGGACTACAGGTGAGTGCCACCACTCCTGGCTAATTTTTCTATTTTTAGTAGAGATGAGGTTTCACCATGTTGGCCAGGCTGGTCTTGAACTCCTAACCTCAGGTGATCCGCCTACCTTGGCCTCCCAATGTGCTGGGATTACAGGCATGAGCCACTGCGCCCAACCATATTTTGCTTTTTGCTTACCCTTCCCTTCACCTTGCTTTTGCTTTTACTCATTTCGCCCTTTATTTAACCTCCATTTCCCTCTGCTATTTTCCTGCATGTTAGGGAGCCACTTTGCAGCCCAGCCTTCACCCGCCGCCTAGACCTGGGCTACCTGACCACAGAGACGCACCTGTTCAGCCTGGGCCAGCCCTCTGGGGGCTGAACATGCTTTACCCCTGCCTGGGACCCTCTGGTAGCCACCGGGCAGGAGGTGTTAACCCAGGGCCACTGAAGCTCTGGGGATGTCCCCATCTCAAAACACTTCCAGCTAAAGCGGGAAGGCTTAGGAGATTCTTTGTCTCTTGTATCCTCCTGGGGCCTCTCCAAAATCAGTGACCTGGGGACCCTGAGTGCAGCTGCTCCTGGGCTTGCAAGATCCCTGAGGACCCAGTCAGGACTCATCAACCTCCCGCCCCGAAGTCTACAGGTGAGTTCTGGGGGCTGTTACCCTGGCCTGGGCAGAGGCAAGTAAACACAGGAGGAGGAAGTACTTTTAATAGCCCTGGGACTGAGTGGCCACTGTTCTCCCAGGCCTGGATGCCTCAGGCTCCAAATGTGTCCCCAGGCCCCAGGTCCTGGATTGAGGGGTGAGCTCCCAGATGAAAGCCCCTATCACTGTCCGAAGCAGCCCACACATGGGCTGCTGTTGCTGGCTGTCAGTACACCACGGACATGTTGCTGTGCTCTCTGCTTCCCGCCCTTGTGGGATCTCTCTCTGGGGCTGCTGTTTCTGGCCCAGTTGGCTGGCAGTTGCCAGGGAAGAGCCCCCGCTTTGATTCTCCAGGGAACGTGGTGGTCGGGGGCAGCTCTCCATCTTCCACTTGTACAACGTCACCCTGTTTGATTTTACTGCTCTGCCAGCTGGCTTGGAGTATTCAAGGTAAGCGGCTGCCAGGGTGTTTGGTGGGGACCACCTTTATGAGTATTTCTCTAAAGCCTCAGGCAGTGGCTGATTCTCAGAATCCCACCTGGATGGCCCGGATTCATCCTGTCTGTCTGGATCCTGGTCAGCCTGTCTCACTGGCCCCACCTTAGCACCTCACTCCATTTTTCCTTCTTGTTTGCTGTCTCTGTCTGGAGTGTGGGCTGCTTGTCTCCTCATTGTCTGTGCTGCAGGGACTACAGAGGTGAGACAGGGATTCTCCCCTCTCTTGTCTAATACCAACCCTTTGTGCTTAGAGCAGTGCCAGGCACAAGAAAATATGTTTGCAGAATGAACAAGTGTTTGTGCAATTAACAAATTTCTTTCTTTTTAAGATAGTGTCTTGCTCTGTCACCCAGGCTGGAGTGCAGTGCATTGCAGTAGCATGATCTCGGTTCACTGCAACCCCGGCTCCTGAGTTCAAGGAATTCTCCTGCCTCGGCCTCCCAAGTGGCTGGGACTGTAGGCACCCGCCATCATGCCCGACTAATTTTTGTGTTTTTAGTAGAGGCAGGGTTTCACCATATTGGTCAGGCTGGTCTTGAACTCCTGACCTCAGGTGATCTGCCCACCTTGGCCTCCCTAAGTGTTGGGATTAAAGGCATGAGCCACTGTGCCTGGCCCAAATTTCTTCATAAGTTGATCAGCCCTGGGAATTCCTCTTTACCTGTGTGTCTCACCACCCATTTCTGTCCTGGGTTCCCAAACTGTCTTTGCAGACAGTTCTTCACATAGTCCTTCTAGTAATTTTTTTCTTTTTGAAAAAATGAATATGTTTACCATTTTATATTATTTTATTTTTCGAGACAGGGTCTGGCTCTATTGCTCAGGCTGGTGTGCAGTGGCACAATCATAGCTCACCGCAGCCTTGACCTCCTAGCTCCAGTGACCCTCCCACCTCAGCCTCCTGAGTAGTTGGCACCACAGATGCATGCCACCAGACTTGGCTAATTTTTAAATTTTTAAATTTGTGTTTAATTTTTTGTAGAGACAGAGTCTCACATTATGACCTAGGCTGGTTTCTAACTCCTGGGCTCAAATGATCCTCCTGCCTTAGCCTCCCAAAGTGCTGGGACTACAAGCCTGAGCCACCATGGCTGGCCTGTTTACCTTTATTTAAACATTGCCGGCCGGGCACGGTGGCTCACGCCTGTAATCTCAGCACTTTGAGAGGCCGAGGCGGGTGGATCACGAGGTCAACAGATCGAGACCAGCCTGGTCAACATGGTGAAACCCCGTCTCTACTAAAACTACAAAAAAAAAAATTAGCTGGGCATGGTGGCGCGTGCCTGTAATCCCAGCTACTCAGGAGGCTGAGGCAGGAGAATTGCCTGAACCCAGGAGGCGGAGGTTGCGGTGAGCCGAGATCGCGCCATTGCACTCCAGCCTGGGTAACAAGAGCGAAACCCCGTCTCAAAAAAAAAAAAAAAAAAAAACATTGCCAAAGTGTTTTCCAAAGCAATCATATCATTTTGCATTCTCTCCAGAAATGCATAAGTTTCCAGTCACTACACTTGCCATCACTTGATATTTCCAAGTTATTGTTTCTAATAGATTAATAATAATTGTATTTATTGGCCGGGCATGGTGGCTCATGCCTGTAATCTCAGCACTTTGGGAGGCTGAGGTGGGTGGATCACGAGGTCAGGAGTTCAAGACCATCCTGGCCAAGATGGTGAAACTTGCTCTCTACTAAAAATACAAAAATTAGCTGGGCATGGTGGCTAGCGCCAACTAATTAGGAGGCTAAGGCAGAGAATTGCTTGAACCTGGGAGGCAGAGGTGGCAGTGAGCTGAGTTCACACCACTGCACTCCAGCCTGGGCGACAGAGTGAGACTCTGTCTCAAAACAAAAAAAAATTGTATATATTTATGGAGTACAATATGATATTTCAATATATGTATACATTAGGGAATGATTAAGTTGGGCTAATCAACATACTCATCTCCTTACATCCTTATCATTTTTTGCAATGTGAACATTTAAGGTATAATCTTTTTGCAATTTTGAAACATACATTAATTATTAATAACTATAGTCTCCACACTGTGCAATAGATCTGGCAACCTATGCCTTCCATCTAACTGAAACTTGGAGCACTCCCCACCTCTTTTTGGCTGTTCTGCCTTGCTGCTATGCACATGTCATGATCAGTGCAAGGTCAGAGATAACCAGGTCTACACGTTTGTGTCTTTCCACATGTTGGGTGTTTACTGATGTTATTTCAATCACAAAAGCCTCGAGCTACATGGAGTTCCCAAGGAGGCACTTATCCTTTGTGCTTCTCATTCACTTAGTTATCCACACCTCAGCCTCCCAAAGTGCTGGGATTACAGGCATGAGCCACTGCACCCAGCCTATTTTAATTTTTTTAGAGATGGGGTCTCACTCTGTTGCTCAGGCTGGAGTGCAGTGGCATGATGACAGCTCACTGCAGCCTCGATTTCCTGGACTCAAGCAGTCCTCTTGCCTGAAATATAATCCATATACCACACAACTCACTCATGGCTTTTGGTATGTTGAGAGTTGTCCAGCCATCCTCACAGTCAATTTGAGAACATTTTCATTACCCCACAAGGAAACCCCAACCCCTTTAGCCAGAAGTTCCCAACAGCCCCATCTGCTGACAACCATTGATCTATGTTCTGTCTGTACAGATTTACTTTTCCTGGACATTTCCTATAAATGGAATCATACACTATGTGGTCTTTTGTGACTCACTTCTCTCACTAAATATTCTGTTTTCAAGGTTCATCCATGTTGCAGCCTGTGTCAGAGCCTCATTCCTTTCTCTTGATTACTTTTCCATCATAGGCTGGGTGTAGTGGCACTGTGGGAAGCCAAGGTGGGAGGGTTGCTTGAGGTCAGGAGTTCAAGAGCAGCCTGGACAACATAGGGAGACTCTATTACTACAGAAAAAAAAAAAAAAATCTAGGTGTAGTGGCATGCATCTGTGGTCCCGGCTACTCAGAAGGCTGAGGCAGGAGAATCACTTGAGTCTGGGAGGTCAAGGCTGCAGTGAGGTATAATCGCACTATTGTACTTCAGCACTGGGCAACAGTGCAAGTCTCTGTCTCTTAAAAAAAAAAGAAAGAGGCCGGGCACGGTGGCTCAAGCCTGTAATCCCAGCACTGTGGGAGGCCGAGGCGGGTGGATCACGAGGTCAAGAGATCGAGACCATCCTGGT
>NW_022437075.1:608379-610213 GCF_009761245.1 Sapajus apella
GTGTAACTGGCAGAAACCCAGAGGTATTGACAGCAGGGTATGTAGAAGGCTCAAGGGCCAGATCTTGATGCCTAACACTGGTTACGGGAGCAACAAGAAAACAAAGCACATGCTGCCCAGTGGCTTCTGGAAGTTCCTGGTCCAAAACATTAAGGATCTGGAAGTGCTCCTGATGTGCAGCAAATTTTACTGTGCTGAGATTGCTCACATTTCCTCCAAGACCCACAAAGCCATCGTGGAAAGAGCCTCCCAGCTGGCCGTCAGAGTCACCAACCCCAATGCCAGGCTGAGAAGCAAAGAAAATGAGTAGACAGCTTATGTGCACATTTTGTGTTTAAATAAAACTGTAAAAACTGCAAAAAACAAAAACAAAGACTCCAGTGTAAACACCCTGAGATGACTCTTGATGGGTCTAAGCTCGTTGCCTTCAGATGTCTCATTTCTTCTGCAAATGGGTTATAGGACCCATCTGATTTAGAGGAAAATCTTTAAAAACCTTTACACTTGCTTAATTTGGGTATAATCGAGATCAATATAATAAGATAGCTGGGCGCGGTGGCTCAAGCCTGTAATCCCAGCACTTTGGGAGGCCGAGGTGGGTGGGTCACGAGGTCAAGAGATCGAGACCATCCTGGTCAAAATGGTGAAACCCCGTCTCTACTAAAAATACAAAAAATTAGCTGGGCATGGTGGCGCGTGCCTGTAATCCCAGCTACTCGGGAGGCTGAGGCAGGAGAATTGCCCGAACCCAGGAGGCGGAGGTTGCGGTGAGCCGAGATTGCGCCATTGCACTCCAGCCTGGGTAACAAGAGCAAAACTCTGTCTCAAAAAAAAAAAAAAAAAAGAAAGAAAGAAAAAAGAAAAATTCGATTGTATGACTAGACTATATTGTGCGTATCCATTTATCAGTTGATGGATATTTGAGCTGTTTCCATTTTGGGGCTATTGTGAATAGGGCTGCTATGAGCATTTATGTATCAGTTTTTGTGTGTATGTTCAGTATGTTTTCAGTTATCTTGGTTGTATGGGTAGAATTTCTGGGCCTAATGGTCTCTCTGTGTTTACCTATTTGAGGAGCTGCCAGAGAGTTTTCTGAAGCAGCTGCACCATTTTACATTCCCCTCACCATTGTATGATGATTCCAGTTTAAAGATATTCATCCTGGACTGAGAAACCTGTAAATTTGGGTTTACAGAATTCCTCTGTCCTTGAACACCTTAAATTTGCAAAGGTTGTTGGCCTGCTGGGGGAGAGGACTTCCTTTCTACCTTTGAAGCAGGGGCCATGTAAATCACAGAACAGATTGGAGGGGCCTTCCTGGGTGGCTTTGTGAATGTAGGGGCCACAGAGAAAGCTCACCCCTTACTCCTTCAGGGTGGGTTGTCATGTAGCGGGGAGTTTATTCTGAAGTGTGACACTTCAGGTATGGGCTTGATTGCACAATTAGTCCAGTTCTATCCTGATAAAAAGGAGAGTTGATTCCTATAGAATCTCTGCAAATAACCACATTGCTATTCTAGGTGCTTTTAACCCCAAAGTATCAAGCCAGGCTGATTTTTCGAAGAATTCACTTTGACTACCTCCAACTTGGATTACCTCCAACATAAAATGCTTCGAATTGGAAGTTTCTATATGTAGACTTTCTTTTTTTTCCTTTTTTTTTTTTTTTTCTGAGACGGAGTTTCGCTCTTGTTACCCAGGCTGGAGTGCAATGGCGCGATCTCGGCTCACCGCAACCCCCGCCTCCTGGGTTCAGGCAATTCTCCTGCCTCAGCCTCCTGAGTAGATGGGATTACAGGCACGCACCACCATGCCCAGCTAATTTTTTGTAGTT
>NW_022437075.1:610313-667754 GCF_009761245.1 Sapajus apella
GGGCTTTTTTTCCTTTTAATTAAAGCACATTTAAAGAATTAGAAACTCAATATTTCTTTTTATTTATTTATTTATTTATTTTTCCCATTTATTTATTTTATTGCATTCTAGGTTTTGGTTATTTATTTATTTTTGAGATGAAGTCTCGCTCTGTTATCTAGGCTGGAGTGCAGTGGTGTGATCTCGGCTCACTGCAACCTCTGCTTCCTGGGTTCAAGCAATTCTTCAGCCTCAGCCTCCTAAGTAGCTGGGACCACAGGTGCCCGCTGCCATACCCAGCTAATTTGTATATTTTTAGTAGAGACAGGGTTTCACTGTGTTGCCCAGTCGAGTCTTAAACTCCTGACCTCAGGTGATTCACCCACCTTGGCCTTCCAAAATGCTGGGATTACAGGTGTGAGCCACCGTGCCTGGCTTAACAGCAACAACAAAAAACAGACAAGCTTTCCCTGTCTTGCCCAGGCTGGTCTGCAACTCCTGGGCTTAAGTGATCCTCCCAACTTGGCCTCCCAGTGTTGGGATTATAGGCATGAGCCGCTGCACACAGCTGCAACTGCATTTCTTGACTGCAGCTCAAGAAGCTCTTGTTTTCCTGTATCTGTAGGGTTGCCAGATGAAACAGGACCCCTACTTAAATTTGGTTTTAGTAGAATTTTGTCCCCAATATTGCATAGGCAATACTTATGCTAAAATATTATGCGAATTTATCTGAAATTTGAATTTAATTGGGTATCCTGTTTTTTAGTTTCAAAATCTGGCAGCTCCACCTGTTGAGTCAGTCTTGCAGGTCTGTGTAAACCCATCAGTGCAGAGCATCTCTTCGTTCAGACCCTATAACCTTTGTATAGCCTGTTTCCTTAATACCCTCTGGTGGTAGGAGGATGTTTTGCACACATACAAGGAGCATTAAAGACTGATCCATCAGATCCCAGAGACCAAGCAGTTTCATCCTGTGCCTCAGCCACAGGTCAGAAGCAAACACAGACACAAAACCCCATTGACCCCGATTTCACATAACTCTTGTATCTTCCGGGGCACAAGAGGTAGTCTCTTCATTGGCAAATAGACAAATAGGAAAAAACTGACAAAGATCACAGCATGGCCAGACAACACAAGCAGGTTCCGAGTCATTGCCACTGCCAGTGAAGAATAATTCATCTGTGCTGTGCAAACCATAACTAGAATCAGAACCCCAGGCCCAGCACGGTGTGGCTCCAGCCTTTAACCCCAGAGTCTTGGGAGGCTGAAGCAGGAGGATCACTGGAGCCCAGGAATTCAAGACCAGGCTGGGAAACATAGTGAGATCCCCATCTCTATAAAATAGTAATAATAATAATTTCTTTTAAAACTGGGGGTGAGAAAACAAAAGAAAAAAAACTGGGGGTGGTGGTGCACATCTATAGTCCCAACTACTTGGGAGGCTGAGGCAGGAAGATCTCTGAGCCCAGGAGGTAGATGATGTAGTGAGCCGTGATCCTGCCACTGCACTGTAGCCTGGATGACAGTGAGACCCTGTCTCAAAAAAAAAAAAAAAAACCTGCCTGGCAAGGAAGAAGAAACGTAAGTTTGAAGTGGGCAAGAACGAGAAGAATGAACATAAAGTTCAGTTGTTCCTTGGGGCCAGGTGTGGTGGCTCACAACTGTAATCCCAGCACTTTGGGAGGTAGGCGGATCACCTGAGGTCAGGTGTTTGAAACCAGCCTGTCCAACATGGTGAAACCCTGTCTCTACTAAAAATACAAAAAGTAGCCAGGTGTGGTGGTGTGCACCTGTCCTGTAATCCCAGCTACTCCAGAGGCTGAGGCAGGAGAATCGCTTTAACCCAAGAGGTGGAGGTTGCAGTAAGCCAAGATCATGCCACAGGGCACTTTGGTGGGCCCTCCGTAACTCTCAGGCCATCATTTCCAAATACTCTCATGCCAGGGAACAGGAGCTTGGTGAATCTGGCTTGGGCGTCTGTGTTTTAGAAATGTTATCTGGATAGTGCCATGGTGGGACTCAGTTGAAAAGGCACACAGAGAATCGCCATCACATGAGAGATTGTTAGAAATGCAAATGCTGGGGCCTGCACCATAACCAGGTCTCACATTAACACTGGAGATGATCTGGACTCCATGATCCAGTAGCCATTCTTCTCATAGAAAGATGATCATGTCCCAGCTCTGACCTAACTAGGGTGGCCGGCTATCCCCAAGACTCAAGGTGTTTGTGGGACTCTTTTCTTCTTCTTTTTTTTTGAGATGGAGTTTCACTCTGTTGCCCACGATAGAGTACGGTGGCATAATCTTGCAATCTCTGCCTCCCAGGTTCAAGCTGTTTTTCTGCCTCAGCCTCTGGAGCAGCTGGGATTACAGGCACACATCACCATGCCCAGCTACCTTTTGTATTTTAGTAGAGATGGGGTTTCACCATGTTGGCCAGGCTGGTTTCAAACTCCTGACCTCAAGTGATCCACCTGCCTCGGCCTCCCAAAGTATTGAGATTACAGGTGTGAGCCACCATACCCGGCCTCTTTATTTTTCTTTTCTTTTTTTTCTCTCCCTCCGTCCCTCCCTCCCTCCCTCCCTTCCTTCCTCTTTCTCTGTTTCACCCCTCTCTCCTCCCTCTCTTTCCTCCCTGCCTCCCTTTCATCCCTCCCTTCCTTCCTTCCCTCCTTTCCTCCCTCCCTCCCTCCTTCCCTTCTTCCCTCCTTCCTTCCTTCCCTTTCTCTCTTTTTTTTTTTTTTTTGAGACGGAGTTTTGCTGTTGTTGCCCAGGCTGGAGTGCAATGGCGCGATCTCGGCTCACCGCAACCTCCACCTCCTGGGTTCAAGCAATTCTCCGGCCTCAGCCTCCCGAGTAGCTGGGACTACAGGCATGCACCATCATGCCCAGCTAATTTTTGTATTTTTAGTAGAGACGGGGTTTCACCTTGTTGACCAGGATGGTCTCGATCTCTTGACCTCGTGATCCACCCGCCTCAGCCTCCCAAAGTGCTGGGATTACAGGCTTGAGCCACCGCGCCTGGCTTTTCTTTTTTTTTGGAGATGGAGTCTTGCTTTTTTTGCCCAAGATGGAGTGCAGTGGTGGGGTCTCAGCTTACTGCACGCTCTGCCTCCTGGGTTGAGGCGATTCTCCTGCCTGAACCTCCTGAGTAGCTGGGATTAAGGTGTGTGCCACCACAACTAGCTAATTTTGTATTTTTAGTAGAGATGGGGTTTCACCATGTTGGCCAGGCTGATCTTGAACTCCTAACCTCAAGTAATCCGCCCACCTCAGTCTCCCAAAGTGGTGGGATTATACACAAAAGCCACCATGCCTAGCCTCTCTTTTTCTTTCTTCCTTTCCTCCTTTCTTTCTTTCTTTTTTTTTTTTTTTTTCGAGACAGAGTTTCGCTGTTGTTACCCAGACTGGAGTGCAATGGCATGATCTCGGCTCACTGCAACCTCCGCTTCCTGGGTTCAAGCAATTCTTCTGCCCCAGCCTCCCGAGTAGCTGGGACTACAGGCACGCACCACCATGCCCAGCTACTTTTTGTATTTTTAGTAGAGACAGGGTTTCACCATGTTGACCAGGATGGTCTCGATCTCTTGACCTCGTGATCCACCCGCCTCAGCTTCCCAAAGTGCTGGGATTATAGGCGTGAGCCACCGCGCCCGGCCTCCTCCTTTCTTGCTTCCTTTCTCTGACTGCTTGCACATGCTCGCCTGTCCTTCCTTCCCTTCCTTCCCTTCCTTCCTTCCCTGCCTCCCTCCCTCTGTTCTATTTCTTTCTCTCCCTCCCTCCCGCCCTTCCTTCTCTTTTCTCTTTCCTTCCTTAATTTCTCTCTTTCTCTCTCTCCTTTATTTTCTCTCTCTTTCTTCTCCCTATCTCCTCCCCTTTCCCTTCCCTCCCATCTCCCTCTCCCCTCCCCTCCCCTCCCCTTCCCTTCCGTCCCCTCCCCTTCTTCCTTCCTTGCAGGGGTCTTACTGTATTGCCCAGGCTGGTCTCAACCTCCTGGGCTCTAGCAGTCCTCCTGCCTTGGCCTCCCAAAGCACTGAGATTACGTGCATGAGCCACCCTGTCCGGCCTTGTGTGAAATTTTATTTATTTATTTATGAAATGGAGTCCCATCTGTCACCCTCTCTGTTGCCCTGGCCTCTTCCCACTCAGGCGGTTCCCTCCTCCACACTGACCAGCCTCAACAACAAGACCCAGTTCCTGTCGTCCCTTCGGACCGTGCCCAGCGACCTCACAACTGTCCACACAGTGGCGCAGCTGGTGCTTCCCTTCCGATTGTCTTGGGTGGGTGTCTTGGCACAGGAGGATGACTTTGGGCTTCAGGGCAGCTCTCTGGTGGTCCAGGAGCTAGGCCAGGCTGGGGTCTGCATGGAGTTCCACCTCCACACCCCACCCATGAGTCCCCAAAGATGAAGAACATCATCCAGCAGATGGAGAGCTGCACCGCCACCATCATCCGGGTCTTCATCAACAGCTGCACTTCCAACTCATCCTGCAGGGTCTGGCAGGCGGAGACATCCTGGGCCAGGTCTGGGTCAGCCGGGACTCTCTGCACATGGCACTGGCCCTGACCATGCTGGGTGCATCCCAGGTCCTGCAGGACTCGTTCAGCCTCCTGTTTCACTATAGCCAGCTCCCCGACTTCCCTGAGTTCCTTTCTCACCTGCACCCTGCCAGGACCCCAGAAGCCATGTTCACACAGAGGTGTTAGGAGGTCACCTTCAAGTGCACATGGCCCCACGGAAGTTGGGTGCCAGCAGGGAACAGCACAACCACCACAGGAGTCCACTACTGCTCAGGAAATGAGAGTCTGAGGGCTGAGCAGTACCCTTTCCAGAGAAGAGTAAAGTAAACATTGCCTACACAGTGGTCTGCACCCCGCCTGAAGGCCCTGGCAGCCTGCGAGCATGGGGATGAGGGGTGTGCAGATCCTCAGGACTTCAGTCGTGGCAGGTGAGAGGCGAACATTTCGAGTGGGGCTAAACATGGTGGCTCATGCCTGTAGTCCCAGTACTTCTGGAGACCAAAGTCGGGGGAGCACTTGAGCCCAGGAATTCAAGATCAGCCAGGGCAACACAGTAAGACCCCCAAATCCACAATTTTTTTTTTTTTTTTTGAAATGGAGTCTTGCTCTGTCACCCAGGCTGGAGTGCAATGGTGCAATCTCAGCTAACTGCAAGATCCACCACCTGGCTTCAAGTGATTGTCCTGCCTCAGCCTCTTGAGTAGCTGGGATTAAAGGCATGTGCCAGCACACCTTGCTAATTTTTGTATTTTTAGTAGAGATGCGGTTTCACCATGTTGGCCGGGCTGGTCTTGAACTCCTGACTGAGGTGGTGGCCATGATCCACCCACCTCGGCCTCCCAAAGTGTTGCGATAACAAGTGTGAGCCACCGTACCCCGCCAAGAAAAAATTTTTTTTAAAATTAGCCAATCATGATGGTGCATTCCTGTAGTCTCTTCTACTTGGAAGGCTCAGGTGTGAGGATTGCTTGAGTCTAGGAGGTCGAGGCTACAGCAAGCCGTGATGGTGCCACTGCACTCCAGCCTGGACAACAGGGCAAGACCGTGTCTCAAACAAAAAGTGTGGAGTGGATGATTCAGGGAAGGGCAGACAGCAGGAAACTCTCTTGGTCTAAGCTATGGCAGAAGGATAGAGGCAGCACTCCTCAGTCAGGATATCTTGTGTTCACAGCCCTGAGCCACATCTTAGCAGGAGCACTGGATGAGGAATCTTTTTTGAGAAGGAGTCTCCCTCTGTTGCTCAGGCTGGAGTGCAGTGGTGCAATCTTGGTTCACTGCAACCTCCGCCTCCTGGTTCAAGCAATTATCTGCCTCAGCCTCCCGCGTAACTGGGATTACAGCTGCCCACCACAATGCTCGGATAATTTTTGTATTTTTAGTAGAGACGGAGTTTCACGAACTTGGCAAGGCTGGTCTTGAACTCCTGACCTTTTGATCTGCCTGCCTTGTCCTCCCAAAGTGCTGGGATGAGGCGTGAGCCACCGCGCATGGCCTTTTTTTTTTTAAGACAGGCTCTTGCTCTGTCATTCAGGCTGGAGTACAGTGATGCATTCACAGCTCACCACAGCCTCGATCTCCTGGGCTCAAGTGATCCTTCCACTGCAGCCTCCAGAGAAGCTGGGACTACAGGCGCGTGCCATCACGCCGGGCTAATTTTTGTGGGTTTTTTTTTTTTGTAGAGATGGGGGTCTCACTATGTTGCCCAGGATGGTGTCGAACTCCTGAACTCAATCGATCCTCCCGTCACAGCTTCCCAAGGCCCTGGGTTACAGGGAATGAGCCACCGCGGCCGAAGCGCTCCATACATATTGATACAGGAAAACTCACAGGATGGGTTGCTGGTAACCCATGCTCCCATAAAGCTTGGCCTCTGAAAAAAGACCTGGGAACTAGCCCTGATGTTCTCAGCCGTGAGGCTTCACAGAGATGGGTAGCTCGAATTAGGTTCCTTATCTTTTTTTTTTTTTTTTTTTTTTTAAGACGGAGTTTCACCATGTTGGTCAGGCTGGTCTTGAACTCCCGACATCAGGTGATCCGCCCGCCTTGGCCTCTAAAGAGCTTGGATTACAGGCGTGAGCCACCACGCCCGGCCCAGGTTCCTTATCTTAAAGAGAATGACAGCAGCCACTTTCTCACAATCTTGCGAACGCCGAGTGAAGAATCCCTCGAGAGCGCTGAGAACTCGCCGAGCTCCTCCCGCGAAGCCCGGGACCGCGAGTCAGAGCTGTCCTTTCACCCCGCCCACGTGGCGCGGGGCGGGGCGGGGCGGCCCAGGAGGCTGTTCTGTCGGAGGGGCTCCCTGGTGCCGGAAGTGCCGCCCGGAACTACAGCTCCCAGTAGCCCCCGCGGCCCGCCCCGGTCGACGCCGGGGAAGCCGCCGCCATTGTCCGCGGCTGAGGTGAGGCCTTCGCTCGGGCTGTGGGGCCGCCGTAGCTGCTGGGCTCGGGGGTTGGGTGAGGCGGCGCCAGGGCGGGTCCTGCGCCTGCACTTTCCGCGCCGGCCTTGCGCCCTCGTTGCCCTCGGCCCTCCCACCCCACGCCGACCTCTGGCCTCTCGCTTCCAGCCTCCAGGCGCGCTTCCTTGTCTGGCCGTACCGGCCTGGGTGAACCCTGCACGTCGGCTCCGCGCGCCTTTGTCCCCGAGGCCGCGCCTGGGCCTCCCGAGCGCACTGCTGGGCCGGACCTCGGCGCGGGACGAAAGCCAAACGCCCCAGGCGAGGCGACCCCGAGCCTGCTGCGCCGCCTTCACGGGGGACCCGCGGCTGCGAGTCAGGTGAGGCCGGGACGAGCTTCTGCAGCGTCGCGGCCGCGTCGGTCTCGCGGAGGAAATTTGGGTCGGGAGCTCTGGAAGCAGGTGATACGGCTGCGTCTGAGGCCGTTGATGGGAAGAATAACCCCGTTCATTCCCCAGCCCGCCTCCCCGCCGGTTCACACAAAGCACTGTGAAGGACGCCAGACCCGGGTTGGAAACAGCTCTGGATTCCCTTAAACATGCGGTGACGGCGGCGGTCACTGTCAAGTTGCAAATAACAGTGCGAAATGCGGTTTGCATTCTGCGTTTTCGCGCTTATTCCGGTGCTCCTGAGGCTCACTGGGTGTTCTAGTGCTTTATACACGTACCCAAGAGTCCATTAAAGAGGTTGCTGACTTGTCCAAAGATCTGGAACCTGGGGATTTAGGGGTCTGGGCGCCAGGCCCATCTCTAAGTCCTCCACACACACACAAGCTTAGGCTTAGGAAATCTCGGACGTGGATTTTGTTTTGGAGGTGGGATTAAATTTACGTAACATAATGTTCACCACTTTAACCACTTAAATGTGAAGTTCATTGGTTTTATTGTATATTAATAAAGTTGTGCAATCATCACCACTGTCTCATGCTAGAACATTTCATCGCCCCTCAAAGAAACTCTTGTTCCCATTAAGCAGTCACTCCCCATTTTATTTTTTCCCCCAGCTCTGGGCAACCACTAATGTATGAGGATTGCAAGTAGATTTTACAATAATTGTTGTCAAATTAACCCGAAAGTTCCATCTATGTTGTGACTGTCTCTTGGGAATGGCTAACAAATTTATACCTTCTTATCGGAATCATGCTTTTTTTTCCAGCTTATGCAAATTACCCTTCATTTTTCTCCAGGAATTGTGTTATTTTTTTTTACATGTAAATTTTCTTAAATTCTTGCAAGTTTTTTTGTTGCTTCTATGGATGGATTCCCTTGTTTATTCCCACTGGGTCTTCTGTGAGAATGGACCAATTTTGTCTTTTTTCACTTTTGTCATTAGGTGGGGAATTGCACTGTTCCTGGGCAGGTGTCTGGTCAGTCAGTCCTCAGGATGGCAGCCATCAACCCGTGGGCCTCCTGGGGTGAGTCCAAATCATGTTAATTCTGGGCCTCCCCTAACATTAGCTGCTACAGTCATGGGTCAGAGCTGGGGAGGGGCTGAGGACTTTTGAGGATGGAAGTGGGGTCTGTCTGTCTTGGTACAAAATTAGAAGAGATTGGTGGTAAAGGAGGAAAATTGTTGGCGTAAAAGACAGTAACTTTTATGTGTTTTATAGTCTCTCCTGAGAGTTGTCATTGGTTTTAAGAGATTTTCGGGTGGTTTATGGGGTTTCCTAAAAGACAGTGATACATATAATAAAATATTGTCTCTACTGCTCCTCTATATATTTTTACCTTTATTATTTTTTTACTTATATAGTTTTGGTAACTTCAAAACAGTGTTAAGTAATAGTGACTCACATGTGCATTTCCTGTGTGAATCCAGCTTATGTTGGATTTTTTTATGTGCCTTTGGGCTCTGTTTATGGAATTTTATAGTGCCCATTAGGGAGTCAGTTTCCTCTTGCATTTTGTTGCCTTTAATCACTAGGTTTGGTGTCACAGACCTAACCTGATTCTTCTGTGCAGGTGCTCTTACGGACCGGCCTTGGGGGATGACAGCTGTTGACCCATGGGCTTCCTGGGGTGAGTCAAGAGCCTGGTCAGCTGTGGACTGCCATGTTGTGGCCTCTCCCTGTAGTGCTCTGCCACAGCTGGGGATCAGAATGGGGACCAGGTGGGGCTTTGGGGTAGATGATCCAGATCTGTCTCTGTGAAGAGTTGGAATGAGGAGGGGTCAGAAAGTTCTAGTGAGCAATAAGATGATGGTGACATCTCAAGATGCATGAGAATTCATGTGTGGCTATTTAGGGTTCAGGCCCAGGAAGACTGGTCACACTAGACACTGCTTCTCAGAGATGGTACTTAATAGCACAGGGTGGGCAATGAGAGAGTCGTGTGTTCAGGTACTTTCATAACCTTCTCTGAGCCCTAATTCATTCATCTGTGAGGAAGTGGGTTTCTTCCCTCATTCAAGGGGGAGGGTCAGGGGCTGGTCCTTAGTCCCCGCCGGGAAGGAAGGGTGAGCTCCTGGCAGCAAGAGCTGCCTCCATGACTTTTTTCTCCTTCCCTAGCTCTGTGTCCTCAGGAGCCTGCCTGGCACGTGGAGGGGAGCCCCGAGGAGGGGAGGAGGGCCGCTGGGCTCCCAGCAGCCCAAGTGCAGGTGAGATGGGGCCTCCACTTATTCTTAAAGGGCTGTCCTTTTCTCAAAAGGATGATGTCCAGATTATCCCTGGTTATCCCAGTTGATGCGGCTTGCCAGTTTACAACAGTTAAGAGTTTGGGTAGGGAAGGAAGCAACTGGAAGTTAATGCTTCCTGAGAGCAGGTAGGGAGAATCAGGCAGTTTTTAGTGACTTAGAGCCTTGCTATCAACCAGCCTGTCCACAGTGCTGAGCTCCGACTGTCCCTGGCATATTGTGGAGGATGAGGGGTAGTCCTTTTGGTTGGCAGCCCCACTTCTCTTCCCTCTTCCCACCTTTACTCATGTCTTTAGCACCTCATTTTGGCTGATGCTGTGCAGTGAGCTCCATCCTTGCTGTGAGGGGAACAAGGACAGGTGTGAGCCTCTACCCTGAGGAGCTCCCAGACCCTTTTCCAGGGTTATTCACTCAGTTAAGGACATTTCACAGCGTACCTGGTGCCACACATGCAGTGTGGGATGTGAGAAACCTGAGATGGGTAGAGTAGGCCTGCAGGAGCTCGGTTTACCTGATACGTTGGGAGATGGGACAGAGTCTCTGTGGAGGTCAGCTTTTGCTGTGGAGGGGAAGGCTGCTTGGGAGACCTGGACCAAGAGGTGAAAAGAATGCATCAGCCAGTTGGGCACAGCCTGGTGAGTGGGAGTGGAGTCTGGTCTCCTACAGAACCACAGGGTTGGGGGGTGGCAGGCAGCACACTGTGTGACCAGTGTTTGAGACTGACTCCAGTTAGATTTTAGGCTGGAGAGGCCAGGATGAACCCAGCCAGGCTCTGAATGCCTGAATGCCTGCTGCAGAGCTTCAGAAGTCTTGGGATCAGCGGGCACCAGGGTCCCGAATGTGGCTGGCAAGATTCCCCTGATGGGTGTGGAAAGAAGAGGGCTGTGGGAAGCAGGCTGGTGTTTCAGGCTTCAGTCTGACCAGGGCCTGGGAGCTAGGAAGGAGAGGAAGATCAGAGAAATAAAGAAATCAAGGCAGGTGACTTTGTGATTATGGGGATCGGGTGGCTCCCTAGAGAAATAGGATGATGGAATCAATTTGGAAAGGTGTCATCTCCCTGCATTCCACCTGCTTAGTCTCCTCACCAGATGGAGCCACTTAAAAAAATTTTGTAATAGCTTTATTGAGACAGTATTGGCATACTATAAAGTTTATACTTTTAAAATGTATCATTCAGTGGTTTTTAGTATTCACAGAATTGTGCAACAATACCAGTATCTAAATCTAGAACATTTTCATCATCCTAAAAAAAAAATCCTGTACCTATTAGTAGTTACTTTCTGTTCCCCCTGCCAACCACTAATGTACTTTCTGTCTCTGTGGATTTGCCTAGTCTGTACACTTCATATAAATAGAATCTTAATATGGCACACCCTTTGTGTCTGGCTTTTTTCACTTAGCATAATATTTTTGTTTTTAAGAGTTATCCATACTGTGGCCTTTCATCAGTATTTCTTTTAATGATTGAGGCAGCCATTTTTAACCTCCTCTTTTCAGTTTTTTAGAGTTGTGTCTGTATTTCTAAGTGGGAGAGTTTTTTAAATTGGTTTTTCCTAGTTCATCAAAGTTACATGTACTCTGTTAGCTCCCTGCTATGAAAGATGAAGAAAAAGAGTTTCATTACCTTTTTTTAGGTCTTTTATTTGTAAGTCAAAATAATGAATCAAGGCTGGGCGCAGTGGCTCATGCCTGTAATCCCAGCACTTTGGGAGGCCAAGGCGGGTGGATCACCTGAGGTTGGAAGTTCAAGACCAGCATGACAAACATGGAGAAACCCTGTCTTTATTTAAAAAAAAAAAAAAAAGAATCAAGCAGATACTTGGATATAAAACAAGATTTAAAAATAATGTCTCGGGCCGGGCGCGGTGGCTCAAGCCTGTAATCCCAGCACTGTGGGAGGCCGAGGCGGGTGGATCACGAGGTCAAGAGATCGAGACCATCCTGGTCAACATGGTGAAACCCCGTCTCTACTAAAAATACAAAAAATTAGCTGGGCATGGTGGCATGTGCCTGTAATCCCAGCTACTCAGGAGGCTGAGGTAGGAGAATTGCCTGAACCCGGGAGGTGGAGGTTGCCGTGAGCCAAGATCGCGCCATTGCACTCCAGCCTGGGTAACAAGAGCGAAACTCCATCCCCCCAAAAAAAAAAAAAAAATGTCTCTACTTTATGCCTCTCCCCCAAATTAAAAAATGTTAATAAAGCTGCCCACAGTTTCAAATCTGATGGGTGAAGTGCATCATAAGTATGCTGTCCCCACTTGGCAGTGTTGCCATCCCTGGTCCAGGTGAGATGGGAAGCAGAAGGGCCTGAATCATACAATACAAGGTGATCGTTGCCTGGCATCACAACTTGGGCAACTATGAGGTTTGGTGCTGCTACAATGTACAGTCATTATTAAATCCTAAAACAGAATCATTAGCAGTGAAGCTAGGCTATCCTGAAAGATGGCCCCTGAATCAGACTCAGGAGTAGAAGTTAGCTTTAATAAAACACTGCGAAGATAAGCCCTGTTAACTACCATGCTACATTCTGCTGTTAATTTATGCTAGGGTTTCTGAGAATTATCAAATTTAATGCTGAGAAAATAAAACAGAATTAAAAATAACACCCTCCAATGTCTGAAGAGTTGTGATTTCTGACAACATGTTCCTGGCTGGCCCTCCACCCCACACTCACTTTGGATTTTTCCCTGTGGGAAAGTTGGACTTGACTGTTGCGTGTTTTTAACTAAATGAGATTAATCCTGTGTCCCTTTATTGTTCCCTTGAAGTTAAATATTTATTGAAATAAAGCATTTATCTGGTGAAAACATCAAATGCTGTCATCCCTCATTATCTTAATAGTCCATTCATGGAAGTATCAGTTGAATAGTTAGGTTTTAGCTACAGAAGCCCTGATCCCATTATTTCTAGGAATAGGGGAAAATAATAATTGTAGTGATAATATCCCATTCCATCCTAAAACCCCAACCAGCCTCTCCAAATATGGAAGCATTCAAATCCCTCTGTAACAGTTCGCCAAGGATATCTGCTTAACAAACATTATGCACATAAAACACCAGTAATAATCCTGCACCTATCCTTGGTCATACTTGAGGATGTGCACAGTCGAGTTGTGTTTTCCTTGGATAACACAATGAAATTCTACCTGCAATGAAATTCTACCATAGGAGCCATCTGAATTGCCCCAGGGTCCTTGAAGGGGGAGCAATTGGGCAAGATCTGTCAGCGAAGATCTGAGACCCAGCTAGGCCCCTTGGTCTTCTCTCTTTCAGACGCTCACAGGATTTAAATGTGTGGCTGGTTTGTTAGCAGATTCCATAAAGTACTTTAGAATGCCTAGATAAATGCTTATGCGTGTATACAAAGTGATATGTGCAAAAATGTTTATGAGAATTTGGGTGAAACACTTGCAAGTCATCCTAGGGTATAATTGGAAAATGCAAATTTAGCTCATAATGGTGACCTGTGGACCAGAAGGATTTGCTCCTCCCTCTAGCAGGACTCCTCTCTCTAACACCTTTAACCCTCAGTGTCAGGGAACAGTGAAACCTGTATTTCTTCTATCCTTGAAGGGTACCTTTCATCTCCACAGCTCATGAGACTAGGTGCCTGTCTTCTACAGTCTCTTCGTTATGGCCTTTTGGTTTTGCATTTTCCTTTGCAATTCTAGGCTGAAGGTGTTTACTGTGTCCCCTTACCATCCACTTATTTATTTTTATTTTTGAGACAGAGTCTCACTGCATTGCCCATACTGGAGTGCAGTGGGGTGATCTCAGGTCAATGCAGCCTCCCCATCCCATATTTAAGGGATTCTCATGCCTCAACCTCCCGAATAGCTGGGATTACAGGCGTGTACCACCACACCTGGCTAATTTTTGTATTTTTATTTTTATTTTATTTTATTTTATTTTTTAAGACGGAGTTTCACTCTTGTTACCCAGGCTGGAGTGCAATGGCGCAATCTCGGCTCACCGCAACCTCCGCCTCCCAGGTTCAGGCAATTCTCCTGCCCCAGCCTCCTGAGTCGCTGGGATTACAGGCACGCGCCACCATGCCCAGCTAATTTTTTGTATTTTTAGTAGAGACGGGGTTTCACCATGTTGACCAGGATGGTCTCGATCTCTTGACCTCGTGATCCACCCGCCTCGGCCTCCCAAAGTGCTGGGATTACAGGCTTGAGCCACCGCGCCCGGCCTCATCATTTCTTTTATGGGTATGTTTATAAGTTCCTCTTTGCCCCATTGTTTTTGCTGCTCCGGCCAAAGCTGTGTGAACATTCCTGTAGCTTCATTTTGTGTCCATGTTTATGTAGTTTTTATCTAGGCATACCCCTAGAAGCAGAGTTTTACTTGGTTTTAGGTATGTACTTTTTTTTTTTTTTTTTTTGAGACCATCTCACTCTGTAGCCAGGCTGGAGTGTAGTGGTGCAATCTCAGCCCACTGCAACCTCCGCCTCCTGGGTTCAAACGATTCTCCTGCCTCAGCCTCCCGAGTAGCTGGGACTGCAGGTACGCATCACCATGCCCAGCTAATTTTTGTTGCTTTTCTTTTGTCTTTGAGATGGAGTCTTGCTCTGTTGCCAGGCTAGAGTGCAGTGGCATGATCATGACTCACCACAACCTCTGCCTCCCAGTTCAAACGATTCTCCTGCCTCAGCCTCCTGAGTAGCTGAGACTACAGGCACACACTACCACACCCAGCTAATTTTTGTATTTTTAGTAGAGACGGGATTTCACCATGTTGGCCAGGATGGTCTCGATCTCTTGACCTCGTGATCTGCCTGCATCAGCCTCCCAAAGTGCTGGGATTACAGGTGTGAGCCACTCTGGCTAGGTATGTACTTTCATTGTTACTAGGGCTGCCACATGGCTCTCCAAGGGGGTGAAGCTACTTCTCAGTCTCCCCACTCTGGGAGAAAATACCCATTTTCCTGCATTTTTGTCAACACTTGACATTATCAGGTCTTTTAAATATTTGCTTACCTCAGGACCAGAAATGTATATTGCATTACTTTAATTTGCATCTTTTTGACTGGTAGTGAGCTAAAGTACTTTTTGATATCTTTATTGGCCATCTGTACTTCCTTCTCTCTTTGTCTCTCTTCCCCCATTCCTAGATTTCTAGAGACTGAGTTTAATGTAGGGCACATGCATTCTGGATCCTAATTCTTTGCCATATATCATTGATGTTCTCCCAGTCTATAGCTAGTCTTAACTGGTGGTGTCTTATCAGTCAGATGTTTGAATGTTGGTATGTTTTTGTCAAATGTGTCTATCTTTGTTTATGGCTAGTGTTTTTTTGTGTGTATCTTATTTTAAGAAGTCTTGTGTTATTTAAAAAGTAATAATTCCCTCTTGTCCTTTTCCTTTATGTTCTCTTTCTGGGATCTTCTGTTCAGGTGGATCTCCTGAACAAATTGCTATGTCTCCGATTTCTTTATATTCCATGTCCTTTTCTTGGTGGGGATTGGGGGGCCTGATGATCATAATCTCACCACAACAGAACTCTTCAGGGCCTCCTGAACTGATTGCTGTGTCTTCTGGTCTTTTCTTACTCTGTGAAGGTTTTTCTGTTCTCTCAGAGAGCCTCTCTTGTAGCATCCTGTCCTGTTTTATACTGAAATCACTCTGGTCTGAGAATCTGAGAATAGGAATTACAATTCTTTGAAAGTTGAATGTGGCTGTTGTCTAGATTCTCTGGCCTCTTGGCTACTTAGTTCAGTCTGTATCTGTGCATCAGGTGTTCTTCAGGTCCAGTAGTTATCTGGTTTGTGTTTCCCAGGGCAGGGCTGTGAGGCTGGAAGTCCTGCTCTGCTGCAGCTGAGTAGATCTGGTTCCTGATTGGTGCCTTCCCCCTCCCTCTGCCCTCCTGGTAAGGCATGCTCTGAGCTTCATGGGCCTGCATGGGCCAGGGTCATCAGGCCAGTTCTACTTCCAGTTTCATAGATATGGAGCTGTGAGGCCATAGACTCCCTTCCCTTCCCCTCCTTGTGGGACTGAAGAGGTCTCCACTCACCTAGGCAGCCTGATAACCTAGCATACTCTCAAGTCTGAGGCTTCTGGGACTTTTTTTCTGCAGGGCTGCTAGCAGTGCTGCTCACAAGATGGGGCACTTGCAAAGCTGTTCAAGTGTAGGCTTTCACCTGCTGTTTTCAGCCTGACTCACTCCTGCCTCTCCTAGAGTCCTCTTGCAGGAAGCACCTGGTTCACCGTGGTGCCTCCTAGTGTGGGGCTGGAATCGCCTCTACTCTAGTTGGTCAGTCTCGCCTTCATCTTCTCTGTCTCTTGGAGGAATGAGTGGAATTCCACGTGCTGATGCCCCCATTTTTTTTTTTTTAACCGGCTTTTTTTTTGTTTGGTTGGTTGGTTTTTTGAGACGGAGTTTTGCTCTTGTTACCCAGGCTGGAGTGCAATGGCGCGATCTCAGCTCACCGCAACCTCTGCTTCCTGGGTTCAGGCAATTCCCCTGCCTCAGCCTCCTGAGTAGCTGGGACTACAGGCACGCACCACCATGCCCAACTAATTTTTTGTAGTTTTAGTAGAGACGGGGTTTCACCATGTTGACCAGGATGGTCTTGATCTCTTGACCTCGTGATCCACCTGCCTTGGCCTCCCAAAGTGCTGGGATTACAGGCTTGAGCCACCGCGCCTGGCCAAACTGGCTTGTTTTTTAAACTTTAAAAAAAAAAAAACTTTCTATGTTTGTATTTAAGACGGAGTCTCACTCTGTCACCCAGGCTGGAATGCAGTAGTGCAATCTCAGCCCACCACAACCTCCACCTCCCGGGTTCAAGCGATTCTCCTTCCTCAGCCTCCCAAGTGGCTGGGACTACAGGTGCATGCCAACAAGCCCAGCTAATTTTTTGTGTGTTTTTAGTACAGACGGGGTTTCACCGTGTTAGTCAGGTTGGTCTTGATCTCCTGACCTCGTGATCCACCTGCCTCAGCCCCCCAAAGCGCTGGGATTACAGGTGTGAGCCACCGTTCCTGACCACAAACAACTTTTGATATAGGAGATTTTTGAACACCAAAGTAGAACATGAACACTATTAGTTTAGTTTTATGTATTAGTTTTTTTTTTTTTTTTTTGAGATGGAGTTTCGCTCTTGTTACCCAGGCTGGAGTGCAATGGCGCGATCTCGGCTCACCGCAACCTCCGCCTCCTGGGTTCAGGCAATTCTCCTGCCTCAGCCTCCTGAGTAGCTGGGACTACAGACACGCGCCACCATGCCAGCTGATTTTTTGTATTTTTGGTAGAGATGGGGTTTCACCATGTTGACCAGGATGGTCTCGATCTCTTGACCTCGTGATCCACCCGCCTCGGCCTCCCAAAGTGCTGGGATTACAGGCTTGAGCCACCGCGCCCGGCTATTTATGTATTAGTTTTATGTAGCTATTGCAATAGACCACCACAGACTTTATCACTTAGAACAATATGAATTTATTCTGTTGTTCTGCAGCTCAGAAGTCTAAAAGTCTGTAGGGCTGTGTTCCTTCTGGAGGCTAAAGGGACGCCTGCTTTATTGCTTTTTCCAGCTTCTAGAAGCTGCCTGCATTTCCTGGCTCCTGCACTGTCCTCTATCTGCAAAGTACATCACTCCAACCTCTGCTTGCATCACATCTCCTGTAATTCTGACTCCTGCCTCCCTCTCTCATTGATAAGGACTTTGATGATTACATTGGGCAACCTGGATAATCCAGGATAATCCCTCTAAAAATTCTTAATTATATTTGTAAAGTCCCTTTTATCATTAAAATAATAGTCACAGGTTCTAGGGATTAGGACATGGGCATCTTTTGGGGGCTGTTGTACAGCCTACTGTAAGCACTCATGTTGACAAGCTTCAGCAACTGTCAACTTCCTGCTTTCTTTTCATCTATTCCAACACAACCTTTTTTAAACTGGAGTATTTTAAAGCAAATCTCAGAATGGTATCATTTCACCTGTAAGTGTTTCTGTGTATATATTTAAGAGCTATGTACCCTTTAGGGAATAACCATAATACCTTTTTCATACTCAGCAAAATTACCAATAATTCCTCAATATTATCTGATACCCAGTTCATGTTGTTTTCTCTATGTATCCCTAAAATGTCTTTTTACAGTTGTTGGTTTGTTCAAATCAGGATTTAAAAACAGCCCACACATTGCATGTGCTTCATATGCTAAAGAAACTAGATCACTGGTTTTGTCGGTTTGCCTGATTTTTGCCTTCATGATATCATTGAATAAGTTCCTCCATCCCCTCATCTCCTGTAAACTAGTAGTTGGACTAGAGGCCTGAGTAGATTAGTTTGGTGTTTTTGGTAAGAATACTTCATACTGCATTGCATTGGTGGGCACATGGTGTCTGGTTGTCCCATTTTTAGGTATGATGGATTAGTGTGTACAGTTATTGTCCGACTGACCCCTCCATTATAAAGCTCCCTGTCTGTCTTTCACCTGCGGCTGAGCAGTCATTGATGATGGTCATTGCCACTGTCCACTGTTTTATTAGGGACTGTAGAACTGCTCTAATTGTTTCAATCCTTTTGCGATAATTAGATGTAATTCCTCTATTTTTATTTTTTACTTTTTTTAGCGACGGAGTCTTGCTGTGTCACCCAGGCTGGAATGCAGTGGTGCAGTCTCGGCTCACCATAACCTCTGCCTCCTGGATTCTAGCAATTCTCCTGCGTCAGCCTCCAAAGTAGCTGGGATTGCAGGCGCACACCGCTACACCTGGCTAATTTTTTTGTATTTTGGTAGAGATGGGGTTTCACCATGTGGCCCAGGCTGGTCTTGAACTCCTTAGCTCAGTCATTCCACCTGCCTTGGCCTCCCAAAGTACTAGGATTACAGGTGTGAGTCACCACACCCGGTGGCAGTTCCTCTATTTTTAAAGATACGGTGATTCCATTGGGGTCTTGGGAGAGGTGGGAAGTGAATTTGTGGCTCATTCCACCAGCTGGACAGCCATTAGGGTGTGGGTTTGCACGGTGTTAAGTGTAGGTGAACGTTGAAGCCATCTTAGAAGGCACCACCCCAGAGAGGTTAGGATATGTGAGATGAGCACAGAGTCAGAGGCACCCTGGGCCATTAGCATGGCTGCCTGGCTAGTTCCCCAGGTGCTGTTGCTCTGTGAAAGTGCATCAGGCGTAGGCTTTGTGTACTTCTCTGTCCATGTTACATTTATCTTTTGTGCGTACACTTCTTTTCTCATACTTTTTTTTTTTTTTAAAACACAGAGTCTCCCTCTGTCACCCAGGCTGGAGGGCAGTAGTGAGATCTTGGCTCACTGCAACCTTCACCTCCCAGGTTCAAGAGACTCTTGTGCCTCAGCCACCCAAGCAACTGGGATCACAGACGTGTGCCACGATGTCCAGCTAATTTTTGTAGAGACAGGGTTTTATCATCTTGGCCAGGTGTTCTCAAATGATCCACCCACCTTGGCCTCCCAAAGTGTTGGGATTACAGGCATGAGCCACCACTCCTGACTCCATGTTACATTTATATTAAAAAACCTTACATTACCATAAAATGAAGAAACAGTAGCCTTCAAGTATACTGGGGTCTGGGCAGTTTGTAAGAGGAAAACCAAGAAGTTGTCATTGACCATGGGAGTTGGGGAGGGTTTCATAGAGGGAGGTTGTGGCTACCACTTCTAAATGCTGCAAAGGCCAAGAAGGTAAAGGCAAAAATCAAACTTTGGGCTTGGCAATCACAAGACATTGGAGATCTTGGTGAGAGCTTGGTAAAAATACGAATCATGTAATTACTATATGTTTATTGCTCCAAAATGCTTCAATATAGATCAGCAAAAATGATTAATATCAAGAAAACATTTCCAATACCAAGGAACAGGAAAACGGATTATAAAGGCAGAGAAGGAACTGCAGTGGGATAAGAGTGGGAGACAAGGAAGGAGAGAAGATGAGGGTGTACTGTACCTTGCAGTAGGAGGTTGACTGCCAGAAGTGGGACAGGGTCACAAGAGACATCTGTACAGGGGATATGAGGCCGCAGGAGAGATGATCCTGTGCCTCTGAGGAAGTGGGATACAGAGATGAGGTTCAGCCATGGAAAAGGCTACAGTATGGCTGAGAATGGGGAGTCGTGAGCAGGAGTTGTCTTTTCAGGATATAGGATTTATTGGAGCAGAATCAGTTCTTTGTTTTAAGCCCATCATGTGAAGGTAGAGGGAGGGGTAGCAGTTGAGACAGACTAAAAATTTTATACACTAAAGATTCAGCAGGGAGGGCTGGCCCAGGTCAGAGACAGGAAACTCAGTTCATAAGCTGTGATGAGGAGGGCTACAGGTCACCCTATATTTCGGTAGAAGTGATATGACGGAGCTCTGAAGAGAAGGGGCAGAGGTCCAGAGGATGCTTGGAGCAGAACACTGCACACATGTCTGTTCAGCGGGTGTCTCAGTGTTGGTTTTTTTTTTTTTTTTTTTTTTTTTTTGAGACTGGGTTTCACTCTATTTCCTAGGCTGGAGTGCAGTGCTATGATCTTGGCTCACCGCAGCCTCCGCCTCCTGGGTTCAAGCTGTCCTCCCACTTCACCTTCCAAGTAGCTGGGACTACAGGCCTACACCACCACACCTGGCTAATTTTTGTATTTTTGGTAGAGACAAGGTTTCACCATGTTGCCCAGGCTGGTCTTGAACTCCTGAGCTTCCCCAGTCTGCCTGCTTTGGCCTCCCAAAGTGCTGGGATTATAGGTGTGAACCACCATGCCCAGCCTTCAGGGTTGATTGTGCACCTATGTTAAAGGAAGATTAAAGGCCGGGCGCAGTGGCTCACACTTGTAATCCCAGCACTTTGGGAGGCCGAGGTGGGTGGATCACGAGGTCAAGAGATCGAGACCATCCTGGTCAACATGGTGAAACCCCGTCTCTACTAAAAATACAAAACATTAGCTGGGCATGGTGGTGCGTGCCTGTAATCCCAGCTACTCAGGAGGCTGAGGCAGGAGAATTGCTTGAACCCAGGAGGCGGAGGTTGCGGTGGGCCGAGATCGCGCCATTGCACTCCAGCCTGGGTAATAAGAGTGAAACTCCGTCTCCCAAAAAAAAAAAAAAAAAAAAGGAAGATTAGAAGCCAGGTCAGCATGGGAGAGGACCATAGTGTATAGATGGGTTGTGGGGCTTGTGGCGGTCCTGCCATGCATACATTCTGTCTCCCACTCTGGGAATGCCCAGATGCCTGAAGCTCGAGTTGATCACCGCCCCCCACCTTTTTTTTTTTTTGAGATGGAGTCTTGCTCTGTTGCCCAGGCTGGACTACAATAGTGTGATCTAGGCTGACTGCAACCTCCACATCCTGGGTTCAAGCGATTTTCCTGCTTCAGCCTCCCAAGTATCTGAGATTATGGGTGTGTACCACCACACCTGGCTAATTTTTGTGTTTTTAGTAGAGATGGAGTTTCCCCATGTTGGCCAGGCCGGATCTCGAACGCCTGACCTCAGGTGATCCGCCTGCCTTGGCCTTCCAAAGCGCTGTGATTACAGGCTTGAGCTACTGCGCCTGGCCTCTTTATTTGGGGTCTTACTTTGGGGGTCTTTAAGTGGAGTCTTACTCTGTTACCCAGGCTGGAGTGCAGTGACACAATCTCAGTTGCCTGAAGCCTCCACCTTCTGGGCTCAAGCCTCCCACTTCAGCCTCTCAGGTAGCTGGGACTACAGGTGTGTACCACCACACTTGGCCTGAGTTGATTTCTTTCCTTTATTCTTTTTTTTTGAGACGGAATTTTGCTCTATTATCTAGGCTGGTGTGCAGTGGTGTGATCTCAGCTCACTGCAATCTCCGCCTCCCTGGTTCAAGGGATTCTCCTGCCTCAGCCTCCGCAGTAGCTGGGATTACAGGCACGCGTCACATACCCAGCTAATGTTTGTATTTTAAGTGGAAACGGGGCTTCACTGTGTTGGCCAGGATGTTCTCAATCTCCTGACCTTGTGATCTGCCTGCCTTGGCCTCCCAAAGTGCTAGGATTACAGGTGTGAGCCACCACGCCTGGCCTGGCGAATTGATTTCTTAAAAGGACTCGAGGGATGTGTATAAAAAAAAGAGAAAATAAAAGGACTCGAGGGTGGGTACAATGGCTCATGCCTATAATCCCAGCACTTGGGAGGTCAAGGTGGGCAGATCACTTGAGATCAGGAGTTCAAGACCAGCTTGGCCAACATGGCAAAACCCTGTCTCTACTAAAAATACAAAAATTAGCTAGGCATGATGGTGTGTGCCTGTAGTCCCAGATACTTGGGAGGCTGAGGCAGGAGAATCACTTGAACCTGGGAGATGGAGGTTGTCGTGAGCTGAAATTGTACCCACTGTACTTTAGCCTGGGTGACATAGTAAAACTCTGTCTCAAAAATAAAAATTAAAAAAAAAAAAATAAAAAGACTTCAGGGATGTATTCTTTTGAAAAATCAAATTTAGATTACCTTTCCTTTTCCTTCCTAGTTTTCCAGTGAGTTTTCTTCCTTTCATTAAAAAAAAAAAGTTTAGATTGTGTTTAATGCAAGCGCTTTTGATGGCAGCTGTAACCGATTTTCCTTGGCCTGGGCTGCTCTGGGGCATCTTGCTCACCCTTAGCTTCAGTCTTTGGGACAGAGATGAACTGGGAATGGAAACCTCCTCATCGTGGCCGGAAAGACAACCTTTTAATGTACGGGTCATCAATAGGCTATCCCAAATGTGGGGTCTTCAGTCGTTCTCAGTGAGACCTGACTCACATTAGTCAGACTGTTGAATAATCAGGACAGTTTCTCTACATCCTGTCTTCCCTCCCCAGGGCTGTCAGCCTCACTCCATCCCTATAAATATTGGAAGGGGTGGTCACAGGCTTAGAAGGAACATTTGTGTTCTTTTAGGAACCAGTGACCTTCAAGGACGTGGCTGTGGACTTCACCCAAGAAGAGTGGGGGCAGCTGGACCTTGTTCAGAGGACTCTGTACCGTGATGTGATGCTGGAGACCTATGGGCACCTGCTCTCTGTGGGTAAGGCATATGCTGCCCAAGTAAATGAAGCTGTTCCCATCGTAATGCCTTCAGCGGCTCCATGTTTAAAAGCTCATTGCAGGGCAAGTGTGGTGTCTCAGAAGAGCTGAGATGATATTGGTCCCTGAGGTTTAAGGACAAAACTCCTAATGCTTACAAAACATAAAATGGGAAGGACCTTGCATATTCTGCCCAGGTTGAGAAGTCCCGGGGAGGAATAGGCAAGGGAAGCTTTCTTTGGCTGTCCTGAAGCCTTATGACACAAGTTCCATACTTTTCCTCCATGCATAGGAAATCAGATTGCCAAGCCTGAGGTCATTTCCCTGTTGGAGCAAGGAGAAGAGCCGTGGTCAGTGGAGCAGACATGTCCTCAACGCGCTTGTCCAGGTGAGGGCAGAGCCCAGGCTAAGCAAGGAACTTCCCTCCAATCCTTCTTTGTTGAGAAATGGGATAAGGCCATGAAGAGTTACCTTCCTCAGATACATTTAGAATTCCCTGTAAGGAGTTTTCTTACTGCTGTTGATTTTGAGCAAAGAAGCATCACCATACTAATAAAGTAGCCATTTTTGTGTGCTGCAGTTTCA
This sequence comes from Sapajus apella, assembly GCF_009761245.1. Taxonomy (NCBI): domain Eukaryota; kingdom Metazoa; phylum Chordata; class Mammalia; order Primates; family Cebidae; genus Sapajus; species Sapajus apella. The sequence goes on from NW_022437075.1 coordinate 633,469, forward strand.
CTCCCTCACTGCCTGCTCTCTTGATGACTCCTGTTTTCTGTAACGTCTAAGGTTACCTCTCACCCAGTTAGCTACTTAAAATGTTTCTTATTTCTTCTATTGCCAAACTTGTAACCTATAGCTGCAGATGCTTCTTTGAAAAAAAATAGTTTTTTGGAGATTTTTGGTTTTTTTGTTTGTTTGTTTTGAGACAGAGTCTTGCTTTGTCACTCAGGCTGTAGTGCACTGGTACACTATCAGCTCACTGCTACCTCTAGACTTCTTGGATTCAACCGATTCTCCCGCTTCAACCTCCCAAGTGGCTGGGATTACAGGCACCTGCCACCATGCCCAGCTAATTTTTATATTTTTAGTAGAGACAGGGTTTCACCATGTTGGCTGGACTGGTCTCAAACTCCTGACCTCAAGTGATCCACCCACCATGGCCTCCCAAAGTGCTGGGATTACAGGCATGAGCCACCATGCCCAGCTTGGACTTTTGTTCTTTCTTGCTTATATCTTCTTGGATAGATTTTAAAAATATAGGTAATGGTCAAATATCTGAAAGCTAAATGTGTAAGCTAAAAAAAAAATCTCATTTATGAAAAAAATTAGCTGGGCTTTATGGTACCTGCCTGTGGTCTCAGCTACTCAGGAGGCTGAGGTGGGAGGATTGCTTGAACCTGGGATTTTGAAGCTGTAGTGAGCTATGATCTCACCACTGTACTCAGCCTGAGTAACAAAGCAAGACCTTGTCTCAGAAAACAACAACAACAAAAAAACTCATTTATACTCCTTGCACTTACATTTCTATTTGTCCCCCAAAACGCAGATACACAGGGGCACACACACAGGTAACCACTTTTCTTCTACTATAAAATTTTGAGTTATTTTCTTGGTAGTTGCCCTGGGGATTACAATTAACTTTTTTTTTTTTTTTTTTTTTGAGACAAGATCTTGCTGTATTGCCCAGGCTGGAGTGCAGTAGCATGATCTTGACTTACTGCAACTTCTGCCTCACAGTCTTAGGCAATCCTCCCACCTCAGCTTCCTGAGTAGCTGGGACTACAGACATGCACCTTCATGCTCAGTTAATTTAAAAATTTTTTTTTTTTTTTAGAGATGAGGTCTCGTTATATTGCCCAGGCTAGTCTCAAACCCCTGCCCACAAGCAGTCCTCCTGCCTCTGCCTCTCAAAGTGCTGAGATTATAGGCATGAGCCACCATGCCTGGCCCTACAATTAATATCTTAATTTATGACAATGTAAGTTTGGATTAATACTAGTTTAATATTAATAGTATACCAAACGTTGTTTTTATATAGCTCTGTCCTTCTCCTTTTACGCTGTTATTGTCACAAATTATATCTTTATACATTGTATGTTCATGAATATAGATTTATAATTATTGCTTTATGCAGTTGTCTTTTAACAGACTGAAAAGGAACTAGAAACAAGAATTGCATTTATATTGTCTTTTTATACATATGTAGCTATCTTTATTGCTGTTCTTTACTTTGAGTTACTGTTGAATGTTCTTTCATTTCAGCCTGAGGGAGTTTAGCATTTCCATTTTGTTTTTTGAGACCAAAAAGACACTCTGTTGCCCAGGCTGGAGTGCAGTGGCATGATTATGGCTCACTGTAGTCTCAACCTTCTGGATCAAGTGATCCTCCCATCTTAACTTCCTGAGTAGATGGGACTATACGTGCATGCCACCATGCCTCACTATGTTGTCTAGGCTGGTCTTGAACTTCCTTAGCTCAAGTGATGCCCCCGCCTCCCCCTCTCAAAGTGCTGGGATTACAGGTGTGAGTCACTATGCCCAGCCAACATTTCCTATAGGCAGGTTTGCTAGCAGCAAACTGTCGTGTCTTATCTGGAAAGCTCTTGATTTCTCCTTCATTTTTGAAGGATAATTTTATGGGGTATAGAATTTTTTATTGTCATGTTTTTTGTTTTTTTCCTTTCTCTCTGGCCTGAATAGTTTCTGAGAGACAAGCTGTTAATCTTATTGAGGATCCCTTGTACGTGATGAATTTCTTCTCTCTTTCTGCTTTCAGGATTCTCTCTTTGGCTTTTAGTCTGTGAGTTTAATTATTATGTGTATGCATGTTGCCTTCTAGGTTGGAACTTCTCAAAGTTCCTATAGACATCTCATTCCTCAGCTCTTCCATTTCATCTTTTTGACTAGTATGTTTTGGGCCCTACCTGTTTGCCATCGCCTCAGGCATTGGTGATTTTAAAACATTGCCTGTAAATGTTAGAAAAGTACCTTCTCTCTAGAGGCTTTTTAACACTATGAGAATTTTCTGCCAGGCAAAACAAAGACCAGCTTTTCCAATGCAGTTTTCCAGGGAGCCACTAGGCAGTTCTAGTAAGGACTGTTCTTTGGCAATGAGGCTTTAAAAAAGCTCCAGCTTTGTTCTGTTCACTAAAGTATCAGAAGTGGAGGCTGTCGTTTTTCAAGTCTATTACTGAGCCAGAGATTGGACCAGGGTAAGTTAAAACACCACATAGCTTACTGTTCTTATTAAAATTCACTTTTCTAGAATAAATGTTTCGTGGTTCCTGCAAGGCTTTGGTTAATTTACAGAATTTTGGAAAAAATGCCTTCTGACAATTATGCCAGATTTTGTTTTGTTTTGTTTTAAGACAGCGTCTCATTCTGTCACACAGGCTGGAGTGCAGTGACGCAATCTCAGCTCACTGCAACCTCTACCTCCTGGGTTCCAGAGATTCTCCTGCCTTAGCCTTCCAAGTAACTGGGACTACAGGCATGCACCACCATACCTGGCTAATTTTTTGTATTTTTAGCGGAGACAGGGTTTCACCATGTTGGCCAGACTGGTCTCAAACTCCTGACCTCAGGTGATCTGTCTGCCTCGGCCTCCCAAAGTGCTGGGATTACAGGCATGAGCCACCGCGCCTGCCAGTTTTTGCCAGTTTCTTAGTTTCTTTTACATAGTGGTGAAATTTTAGATGTCTTTACTTTGCCATTTTCACTGACATTCTACCCCAGGTAATCACTTTTAGTAACTTCTATTAGATGCATAACATAGTTTCTTTATGCAACTACAAGCATATAGGAATTTGTAGTTATTTTTCACATTTTCAACAGTAGGATATACACATTGTCTTTTCTTGTTCCTTTTAGCAATGTGCTACAGCCTCTTCTTGAGTCCTGAAGTTGAATATCTTCTACCCACTCTAATGGAGGGGACTTTTGTGAAGAATCTTGCCAATTGTTTTCTATGCAGATTGGAAACTTTCCCCTAAGAGCTTATCAATTCCAGTAGCTTTAATTCTTATACCTGTGGTGCTGCCCATTCTTAGTTACCATCCAGAGCCCTGCAATTCCAGCACCTCTGTCCTTACACTTCTCCCATTTCACAAAGCATCTCAGCTGTCTCCTTGATCTCAGCCGATAGAACCAGTAATCTTATTTCTTCGTTCTAGATGTTTTCCCATCTTCCTGAGATGTGTTTCTGCATGTCCCATAAGCTGGAGATTGAGGAATCATCTTGATTTCCCGTTGTTTCCTCTCCAAGAAGTAATCTGTCTTCTAACTCCCAAGATTTTCTTCCTCTGAAATGTTAGTTATGTCATTCAGCTTCCATCATCACTCTCAGTCAGGGCCCTTTCTCATAAAATTCCAGCCCAAGATGATGAGGAAATTATCACTTGTTATTAGCCACCTCAGGTATTATTTCTAGATTTATGTCCCTGAAATTTTTCATTATGAGGTCCCTGTCATTAAACCTACAGTGATTCTATTAGCCATTTAACAAAACAACTGGATTCCAAGACCTTCTGTTTTTTCTACGGTTTTTCTCATTTCCTGAATAGCTCCTAGAGTTTATTCAGCAGGTGTCCTTACTTTCTTCCTTACACGTTGGTCACATCATGCATGCCTCTGCTCATGCTGAGTGACTAGTTAGTCTGTAACCAGGTGGTGCTTCAAAGTTGAGCTCCTGTTGTTTCTCTTGTGAGAACCATCCTTGAGCATTTCTGTTAGTGCTGATCTCCTCTTTTGCCCTCTCACCCATATAGCATCTATAACCCCACCATCTCAGAGTGATATTTCATGTACGTTCATCACTGGTATGTCCTCTCATCACATAGATTGTAACTTCCAGGGAGACCATACTTTCTTGCCTTATGTCTGGTTCTGGAAACTTAGTAGGCTACAAGTAGTGAGTGACTAAAATGTTGGACAAGAACTGTTCATTTGGTCTTTCATTTGTTCAGGGAATTGGTCAGCTTCCCTTTGTAAATGCTTTTACTGGAAGGATTGAAATCTATATGAAGATAATTCGGTAACTTTTAAGAGCTAAGCTTGAAATTGATAATAAATGCCAGTTCAGCAGAGCAGAACCTCTGTTATAATGGATGTGGGGGCCGAGCATGGTGGCTCGCATTTGTAATCCCAGTGCTTTGAGAGGCCAGGGTGGGAGGATTATTTGAGCCCAGGAGTTTGAGACCATCCTGGGCAGCATGGCAGGACCCTGTCACTACTAAAAATTTTTTTTAATTTTTTTCTTTTCTTTATTTTTTTTTTTTTTAAGATGGGGTTTCACCATGATGGCCAGGCTGGTCTTGAAGTCCTGACCTCAGGTGATCCACCCACCTCGGCCTCCCAAAGTGGTAGGATTACAGGCGTGAGCCACTGCGCCTGGCCAAATTTTTAAAAATTTAACCAGGCGTGGTGATGCACACCTGTAGTCCCATTACTCGGAATAGTTGGGAGCATTCCTGAGCCCAGTAATTTGAGACTACTGTGAGCTATGATGGCACTACTGCACCCCTGCCTGAGTGATGCTTTGCCTCAAAAGAATTAAACAAACAAAAAATAATGGACTTGGGTGGTAAAAAGGGGGAAATTATATACAGTAAAGAGAAAAAAAGAAATATAGAGAGAGCACAGGATCTAGTTCTAACGTTGGGACCTGCCTGGGGCTTTAGACCCTGTGGCAATCTGGATAATGATGTCCCCACAAAAATGTCTGCATCCTAATCTCTAGAATTTGTGAATAGGGCACCTTGTGTGGCAGAAGAGGCCTTCAGATGTGAATAAATTAAGGATTTTGCTGTGGGGAGATTATCCTGGATAGTCTGAGTGGATTCTAAATGTAATCGCAAGGGTCCTTTTATAAAATCATGGTGGGAGGGCCAGAGACACAGGGAGAGGATGTTATGACAGAAGCAAAGGTTGTAGTGATGAGCTTTGTGGATGAAGGAAGGAGCTGGGAGCCAAGGAATTCAGGCAGCTTCTAGAAGATGGAAAGGGCAAGGATATGGTGGATTCCTTAGAGCTTCTGGAGGAAGCACAACCCTGCCAATAACTCAGTTTTAGCCCAATGAAAGCTGTTTTGGACTTCTGATTTCCAGAACAGTAAGATCATAAATTTGTATTGTCTTAAGTCACTAAATGTGTGGTAATTTGTTACAGTAGCAGAAAGAAGCCAATATAGAACTCCTTTGGTTGGTGGAGGACTGATACTTCAGGAGTAATATTAGGCGGCTTCTGTGTTTTAAACTTGTCAGGAGTTTGGCTGGATTCTGAGTCTTATTAGCAGTCAGAAAAGTCCTGGATAGCAGCAGGGCCATTGTTCAAGTATAGATTAGCAGACTATAACTCCTGTCTCTCTTTTTTTTTTTTTTTGAGACGGAGTTTCACTCATGTTACCCAGGCTGGAGTGCAATGGCGCGATCTCGGCTCACCGCAACCTCTCCTTCCTGGTTCAGGCAATTCTCCTGCCTCAGCCTCCTGAGTAGCTGGGATTACAGGCACGCACCACCATGCCCAGCTAATTTTTTGTATTTTTAGTAGAGACGGGGTTTCACTGTGTTGACCAGGATGGTCTCAATCTCTTGACCTCGTGATCCACCCGCCTCGGCCTCCCAAAGTGCTGGGATTACAGGCTTGAGCCACCGCACCTGGCCCTGTCCCTGTTTTTTCATACTGTGCTGTATTCCTAGTCCATCTCTTATATCATTGCTCTAAAAATGATTCTGTGGTGAATAGAAGTGTAACTTCAGGGGTATGTATAAACCCTGATGATGTTTGCCCTTTGCGTTGGTGGATCTTGTGTGATTGACTAGATTCTATGACATAGGAAACAATGCAATAGCATTTGGTCATAGATAAAATCTTGGCTTGAAGCCTTGCTTGGTAATAACTCTCTTAACACCCCTCTCCCCCTTTTATTCTTTTCTTCTTTTTTTTTTTTTTTTTTTTTTTGCATTTGTCAACATAGGGGAGTAGAAGGACATTATAACACAGAAGTCAATTAGGACACTCATAATGTAAACATTACTTGCTCAAGGCCTTGTGTACTCATCTACCTACCTTTTGTTAAGATGAAAGACTTTATTCTTTTTTTTTTTAACCTTAATAACATTCACTATGTCCTTTTGTCAGGGGTCTTCAAGACCACCCCCAGGTTCACTGATTCACTATGAGGACTTAAAGGACTCAAAAGTCATTATACTCAGGATTATGGTTTATCACAGTGAAAGGATACAAAGTAACATCAGCAAAGGAAAAAGATGCATGGGGTTAGACCAGGTGCAAGCTTCCAGTAGTGCTTTCCCAGTGGAGGTACATGGGACATATTCTTCCAGCAAGGAGTTGTGACAACACGTGTGAAATGTCTGCTAGGAAATGTGCCTGAGTCTGGGAGTCCAGTGTGTTTATTGAGAGGTTACTCATACAGGCCCGTAGTGCCTGCTTTACTCACTGCAATCGCTGAAACTGCAGACCACCCAGAGGGAAAACAGGTGATCACTATCAATGACATTGTTTGCACAGATATCTAAAGAAATTGGTACAGTGTGCTTCAATAACTTGAGCATGCAAAACACTCTTACTAGTTAGAACATTCCAAGATCTTAATTCCCAGGAGTTGCCCAAGGGCCAGTCAGGAAACAGGCCACCTTTGCAAAGTTTGAGTGCATCAGACCTGCAGAGTTACTCTTTCTTGCACATTCTTATCCCTGTCTTCCTTTTCATGGAAAGTACTTTCCGCCGCCGCCGCCTCCTCCTCCTCCTCCTCCTCCTCCTCCTCCTCCTCCTTCTTCTTCTTCTTCTTTTTTTTTTTTTTTTTTTTTTTGTGCGTGCTCCTAATGAGAGGAAAGTACTTTTAAATGGTTTCATTAGTTCTCAGTACACACTTTGTATTCAGTTAACTGTTGTTCACTTTTCACTATTGTTTTCCCTATTATGATCTTTCTCTGAGTTCTAAGTCTGGACTTGAAAACAAATTTATACTTGTCTTTCTGATAATACAGACAGTAAATCTCACCATTCCCACTTTATTCTAATGTCTTTCTCTATGCTCTCATAGTTTTTTTTTTTTTCCTGCCTATTTCAGAATGGATGAGAAATCTTGAAAGTAAAGCATTGATCCCAGCACAGAGAATTTTTGAGGAAGAACAATCCCATGGCATGAAGTTGGAAAGATACATATGGGATGATCCTTGGTTCTCCAGGTTAGAAGTTTTGGGATGTAAAGACCAATTAGAAATGTATCACATGAACCAGAGTACAGCTATGAGGCAGATGGTTTTCATGCAAAAGCAAGTACTATCCCAGAGAAGCTCTGAATTCTGTGAATTTGGGGCAGAGTATAGCCAGAATTTAAACTTTGTTCCATCGCAGAGGGTTTCTCAGATAGAACATTTCTATAAGCCTGATACGCATGCTGAAAGTTGGAGATGTAATTCAGCCATAATGTATGCAGATAAGGTTACCTGTGAAAATAATGATTATGATAAAACTGCTTACCAGTCCATTCAACCTGTTTACCCTGCAAGAATACAAACTGGAGATAATATTTTCAAATGTGCTGATGCTGTTAAATCTTTCAATCATATAATACATTTTGGTGATCATAAAGGAATTCACACAGGAGAAAAACTCTACGAATATAAGGAATGCCATCAAATCTTTAACCAGAGCCCATCATTTAATGAACACCCAAGGCTTCATGTAGGAGAAAACCAGTATAATTACAAAGAATATGAGAATATATTTTATTTCTCATCCTTTATGGAACATCAGAAAATTGGTACTGTAGAGAAAGCATATAAATACAATGAATGGGAGAAAGTCTTTGGGTATGACTCATTTCTTCAACATACAAGCACTTATACTGCAGAGAAACCCTATGACTACAATGAATGTGGTACATCTTTCATTTGGAGCTCTTACCTTATTCAACATAAGAAATCTCATACTGGAGAAAAACCCTATGAATGTGATAAATGTGGAAAAGTTTTTAGGAATCGCTCAGCCCTTACTAAACATGAACGGACTCACACTGGAATAAAACCCTATGAATGTAATAAATGTGGAAAAGCCTTCAGCTGGAATTCTCATCTTATTGTACATAAGAGAATTCATACAGGAGAAAAACCGTTTGTTTGTAATGAGTGTGGGAAATCTTTCAACTGGAACTCTCATCTTATTGGACATCAGAGGACTCATACAGGGGAGAAACCTTTTGAATGTACTGAATGTGGGAAATCATTCAGCTGGAGTTCCCATCTTATTGCCCATATGAGAATGCATACTGGAGAGAAACCCTTTAAATGTGATGAATGTGAAAAAGCTTTTAGAGACTACTCAGCCCTTAGTAAACATGAAAGAACTCATTCCGGAGCAAAACCATATAAATGTACTGAATGTGGAAAATCCTTCAGCTGGAGCTCCCATCTTATTGCCCATCAGAGAACTCACACGGGAGAGAAACCCTATAATTGTCAGGAATGTGGCAAAGCATTCAGAGAACGCTCAGCCCTCACTAAACATGAGATAATTCATTCTGGAATTAAGCCCTATGAATGTAATAAATGTGGAAAATCCTGTAGCCAGATGGCTCACCTTGTTAGACATCAAAGGACTCATACTGGAGAAAAACCCTATGAATGCAATAAATGTGGAAAATCCTTCAGTCAAAGCTGTCATCTTGTTGCTCATCGGAGAATTCACACTGGTGAGAAACCCTATAAATGTAATCAATGTGAAAGATCCTTTAACTGTAGTTCTCACCTCATTGCACACCGGAGAACTCATACTGGAGAGAAACCATACAGGTGTAATGAATGTGGGAAAGCATTTAATGAGAGTTCATCCCTTATTGTACACCTAAGAAACCATACTGGAGAAAAGCCCTACAAATGTAATCATTGTGAGAAAGCATTCTGTAAGAATTCTTCCCTTATTATTCACCAGAGAATGCATAGTGGAGAGAAACGCTTTATATGCAGTGAATGTGGAAAAGCCTTTAGTGGTCACTCAGCCCTACTTCAACACCAGAGAAATCACAGTGAAGAGAAACTGAATTGAATTTATGACAGTTTTTCATTTATTGTACATTTGACAACACATTGAGGAAAACCCTATAAGTGTAATCAAGAGGGGACATTTTTCATTAAGAGTTCAGTAAGGCTTCTCCCGCATTATTTACTAGAAAATATCATCTTAGAAGAAACCCCATGAAGGAAAAGAATAGGGAAAAACTTCCAGCAGTTATATAGCCCTTATTCAAAATCAGATAATTACAATGAAGAAAACTCTAAACTCCCCTTATGGTCCACCGGTAATTCATACTTGAGGACCAGGACTGTGGGGAATGAGATATCTTTTAGCAAGAGCTCTCACCTACTTATAGATTGGTGTGAATTGCTAAGAGAAAAACGTTATGCAGAAAAAAGTTTTTGACTGGAAATATACTGTTTTGTATCAAGCTGGAGTATTGGATGGAAAACTTTACAATAACATTTTGTGCATAATTGTAGAAATACAGATTTTGTTGTGATAAGGGAAGGGTTTAGGTGCTCTTTAAGGAGTAGAATATGAAATACTAAATCTGAATGTAAGAAAAACAATAGTATTGAATGGGGTAGTCACTGTTGATTAACCTCCTTAGAGAGAATTAATGAATGAGATGACTAATGGTAGAAAAGTTATTGCCTAGGAGTGTTAGACTGAGGTTGCTGGACAGAACGTAATCCTTAGCCCAGTGTGTCAGCATCCATTGTTATCGTCACGGCATTGTTGGGCAATTAGTTTGTTATTTGTTTTAGGTAATCACTATAAATTATAATTATGAACACTACATCAATATACATAACATGAAGGAATAAAAAGGGTACAGAACTGTATATACATATTTACTGTAGCAAATCTAAAAAAATCTATATGGACAAGGACCTGAAAGATCCATGGAAAAATTTACCCAGTTAATTTGAGGTTTTAAAAAAGTTTTGCAAATACATGTAGCAGTTATGTAGCTGGGCTTTGTTTTAAATGCTTTCCAAGTGTTAACTTGTTTAATCCCCTTAACTCTATGAGATAGGTAATGTTATCCCAGTTTTACAAATGGCTAAACTGAAGCAGAGATGTTGAGGATCCTACCCAAAGGCCACAGCTAATAAGGGAGCAGAGCTGAGATTGTTTGGCTCCAGAGTTCTTGTTTTCAGCCACCATTTTGTGCTGCCTCTCCAGTGATTTTTTTTTTTTTCGAACTAGAATAGCCAGCTTATCCAGTGATTTTTCCCCCATTTTCTTCAGTGTTTCTATAGTGAAGATTTGATAATAAAAAGAAAATTATAACAATGAGAAATAAAATTACCTGGTTTCTCTGTCTTGAAGGATTTATATTAACATGAGAGCTAATATCCCTTTGGAATATGAAGTCTGTTTGGACATTCAGAATCACTGCATTTTCTGGGACCTGAGTCCCAGAAGCCTAGAACTCTGCTGCCTACAACCCCAAGAATCACAGGGCAGCAGGGCCTGGAGGACTTGCTGGAGGACTGGGCAAGCCCTTGGTGGATTTAGAATGCCACTTACAGAGCAGGGGGGCAAGAGTGTTTGTTCTTTTACATAACTGGATACCACTGCACTTCAGTACACCATTTCCTAAAGTTTACCTTGAATTCAGTGTTGTTGTTGTTGTTTTATTATCTGCAGATAAAAAGCTTACGTGAAGGAGCAGGATTCAGAAGGGAAGAGAGCTAGGGCAAGGGTGTTTGTTCTTTTACATAACCAGATGCCACTGCACTTGAGAGCACCATTTCCTAAGGTTTACCTTGAATTCAGTGTTGTTTTTTTTGTAATCATCTTCAGATGAAAAGCTTACTTGAAGGAGCAGGATTCAGAAGGGAATAGAGCTAGCCAGTTCACCTAGAGTAAGGAAGTTTCAGTGTTCACAGGGGAAAAGGGGCAGGATGGATCAGAAGACTTGAGTGGCTTCTCTCAAGTTCATAAATACTTCTTGTACTTTCACTAAAGCAGGGCTCTAACTGGGGGCCAAGGATCCTTTCTGGATAGGCTTCAAGGGTGTCAAGTGGAAATCTGGGATTCATAAGGTTCATCTAATTGTCAAAAGGTCCATGGCTCCCCAGTGCTTGAGAAATGATGGCCTACTGATGTCATGGGGAGGCTGTTTTCACCCTCTGACTCTTCTAACTTGGGCTCACTTAGGTGTATAACATTTGATTCAGGGCCTGATGCATTAGTGGTCACCTGGTAAATGTGGCAGGGGCAAATTAGTTATTGATGGATTTGTTTTTTGTGTTTTTTTTGGGACGGAGTTTCGCTCTTGTTACCCAGGCTGGAGTGCAATGGCGCGATCTCGGCTCACCGCAACCTCCGCCTCCTGGGTTCAGGCAATTCTCCTGCCTCAGCCTCCTGAGTAGCTGGAATTACAGGCATGCGCCACCATGCCCAGCTAATGTTTTGTATTTTTAGTAGAGACGGGGTTTCACCGTGTTGACCAGGATGGTCTCGATCTCTTGACCTCGTGATCCACCTGCCTCGGCCTCCCAAAGTGCTGGGATTACAGGCTTGAGCCACCGCGCCTGGCCCTGATGGATTTGTTTACATGATATGTGCAAAGGCCCTGTGGCTCAGTCACATCCTGAATCAAAAGAAAGCCCCTGACTTCTGCTTCTTCCTGGAATTAGTCCCTTCTCCGACCTATCACACACAGCCTTGACACTAAAGTATCAAGATTGATTTCAGTGTTCCCTAATGTCCAGGACTCTCAGGTACCCTCTATCACCCTCATACATGACTTAGTTCATTGCCCTTTTTGAGTCTATCTTCCATTCCTCCCAACTCGGAAGCCTAGGGGCCACTTTCTTTCAGCCATCAGGAGTCCCCCTTCACCTTCCTGCTGTGGGTCTCACCTATGCACAGTGCCTCCCTTCTAAGGGTGACTGCTTTTCTTTCCCACTTTTTTTTTTTTTTTGAGACAGAGTCTCACTGTGTTGCCCAGGCTGGAGTGTAGTGGCACGATTTTGGCTCACTGCAACCTGTGCCTCGTGGGTTCAAGTGATCTTCCCACTGCAGCCTCTCTAGTAGCTGGGACTACAGGTACACACCACTATGCCTGGCTAGTTGTTTTTTTTTTTTTTTTTTTTTTTTTTTTTTTTTTTTGAGACAGAGTCTTGTTCTGTTGCCAGGCTGGACTGTAGTGGCGCTGTTTTGGCTCACTATAATCTCTGACTCCATGGTTCAAGTGATTCTCCTGCCTCAGCCTCCCGAGTAGCTGGGACTTCAGGTGTGCGCCACCATGCCCAGCTAATTTTTGTATTTTTAGTAGAGGTAAGATTTCATCATGTTGATCATGATGGTCTCGAACTCCTCACCTTGTGATTTGCCTGCCTCGGCCTCCCAAAGTGCTGGGATTACAGGTGTGAGCCACCACACCTGGCCTAGTTTTTGTAATTTTTTAGAGGCAGGGTCTCAAACTCCTGTGCTCAAGCCATCTGCCCGACTTGATCTCCCAAAGTGCTAGGATTACAGGTGTGAGCCACCATGCCTGGCCCTACTTTTCCTATTCACTGCTTTCAGACTGTTCTCTGTCTGTTCTCTCAAAGTGAGCACTGACTCAGGTCTCTAGGTGATCACCATGGCTTCTCCTAGCTGCAGTCATCTACCAGTAGGTCACCATTGGTGTATCTCAAAGATTTCAGCTCCTGCCTCACTGTATCTAAAACTGTCCCTGTCACGATACTTCCTGATTCCAATGTCCATGAAGTTGATTTTCTGATGTCCTTACTTCACTGTTAAACTTCAGCCTTTTCTCTGCTGATAGTTTTGCTCTGCATCCTCCCCCAGCCAGTCACTTCCATTGTTATCCCTAAAACCATTCCACCTGTGGCAAGCCCCTCCACTAGATTGTTTCAAGCATCCCTTCCTGAGGTAGTTGACTATTTAATACCTAGGTTTCAATAATCTCCTGCCTAAACCTTCCTTCTTGCCAAATCTCAGCAGATGATTTTGGTTTCTGTTTCCCTGAGAAAGTAGAAGCAGTCAGTGGAGGCCTTCATAACATCCCTCTGCCTTCCCTACCTCCTACTGCAATTCCATTTTTTTTTATATGAGTGCCTGGGCCTCTGTACCAAGCCTGTCCCCCTCCAATACTTCAGGGCATTGCCCCAGCAAGTCTCCCTGTTTTGTGTATCATCAGTTTTCTCAATATACTAGATGATTCCTATCAACATGCAAACGTGCTTCCAAAACAAAACTCAATACTACATTTAGCTCCTGTATCATTTCTTTGCTTCATGTTAGCAAAATTTCTTGACTTGTCTATTGTTGCTTTCTCTTCTTCCTTTCCATTCTTCCTTGGGCCCACTTCAAGCCGATCTTACTGACATGTGACCGCACTGCTAGATGCAGAAGTTGAATCTCAGTTTTATTCTTCCTTGATGTTATCAGCATCATTTTAGCCAGTGGATTACTTCCTCTTAGAAACATGTTCACTGGGCTTTCAGGATGTCTCTCAGGTTTTTTTCTGCCTCTTTGGCCTTCATTTCAGGGACCCTTTGCTGTTTCCTCCTCCCCTCCCTTGTTCCTTTTTATTTATTTATTTATTAAAACAATGCCTTGCTCTGTCATCCAGGCCGGAATGCACTGGTGTGATCTTGACACACTCCAATCTCCATCTCCCAGGTTCAAGCGATTCTCCTGTCTCAGCCTTCCAAATTGCTGGGATTAGGCACCAACCACCACGCCCAGCTAATTTTTGTATTTTTAGTAGAAATGGAGTTTCACCATGTTAACCAGGCTGGTCTTGAACTCCTGACTTTAAGTCATCCGCCCACCTCAGCCTCCTAAAGTGTTCGGAATCCAGGCGTGAGCCACTATGCCAGGCCCCTCTCTATTTTTGTCTTTTCTTTTCTTCTCTTTTTTTTTTTTTGAGACAGTCTTGGAGTCTCACTTTATTGCCCAGGCTGGAGTGCAGTGGTGCAATATCGGCTCATTGCAACCTCCACCTCTTGGTTTCAAGTGATTCTCCTGCCTCAGCCTCCCAAGTAGCTGGAATTGCAGGTGTGCACCAACATGCCTGGCTAATTTTTGTATTTTTAGTAGAGCTGGAGTTTCACCATGTTGGTCAGGATGGTCTCGAACTTTTGACCTCAAGTAATCTGCCCGTCTTGACCTCCCGAAGTGCTGGGATTACAGGCATGAGCCACCACACCCAGCCTCTTATTTCTTAATGTCAGGATACTCATTTCTTATTTTTTTGCACTTTTTTAGTGGTCTCATCCAGGCTTTAAACACCACTAGTATTTAAGGTTATAGTTTTAAGGCTACAGTTTGATGAGTTTTTAAAAATGTATATACCATTGTAATCATCACTACAGTCAAAACAGAACATTTCTTCCTCTGCAGAATATTCCCTCATGTTTCTGGGCAGTTCATCTTCACCCTCCCATAACTGCCCAATAGATTCTTCCTGCCCACTGTGCAAACAAAATCAACTCACCGAGACTGAGGCATTGCAGTAAAGAAAGTTTAATTGATACAAGGCTGGCCACACTATGCAGGAGATGGAGTTATTACTCAATCTCCCTGAAAGCTCAGAACCTAGGGGTTTTTCAAAGATAGTTCCAAAGATAGTTTGGTGGGCAGGGAGCTAGAGTAGAGGGCATGCTGATTGGTTGGGTTGGAGATGAAATTACAGGGAATGAAAGCTGTTTTCTTGTGTGGAGTCAGTTCCTGGATAGGGGGCCACAGGTCTAGTTGGCATGTCCAGGTGGGGCCATCCAGTTGTCAGAAATGCAAAAACCTGAAAAGACATCTCAAAAGGCCCATCTTAGGTTCTACACTAGTAATAGAGGAAGTTGCAAATCTTATGACCTCTGGAATAAGGACTGGTAATTAAGTAGAATTCAGGCCCCTCTCATCCTCCTAATTTGATGTCCTTTCATTAGTTTTATAAGAACAGTTTAGTTTTGGGGAAGGACTAGTATTTAAGCTGTAAACTAAAATTCTCCCAAAGTTAGCTTGGTCCAGGAATGAGCAAAGACCACCAACCTGTGAGGCTAGAAAGATGGTAGAGTCAGCCATGTCAGAGTTCCTCACTGTCATCCTTTTGTGAAGGCAGTTTCAATCTTAGCTCTGGGAAACTAGCTGTCTGCTGTCTGACACGATGCATTGGAATTGTCTTTTTAAAGAGTTTCATCTACATAGAATCACAATCTTCTATCCATATGCTGCCTTTTGCATGTGGATCCTGGCTTCTTTTGCTCCCAAATATTTTCTCAGTCTCATCCATGTTGTAGCAAAGTGTAGCATGTATCAGTGCTTTACTATTCTTTTACTGAGTAGCATTTCATTATGTGAGTGAGCCAATTAGTGATTCTATTCACCTGTTGATTGACATTAGCTTGTTTGCAGTTCTTGGCTATTATGAATATGGCTGCTGTGGCTATTCTGTTACAAGGCTTTTTGTGTATGCCAGTTTTCATTGAGGTTGTGAGATGGGCCCCAGGGAGAAGGGCTTTGCCATCGTAGGCAGACAGTCAAATAGGGTAGGGATCAGGTTGTCAGTCAATTCAGTGAAATAAATCAGAGAAAGTCAAATTCAGAGAATTGAGCTTGTTGGACAGAGGAGAGAGGGAAGGGAATGAGGGTGGGTCTGAGGTCCCCAGCAGCACAGAACCCATGGGCCATGGAGTTAGGGACATCCTGGTGGCCTCTGAAGAAGCTGCTCTGCCTGCCCTGGCACCAAACCTGCCTTGTGATGTCACAGGGACAAGGCTCCTCTGCAGGGGGATAGGACAGCACAAAGTAGGGAGCACCTGCACTCAAGGCAGGGTCTCTGGGGTTGGGGAGGAGTCTGGAGAGACATTTGTGCCGCAAGAGGGAGGGTCCTTGTGGAGAACTGGGGACTAAATTGCAAGGAACTGTTCAGGTTTTTTAGCCAGAAGTCACCAAGCTTGTCCGTGCTTCCCAAACTCATCCTAAACGTCACCCTGGGGCTTCTTAAAAACACAGATCCCTGGCCCCAACCCAGTTCCATGGAGCCATAAATCTCTATTTTCAGCCAGTGCTTTGGAGATTCTTGTCATCATGGGAGCAGACATCTTGTACAGGCTGTGGTTTGACCATCGGTCCTGACAGAGTTACTCTACACGGGGAAGGAAAGCCAGCTAGGCTTGGAGTTATTTTGGGTCCACCTTGGGCAGGTCCCAGGCAATGTTGCTGGAGACCCAAACCTGGCCTCAAGCTATGATGACCCTGCAGGAGGAGGACATGTTAATCCAAGCTGCATGTGGCTGATAGGAGTAGCCCCAGGATCCCCTCACAGGGCTTCAGGACTAAAAGGAGATGTGAGAGAGGAGAGTATTGGACTTTCCCCCTTGCTGCTGGAAAACCAACAATTAGGAAGTAACCCAAACTTTTATGTTGGAGAATATCTTACTGCAAAGTGCCACTTCCCCGATGACAGATAAGACTCACAGGGACCACCCCAACCTTTTTCTTACCTAGAATAAGGCCAGACACAGACTCTCCAAATTTCTGGTGGTGGTTTCATAAATGACAAATTGGTTAGACTGTGTCCATAGTGATCAATCAGGACAAGATGCCTACTGACTTTGACTTGACCAGGCTTCTTACACTTCTCCCCTATCACAGGCCTCTGATCTTTGACTCACCACCTAGGTCACCACCTAGGTCATACAGCAGCCCGCTCTAGAGTCAGCTGACTCAGGCGCCTTCTGCCCCACAATCCTGCCTTCCTAGTCTTGTTTGCTCCTCGGATACCTTTCTGCCTGACTTTTGAGGCACTTGCAGATCTTATGGTTGGAAAGTTTTTCCTGCTGTCATGGTCTTCCTCCCACTATGCCTTACCTAAGCTCAGTTTTGTTTTCTGTCTGGCAGAGGTTGGCTCAGAACCCTGGTTCCGGGTCTGGCCAGAATCCATTTCAGGAGACTGACCCCTCGCTGGGTATGTGAAGCTGCTCCAGACATGCACGGAGGCTAAGCTGGATCGGGGCATTCCATGGCCCCAGGAGCCACTGAACAGCGTCAACCAGGAGGGATAGAAAATCCCCTGGCTGCTGTGCAGAAAGACTGTGGAAGCAACTATACGGGCAGGAAGACCATGAGGCTGGTGTAGTTGTGCAGGCACAGGGTTGCGTCTAGATGGGGGAGGGGCAGAGCTTGAGGAGGGAATTGATGAGACACTCCAACCTGCAGATTCAAAAGCTCAGCAGAGGCCGGGTGCAGTGGCTCATGCCTATAATCCCAGCACTTTGGGAGGCTGAGGCAGGCAGATCACTCGAACCCAGGAGTTCAAGACCAGCCTGGCCAACATGGTGAAACCCCATCTCTACTAAAATACAAAAATTAGCTGAGTGTGGTGGCACATGCCTGTAATCTCAGCTACTCAGGAGGCTGAGGCATGAGAATTGCTTAAACCCAGGAGGCGGAGGTTCCATTGAGCCAAGATTGCACCACTGCACCCCAGCCTAGGCAACACAGTGAGACTGTCTCAAAAAAAAAAAAAAAAAGCTCAGCAGAACTCACATAGGATAAACAAAGAAAACCACACCACAACAAAAGAGAAACATAAGCAGCAAAAGTTGGTGGTCAAGGTGGAGAAGCTTGGATCTCACATATGCTATTGTCATAAAAATGAAAAACTCTTAACTTTAATGAATTATAAATTCATAATTAATTCCAAGGGACTCCCTGTTTTGCCAGAGGTAGATGCCGTGAAGGCACCATTGCCAAGGTCTCCTGGGCCCTGTGCAAGGTGTTCCCTAAGCTGGGGAAGTCACACCCTCCTGTACCTTCTCAGGATTAATCTGTGCCAGGAAAGGCTGTTTCCATATGAGCAAGGAGGTTCTTTGGCTGAGCTGAGCTGCTACTAGGAGGGATACTTCACCCAGGAGGGGAATCTGGGTGCTGAGGCAGAGCCTCAGTTTCTGTCAAGGGCTGGTAGGCAGCTAATATTGACGGCAGCCTCAGGGTCAGAGGCCTTCTGGGTGCCATTCATGGCTGCACTCAGTACAGAGGGCCTGGGAGTGTATTCAGTGGTGGCCGTTGCCTCTGGTCTCAGGTCTATCCCAAGGGCACCAGAGGCCTGGCTTTGTTTAGCCTGCTAAGTTTATCCCATGCCTGCTGGTGGGGCCCCAGGGAGAGTGGGGGCTCACAAGTGCCTTGGTAGAAGGGCAGCTGGTGGTGTTGCCAGAACATGAAGAGCCTAGCAGGTGTTGAGACCAAGGATGTGTCTGAGGGGGCTGAACTGTGAACGCTGATGTTTACATGTGACAGGGACTTAGTGGCCATTAGAAAACCAGATTATAGGCTGGGCACAGCAGCTCATGCCTGTAATCCCAGCATTTTGGGAGGTCAAGGCAGGCAGATCCCTTGAGATCAGGAGTTCACTGCTCAACATGGCGAAACCCCGTCTCTACTGAAAATACAAAAATTAGCTGGGTGTGGTGACTTGCACCTGTAGTCCCAGTTACTCGGTAAGCTGAGGAAGGAGAAAAGCTTGAACCTGGGAGGCAGAGGTTACAGTGAGCCACTGCACACCAACCTGGGCAACAGAGCAAGGCTTTGCCTTCCAAAAAAAGAAAAAAAGGGTGGTGAGGAGGCGGGCCCATGTGCTGATTCCACGTGGGTGCCTGTGCCACACAGCATGGCGCAGTGCGGGGTTGCCATGGCAGAGCTGCAGTAGCTGCAGGTGCAGTTCGCGGTGGACTCCATGGTGAAGAGTGGAGGGAGTGAACATTCAGAAGATGCAGGGTCTTATGCTCTGGTACAGCGCCAGCTGTTGTGAGGACAGCCAGGCCTCCATGTAGCAGATGCACCAGGGCATCAAGCGCTGCCATGCACCTCTGGTGCAAGCCCAGGCTTTGGTCACCAGTGAGTTGGAGAAGTTCCAGGACCTCCTGGCCAGGTGCACCATGCATTGCAATGACAAAGCCAAAGATTCAATAGATGCTGGGAGTAAGGAGCTTCAGGTGAAGCAGCAGCTGGACGGTTGTGTGACCAAGTGTGTGGATGACCACGTGCACCTCATCCCGAAGATAAAGGAGGCTCTCTCATCCATTGGGAAATACCAGTCAGTGCCAGTGGCTGAGGGCAAGGATATACTTTTATAAGGAATTGGGAATTTTGGTCTTTAAGCAAAGTTTATGGATGAAGAAATTAAGGATGGCAAAAAAAAAAAGAAAAACGAAAGGAAAGAAACAGACTGTGCCCAAGAATTCCACCAAGGTTTCCTGGCTGTGGATTCTGGAGGCCCATGGCTCAACCCCTGTTCCTGGGGACAGAATGTATGTATGAGGAAGTCCTCTCTGACTGCCTCCTTAAGGCCCAATATCAGAATACCATATGTGCAAAGCTCACATCCATAAGTCTTAATGGGAACTAGGCCCAGGTCCTGGTGGCACAAATTATGGGTGAGGACTGGGCCATTTAAATAACCCATACCAACCAGATAAGGGTACACTGGGTTCCTTCAAAGGTAAAGGCAAACTGAGGCTGTGACTGACTAGCATAGATATTGAATTAAACGTGTTGGCCAGAACCACTACAGAGAAATAGCCACTGGGCACCCTTCAGGTATCTATCATTTGGGTATTAGAGCCTCAATGGGGTATCCTAAGCACTGAGGTGTTTTTTTTTTTAATTAAAAAAGAAATTTGAGACATGGTCTCACTCTGCGGCTGAGCTGGAGTGCAGTGACATTCACTGCAGCATTAACCTCCTGGGCTCAAGTGATCCTCCCATCTCAGCCTCCCAAAATGTGGGGATTACAGGCATGTGCCACTGCACCTGACAAGCGCCAAGGTTTTGATAATAGTCAAGCACCGTTAATGCCTGGGAACCTTTATGGCTGGCCACATAGGACTGTAGAAGGAGAAACAGTGGGAATAATCCCTCTTTGAGTAAATCTTGAGGGTCAGGCTGAGGGCCTCAGTTCCTTGTCCAGGTGACGCTGTGGCATGTTTGCAGCACACCTGAGGCAGCTCCTCAGTTACCCACTCTGTGCTTTGGATGGCGGGACTAGGGCTCAGCTGGTTCCCATGTTGCACCCTGTTCCAAGGTGAGCTGGTCTATGCAAACCTACCCCCAAAGTCTGAGGGAACCCGACAAATCCAGTTTCTCAGAAAGAAACGTTTAGCAGGGACTTATGAACAGAAACCATGTCTCAGGTGGTGGCAAGACAAGAGGGTGGATCCCATGACCAGGGCTTCTACACTGTAGGAAGATGTAGGGTCCAGCCCTACAGGGTCCTGTGAGCCCCTCTCTGCTGTGTGGAGACCAGAAACTGTAGAAATAAAAGACACAAGACACAGAGTTAGAGAAAAAAGAGTTTGGGCCCAGGGGTCCACTGCCAACCAAAGAGCGGAGTCCAGCAGTGGCCCTGAATGCCTAGACGCTCTGACTTTTATTGAGCACAAAGCTGGGGGCAGGTTAGGTAGAGTGTGGCATTAGTGCTTGGCGACTGGAGGCAGGGTAGATAGGGTGTGGCAGTGATAGGTTCAAGTACATCACGTGTCATACAGGTAGGGGCTAAGAAATTTCTAATAACTGAGATGAGGTAAGGAGCATAATGCGTCAGCAGTTTTCCATACTTGTTAAGAACAAAGACATTAAGATTTATATTACTTTTACTGATTGTCTTTTCTAAGAAAAAAGGAACCAGGTGCAGAAGTAGAACATGAAAGTGGACACAGAATGTGACAACTGAAACACAGCATCACATAGAGACATTTAAGCCCCTGGATGTCTGCAGGCCTACCTAACAGTGTCAGGCCTACCGCAAGAGCTTGGAGGAGTGGAGTTTTCTCCTAACTCCCCTGAGGAAGGAGATGTCTCGGCCATTTTGGACGTCTCCTTCCCTAGCTGGCTAAACAGCAGGCACTTTCCCAGCACTGTCGCTGCTGCACAGCCAAGGGACTCTCCAGTAGCCCTTATATGGGCATGATAGAGGGCTTGCCTGAGGGCATTTTTTTTTTTTTAATTTTTTTTAAAGACGGGGTTTCACCATGTTGGTCAGGCTGATCTTGAACTCCTGACCTCAAGTGATCTGCCCGCCTTGGCCTCCAAAGTGCTTGGATTACAGGCGTGAGCCACTGCACCCAGCCAAGGGTCATTTCTTTCACAATGTCACCCCAGGTTTACACTTCCGACCTTAGAGGCATTAGCAAAAGAATTAGGATCACCTATGTATAACTAAGATCACATATGAATGATAACTACTATGGTTATATTTCTAGTTACTTTCTTCTTCATTATTTATATGGAAATAGGCTGAGGCTTCTGGCTCCTGCCTCGGCACTTCCGGGATCACCCCCTACAGGAAGAGTGTACACGTGCTTCAGTGGGAGGTTAGGGCAAGTTCTTAAGGGCAGGATTTGTGGACAGCACCTGCTCACGTGCAAGGAACCATAGATAAGATAGAAATCTTAGCAGCATCCGGGAACCGGGTTTAATCAGAAGTAAGCCTGGTAGGACTAGGCATGATGGCTCACATCTGTAATAGCACTTTGGGAGGCCAGACAGGAAGGTCGCTTGAGCCCAGGCATTTGAGACCAGCCTGAGGAATATAACAAGACACTATCTCTACAAAAAAATTTTTTAGGCCAAGTGTGGTGGAAGATGCCTGTAATCCCAGCACTTTGGGAGGCTGAGGCGGGCCCCTCACTTGCGGCCAGGAGTTCAAGACTAGCCTGGCCAACGTAGAGAAACCCCATCTCCTCTAAAAAAAAAAAATTAAAAATTGCAAAAAATCTTAGCTGGGCATGGTGGTACGCGCCTGTAATCCCAGCTACTTGGGAGTCTGAGGCAGGAGAACCACGTGAACCTGGGAGACGGATGTTGCAGTGAGCCAAGATTGTGCCACTGCACTGCAGCCTGGACGACAGAACAAGACTGTCTCAAAAAAAATTTTTTTTTCTAGATTTTAGAACCCTCTATGTTACATTTTGTGAGATTATTAGTTATCTTTTCAGACATGTTCTAGATATGCACAAGCTGACTGGAGGTACAAAAATGTATTTTTGTAGTGTATACTCGTGTAAACAACATAAAAACTGAATCTGTTAAGATACTACAAACAGTTCTGAGATTAACTCCAAGTTCCACACACTTAAGGTCTGATGAGGTATCAAAGAGAAATTTTACCCAGACACTTCTTTGACATGGCAAGGAAGACTTTATTCAAGTCTACAGCAAAAGGGGAGTGGTTGAATTCTGAATGCAGGAGGGATGTCTGGGGGTTTTTGTCCACAGGCAGGGTGAGGGCGAGGACAGAAAACTACCAAAAGAAATATGGTTATCTATCAAGGACGGGTGAAAATGAACTGAACTGGATGTTAAGGGTTGGGGGAGGATTCTGCTAAACTGGCTTTAGCTTGCGTCTTGCTAAAAATGAGCTCAGTAGGCCAAGGATAGCAATAAGGCCTAGTCTAAAAGACAAGTGTGACTAAAGTTTGGTCATGGAATCTTTTTTAGAGGAATGCTCAAATGAACTTAGAAATGGACTCGATGGACAGGTGCAGTGGCTAACACCTTTGGTCCCAGCACTTTGGGAGGCTGAGATGAAAAGATCACTTAAGTCCAGGAGTTAGAGGCTGTAGTGAGCCATATTTTTACCACTACCCAGCCTGGTTACAGAATGAGACCCTCCCTCTATAAGAAAATTAAAAAGAAAGAAATGGACACAAATCTGGGAAAACTGGTCATTTTCCATATGACCAGTTTGTTTCTGTATGTCCACAAGACATTAATGAATGCATTCCACCAGACACAATTTTGATTTATATGCACAGGCATTATCTACATTACTCTCAAATATCTACAATTTAACTTTTATCTCCTAGGAGATGTAAAATTTCTTAGTAAATGAAAAATGAAAGCTGAAATGGTCTGGTTGGAGGAGCCAGTCAGGGCATCTGCTCAATTCTAAAGACTTTCACTGTCAGGCTTGGTGGCTCCTACCTGTAATCCCAGCACTTTGGGAGACCGAGGTGGGCAGATCGCCTGAGGTCAGGAGTTTGAGACCAGCCTGGCCAATGTAGTGAAACCTTGTCTGTACAAAAAATGCAAAAATTGGCTGGGCTGGTGGCGGGCGACTGTAATCATAGCTACTTGGGAGGCTAAAGGCAGGAGAATCGCCTGAACCTCGGAGGCGGAGGTTGCAGTGAGCCAAGATTGGGCCGCTGCACTCCAGCCTGGGCGACACTCCATCTCAAAAAAAAAAAAAAAAAACTTGCACAGACTGGGAGTGGGATTTACACCTCTATTCTCAGCACTTTGGAAGGCCAAGGTGGCCAGATCACTTGAGGTCAGGATTTCGAGACCAGTCTAGCCAACATGGCAAAACCTCGTCTCTATGAAAAATACAAAAATTAGCTGGATGTGGTGGCTCATGCCTGTAGTCCCAGCTGCTCGGGAGGCTGAGGCATGAAAATGGCTTGAGCTCAGAAGGCAAAGGTTGCAGTGAGCCAAGATCACGTACCACTGCACTCCAGCCTGGGCGACTGAGCCAGACTCTGTCTCATAAATAAATAAATACTTTCACAATTTTATACCTGCTGTGGCTCCAGAATAGACCTAACTAGAGAAGCCAGTGAACTCATTCCACGTTCAGCCAATTATACCAGCAGCTTAACAGAGCTACTCAGATATTTATATAATCCTATTTGAACAACAAAATACTCTGTGTACATCTCTAGTCGTACAATAATTGAACGAGGAACAAGCAATAGTTAGTCTCAGCCAACACCTTGATTTTATTATTTATTTTGAGATGGAGTTTTGCTGTTGTTTCCCAGGCTGGAGTGCAATGGTGCTGTCTGAGCTCACCGCAACCTCCGCCTCCCAAGTTCAAGTGATTGTCCTACCACAGCCTCCTGAGTAGGTGGGATTGGCTAATTTTGTATTTTTAGTAGAGACGAGGTTTCTCCATGTTGGTCAGGCTGTTCTCGGACTCCTGACCTCAGGTGATGGCCCTGCCTCAGCTTCCCAAAGCGCCTGGCAACACCTTGATTTTAGTAGGGAATCAAGGACTGCAGAAAATGTGAACTAATAAATGGGTGTGGCTTAGACTGCTGGGCTTGTGATAATTTGCTAGGCAGAAATAGAAAACCAACACATAGGTGGGTAGAGAAGCCACTGGACCAGAAGATTCTCAGCATTCTATTTTCTGACATGAGCTGCCTAATATATAAAAAATTTTATTTTAATCAATTATGTCTATTTATTTATTTATTTTTTAAGAGACAAGGTTTCACTCTGTCACCCAGGCTGGAGTGCAGTGGTGCAATCACAGCTCACTACAGCCTTGGACTCCTGGTCTCAAGCAGTCCTCCCACCTGGATCCCAAGGAGCTGGGACTACAGGTATATGCCACTACGTCCAACTAATTTTTGAAAAAAATTTTTTTAGAAGGCCAGGCACAGTGGCTCACGCCTATAATCCTAGCAGGCAGGTGGATCACCTGAGGCCATGAGATCTTGACCAGCCCTGGCCAACATGGTGAAACCCCATCTCTGCTAAAAATACAAAAACTAGCCAGGCATGGTGGCATGTGCCTGTAATCCCAGCTATCCGGGAGACCGAGGCAGGAGAATCGCTGGAACTCAGGAGGCAGAGGCTGCAGTGAGCCAAGATCATGCCACTGCACTTTAGCCTGGGCGACAGAGAAGACTCCATCTCAAAATAAACAAATAATAAAATAAAATATTTTTTGTAGAGACAGAGTTTCACCATGTCACTCAGGCTGGTCTCAAACTCCTGGGCTCAAGCCTTCCTCCCATCTCGGCCTGCCAAAGCACTGGAATTACAGTCATGAGCGACCATGCCCAGTCAACAGCCTATTTCTTGTTGCCTAGGCTGTAGGGCAGTGGCATGATCACGGCTCACTGCAGCCTCGAATTCCTGAGTTCAAGTTGATCCTCCCGCCTCGGCCTCCCAACGTGCTGAGATAACAGGCACTGCGCCCATCCTGTTGGTGTTTTACTGTCATCCCTCGTATCCATGGGGGCTGGGTTCCAGGACCTCCCATGGATACCAGAATCCACAGATGCTCAAGTCCCTGATACATGTTGTATTTGCATATAAATTATGTATATATTCCATCATACTTTAAATATCTCTGGATTACTTATGATGCCTAATGCAGTGTAAATGCTCTGTAAATGATTGTTATACTTTATTTTTTAGGAAATGCTTAATAACAAGAAAAAATGTACGTGATCATAAATGAATTTTTTTTCTGAACATTTTCTTTTTTTTTTTTTGAGACAGTGTCTCGGTTTGTCACCCAGGTTAGAGTGCAGTGGTGCGATCTCAGTTCACTGAAATCCCTGCTTCCTGGGTTCAAGCAATTCTTCTGCATCAGCCTCCTGAGTAGCTGGGACCACAGGTGCGTGCCACCATACCTGGCTAATTTTTATATTTTTAGTAGAGACAGGGTTTTACCATGTTGGCCAGGCTGGTCTCAAAATCCTTACCTCAAGTGATTCACCCGCCTTGGCCTCCCAAAGTGCTGGAATTATAGGTGTGAGCCACTGCACCTGGCCTTTTTTTTTTTTTTAAGACAGATTCTCACTGTGTCACCAGGCTGGAGTGCAGTGGTGCAATCTCAGCTTACAGCAACCTCCACCTCTTGGGTTCAAGTGATTCTCATGCCTTAGACTCCCAAGTAGGTGGAAATACAGGTATGCACCACCATGCCCAGCTAATTTTTGTATTTTTAGTAGAGATGGACTTTTGCTATGTTGGCCAGGCGGTCTTGAACTCCTGGCCTCAAGTAGTCTTCCCATCTTGACCTCCTAAAGTGTTGGGATTACAGGTGTGCACCATCGTTCTTGGCCCTTTTTTCTTGACCATCTTCCAAGTGATGTTGGTGGAAATCACCGATGGGGACCTATGCATGCAGAGGGCTGATTGTAATTGAGTTCTTTCTGCCTCCTCACTAATCTACACACTGTAGGCAGGGACCTGGTCTCATCCATGCCTGCATCTGCAAGCACTGCCCACTTACACCAAAGTCTCCCCATTGGTCAGCTTAGTTCCGTGAAGGAACTCCATTTCCACAGCAAGGACTGACCTCACACTGGTGGCTCCAGGTCACTGCCCAAACATTCTGAAGGGAACAGAACTTCTTGGTTCCCCAGATAAATATAGGGCAAATGCTGGACTGTAGCTAAGTATTTCCTTCATCCATAGGATAAAATACTGACAATTTGTGAGTGATGGACAAGGTTCAGAGTGGTTTCCTCTTTTTCTTTTTGTTTTTAATGGAATGCCCACTTCATTTAGGCTTGCTGTATGCAGATGGACTCCATCCAGCTGGAAACATAACAGGCTTACCAGGTAGCTTCAACCATTGGTTTTACTTGACTCAGGAGAACTGAAAAGCTGTTTCAGGGGAAATTTAAAAAGAGTAATTATAATTCACCTCAAAAAGTTTTCTTTTCAAGGCAATAAACAGTCACAACCACCCAGAAACATAACCAAAGACCCCAAAGTGTTCTTTCGTAACACCCAATTATCTGGGATTCAAGGGGCTGCCTCCAGATCGATGGGTGAGTCATTGAATTTCTCATTCAGTAAAGTGAGATTCATAGCCTGGAGTCCTTTTGTCTGCTATGTGAATGTGTACTATGTGCTTGCTGGTAGAAAGATCCATAAAATATAGTATAATTAGGTAAACATTTGCTTGGAAATTAGATCTTACACTCTTCACTCTCTGTTAGGTTGTGCTTTCTCTTTAGGGATTGTCATTTTCTTCTCCTTCATTTCACTTTAATTAGCACACACAAAACCCTTGATCCCATCCTGATTACATATATGTGTTTGTTTGACTTGAATTGTAATTTGATGGATGTTTTGGTGAATCATAAGATGAAAGCCACTTCCCCTTCAGCTGTCAACACAGCGGGTGTTGTCATACAGAGTCAGGGACCCAGTGTCTCTACAGAGCAGACCCAGGATGGGAGGTAAACTTGAGTCAGGGATTGTTGGGAATGAAAACTATATTTGTTCACATAGGCTGTGAGATCTAACTTCAGTATTTTCTAAAATTAAGAATGCTAGTCTGAGCAACATGGCGAAACCCCATCTCTTCAACAACACACAAAAAAATAGGCGGATATAGTGGCACATGCCTGTGGTGCCAGCTACTTGGGAGGCTGAGGCAGAATAGCTTGAACCCGGGAGGCAGAAGTTGCAGTGAGCTGTGATCATGCACTGCACTCCAGCCTGGGTGACAGAGCAAGACTCTGTCAAAAAGAAAGAAAGAGAGAAAGAAAGAAAGAAGCTATTTTTAAAAGTGTTTCTTGTTTTGAATTCTATCCTCCTCTGTAAGGATAAGTATGTTAACTGAAAGACAGCTAAAATGAAAATTTTTGAGCACTTCTTTTCTTTCCATTTTTTAGCAATAATTCAGCATAGACCTGCTCTTGTTAAAGTAATTTTAATTTCGAGTATAGCCTTCAGCATTGCCCTGATATGTGGGATGGCAATATCCTGTATGATATAGTAAGTATCTGCTTAATAACATCTACTATCCTTAAATAAGACATAACAAGTCAACTGACGATTATTTAGTGTCAAAGGATGATGATGATATTTCTTATAATTGCTAAATTATTATGTGAATACAAATTTCCAAATTAGTGTTTTTCAAAATGTGGATTGTACTCATGTTGGGTCGTGATACACATTAAAAAAAAAAAAAAAAGAAACAGGACAGAATACAATTCAGCAGAATAGAAAATATCAGAAAACATAAATTATTAATGTAAAAGGCTGATGTTTAAACTTTTCAAACACACATGTGAGACAGGCACACACACAGACACACAGTTGTGAAATATACTTCTTACTGGGAGTCGTTCAAAAATGTTTGAAAGACACAGTTTGAGACGCTGGCATCCTCCCAAAAATTCAGTATTTTATTTTATTTTACTTTTTATATTTTACTAGAGACTGGGTTTTGCCATGTTGCCAGGCTGGCCTTGAGCTCCTGGCCTCAGGTAATCCACCCGCTTTGGTCTCTCAAAATGCTGTGATTACGGGTGTAAGCCATCATTCCCAGCCCCCCGAACATGGCCTCCCAAAGTGCTGGGATTATGGGTGTAAGCCACCATTCCCCCAGAATTCGGTATTTTAAAATGAACTTGAGGCCAGGTGCTGTGGCTCACGTCTGTAATACCAGTACTCTGAGAGACCTGAGGTTAGGAGTTTGAGACCAGCCTGGCCAATGTGGTGAAACCCCGTCTCTACTAAAAATACAGAAATTAGGCCGGGCGCGGTGGCTCAAGCCTGTAATCCCAGCACTTTGGGAGGCCGAGGCGGGTGGATCACGAGGTCAAGAGATCGAGACCATCCTTGTCAACATGGTGAAACCCCGTCTCTACTAAAAATAAAAAAAATTAGCTGGGCATGGTGGTGCGTGCCTGTAATCCCAGCTACTCAGGAGGCTGAGGCAGGAGAATTGCCTGAACCCAGGAGACGGAGGTTGCGGTGAGCCGAGATCGCGCCATTGCACTCCAGCCTGGGTAACAAGAGTGAAAACTCCGTCTCAAAAAAAAAAAAAAAAAAAAATACAGAAATTAGCTGGTTGTGGTGGCGGACGCCTGTAATCTCAGCTACTCAGGAGGCTGAGACAGGAGAATTGCTTGAACCCAGAAGGTGGAGGTTACAGTGGACAGAAATCGCGCCATTGCACTCCAGCCTGGGCGACGAGCAAAAACTCTGTCTCAAATAAATGAAAATAAAATGAACTTGCTACTTTGAAAGGAATCTCAACAGTACACCGCAGAAAAGAGCGATCACACTCTGTTTTACTAGAAATGTGTCAGTGCAGTCTGGGGTGATAGCAGCTTTGGGGGAAGATACATCACCGTCTTCACAAATAAAGCTTTAGGTCAAGCTCTTTCAAGTGATATAATCGTTTTGAAATTCACAGTAGAAAAGGGTGTGACATACTGTGACCTCATGCTGTTCTGACCAAACCAACAGACTCTGACTCCTACTTTATGATTCCATGCTAGGATTCCATTCTATCCCACCAGAAACAGCTTGAGAAGTACATGATTGCTGGCTTCATTAGAATTAAGTATGAAAACAGGAGACATATTGCCATGTGTGGGATATTTTTTTGGGTAGCTATGTTAAGACCACCTTAGAGTAGGTCACATGAAGGCAAAGTGAGATTAAAGGTAACGGGAAAAATTTTGATAATGAGAGCGTAACCTGTGTGCTTGCTTGTGGGTTATCTCCACTACATCGACTTAATTTATGTAACTGTATAGGCCAGAGGCAGTGGCTCACACCCGTAGTCCCAACACTTTGGGAGGCCAAGGCGGGGGTGGAACCCTTAAGCCCAGGTATTTGAGATCAGCCTGAGCAACATGGTGAAACCGTGTCTGTACAAAAAAATACAAAAATTAGCCAGATGTGGTGGCATGCACCTGTAGGTCCCAGCTACTCAAGGGGCTGAGGTGGGAGGATGGCTTGAGCCCAGGAGGTGGGGGTTGCAGTGATCTGAGATCGTGCGACTGCACTCTAGCCTGGGAGACAGAGCAAGACCCTGTCTCAAAAAAAAAAAAATTATGTTACTGTAGCTTCTGTATAATTTCATTATTATAGACAAAAATATTAATAAATATAAAGTTTTCTAAGACAACTCAGTAAAACATATCTCCTGGACACTCAGTGTTCAATTGAGTTGTTGAGCTAGTCAATTCTTACTGTTTTCACATTCGTATTAGCACTAAGCTATAGTAAAGCCTGAGGCCAAAACCAAAACCAAAAAAAACCCCACCTGTTCAGAAGTAAAGTTTTATGTAATTTTTAGTGATTCATTTTTTCCAGAAGTAGATTTTGAAAGAAACCCCGTCTCTACTAAAAATGCAAAAAATTAGTCAGGTGTGGTGGCGTGCACCTGTAATCCCAGCTACTTGGGAGCCTGAGGCAGAAGAATCGCTTGCACCCGGGAGGCGGAGGCTACAGTGAGCCAAGATCATGCCACAGCACTCCAGCCTGGGCAACAAGAGTGAGACTCCATCTCAAAGAAAGAAAGAGAGATGATTTGTCTTGATTATGGATTTTTTGTCAACATCTTAAGTTTTGAACCCAATCTGAGTGCCTTGTTCACTTCTAGTCCTGGCTTTGATCCATGCTTTGGGATGATCAAAGTTACTCCTTACTACAGGAAATGGCCTGACCATATAGACATTTGAGATCTGACCATGATTAGTGCAGTTTCAAAGTCTTATTTCTGCACCCACCCCGCAAGCAACTCCTTTCCAGTCAAAATGTGGCATGATTAAGAAATGAATTATTCACCATGAAAACTGTGCTTCTAAATTAATTTACCATTCTCCAGTCAACTCGCACAGGCTGAGGAAAGACAGCGGCTTGAGTCACTTTATAAGAACATCAAGATACCATTATTAGGAGACAAAGAAGAGGGCTCAGAGAACGAGGATGAGTCTATGCACCTACTTCCAGAGAATGAAAAGGAGCTGGAGAAGTTCATCCACTCAGGTAGAGTGACCTGTCACAGCCACTCACAGGAAAGCCAGGCTGGCCGCAGTGGCTTGGTTTTCAAAGGGAAAGATAAATGGGAGTTAAGACAGTTTGAAGTAAAGGAGACAAATATTCACAGCCACACTTACAGACATGAACCTTTCTCATCAAATCATACAGATGGGTAAACAGCTGTGGGGTTGCTCAGCTCCTTTTGCAGGGCAATTCCATGGATCTAACAGAGTTCAGGAAACAAACTTTTCCCAGCACAAAACATTTCCCTTAAACATACTCATTAACCGTGATGTTATCCTGCATTCAGAACACAGGCAGATGTTTCACCTGCACCATCTGTCTCCATCTGATGTGAAAATAGGATCCAGACCCACAAAATAGAGGCCACTACCCCAGGGTAAAAGTTCCCAGCATGCCATGCCTACCACAGACATGTTCTGTTGTCCTTGTGAGAAGAGGGTGACGTTGCTCATTTAAAATGGATTTTTTTTTGAGATGGAGCTTCGCTCTTGTTACCCAGGCTGGAGTGCAATGGCGTGATCTCAGCTCACCGCAACCTCCGCCTCCTGGGTTCAGGCAATTCTCCTGCGTAGCTGGGATTACAGGCACACGCCACCATGCCCAGCTAATTTTTTGTATTTTTAGTAGAGACGGGGTTTCACCATGTTGACCTGGATGGTCTCGATCTCTTGACCTCGTGATCCACCCACCTTGGCCTCCCAAAGTGCTGGGATTACAGGCGTGAGCCACCGTGCCCGGCAAAAAAATGGATTTTTTTTTTAAGACAGAGTCTCGCTGTGTCACCCAGGCTGAAGTGCAATGGTGCAATTTTGACTTACCACAACCTCTGCCTTCTGAGTTCAAGTAATTCTCATGCCTCAGCTTCCCTGGTAGCCGGGACTACAGGCGTGTGCCACCACGTCCAGCTAATTATTTATATTTTTAGTAGAGACAGGTTTTCGCCGTGTTGGCCAGGCTGGTCTCAAACTCCTGACCTCTGGTGATCCACCTGCCTCAGCCACCCGAGATGCTGGGATTACAGGCGTGAACCACCCACCTCGCCTGGCCTTAAAACTGATTTTATAGCAGTTCTTTTTGTTTGTTTGTTTATTTTTATTTTGTGTGTGTGTGTGTGTGTGTGTGTGTGTGTGTGTGTGTGTGTGTGTGTTTGAAACGGAGTCTCCCTATGTTGCCCAGGTTAGAGTGCAGTGGCAAAATCTCAGTTCACTGCAACCTCCAACTCCTGGGTTCAGGTGATTCTCCTGCCTGAGACTCCCGAGAAGCTGGGATGACAGGCATGTGCCATGACGCCGGGCTAATTTTTGTATTTGTAGTAGACATGGGATTTGCCAGTTAGCTAGGCTGGTCTTGAACACCTGACCTCAACTGATGCACCCACCTCAGCCTCCCAAAGTGTTAGGATTACAGGTGTGAACCACTGCTCCCGGTCTTTTTTTTTTTTTTTTTTTTTTCTGACAGGCTTTCAATGTCACCCTGGCTAGCTGGCAAATGCGTGATCTTGGTTCACTGCAGCCTCAACTTCCTGGGCTTAGTCAATCCTCCCACCTCAGCCTCCTCAGTTGCTGGGACTACAGGTGCACATCACTGATACCTGGCTAATTTTTTTTTTTTTTTTTTGAGATGGATTCTCACTTTCTTGCCCAGGCTGGAGTGCAGTGGCGCATTCTTGGTTCCCTGCAACCTCTGCCTCCTGGGTTCAAGCGATTCTCGTGCCTCAGCCCCCCCAGTAGCTGGGATTACAGGCATGCACCACCACATCTGGCTCAGTTTTGTATTTTTACTAGAGACGGGGTCTCACCATGTTGGCCAGGCTGGTCTTGAACTCTTGACCTCAAGTGATCCACCTGCCTCAGCCTCCCAAAATGTTGGGATTACAGGTGTGAGCCACTGCACCCAGGTAATTTTTGTGTTTTTGGTAGAGACGGTTTTCACCATGTTGCCCAGGTTGGTCTTGAACTCCTGACCTCAAGTGATCCGCCTGCCTCGGCCTCCCAAAGTAATAGAATTACAGTTTCAAGCCACTGCGTCCAGCTAATTTTTATATTTTTGGTAGAGACGGTTTTCGCCATGTTGCCCAGGTTGGTCTCAAAATCCTTGGCTCAAGAGATCTTCCTGTCTTGACCTCCCAAAGTGCTGGGATTACAGTTGTCAACCACTGAGCCCTGCCTAGAAGTTCTGAGATTCTTGGATAACTTTAAAAAAATCTAGAGAGAAACCTATGGAGAGTTCAGTATGTGATTCAGTCCTACTAACCATCCCTCAAATGAACTTTCTCTCTAAAAACTCCAGACATAACACTTTGGGAGGCTGTGGCAAGCAGATCACGAGGTCAGGAGTTCAAGACCAGCCTGAACAACATGATAAAACCCCATCTCTACTAAAAATACAAAAAAAAATTAGCTAGGCATGGTGGCACTTGCCTATAATCCCAGCTACTCAGGAGGCTGAGGCAGGAGAATCACTTGAACCCAGCAGGCAGAGGTTGCAGTCAGCTGAGATTGCACCACTGCACTCCAGCCTGGGTGACAGAGTGAGACTCCATCTCAAAAAAAAAAAAAAAAAAAAAAATCCAAAAACTCCAGACATAACCAGAAGGAGGCAGAATGGCCAGAGCAGGAGAGATCACTGATGCTCACTGAGACAGACAGCTTTGTCATAACCTGTAGAAAATATTTTTCCAGGCCAGGCATGGTGGCTCACGCCTGTAAAATCCCAATACTTTGAGAGGCCGAGGC
The DNA here is from genome assembly GCF_009761245.1 of Sapajus apella. NCBI lineage: Eukaryota > Metazoa > Chordata > Mammalia > Primates > Cebidae > Sapajus > Sapajus apella. The sequence goes on from NW_022437075.1 coordinate 667,035, forward strand.
AGTTGGATCACTTGAGGTCAGGAGTTCAAGACCAACCTGGGATACATGGTGAAAACCGTCTCTACCAAAAATACAAAAATTAGCTGGGCGCGCTGGCTCACACCTGTAATCCCAACACTTTGGGAGGCCAATGTGGGCGGATCACTTGAGGTCATGAGTTCAAGACCAGTCTAGCCAACATGGTGAGACCCCGTCTCTAGTAAAAATATGAAACTGAGCCAGATGTGGTGGCACGTGCCTGTAATCCCAGCTACTGGAGTGACTGAGGCAGAAGAATTGCTTGAACCCAGGAGGCAGAGGTTGCAGGGAACTGTGATGGCGCCACTGCACTGCAGCTTGGGCAACAGAGTGAGACTCCGTGTCAAAAAAAAAAAAAAAATTAGCCGGGCATAGTGATGTGCACCTGTAGTCCCAGCAACTGAGGAGTTTGAGGTGGGAGGATTGACTGAGCCCAGGAAGTTGAGGCTGCAGTGAACCAAGATCACACCTCTGCACTGCAGCAGATCACGAGGTCAAGAGATCGAGACCATCCTGGCCAACATGGTGAAACCTCTACTAAAAATATAAAAATTAGCCAGGTGTTTTGGCAGACACCTCTAGTCCCAGCTACTCGGGAGGCTGAGGCAGGAGAATCACTTGAACCCAGAAGGCGGAGGTTGCAGTGACACTGAACTCCAGCCTGGCAACAGAGTGAGATACTGTCTCAAAAAAAAAAAAGGG
>NW_022437075.1:667854-673590 GCF_009761245.1 Sapajus apella
GTCTCAAAAAAAAAAAGGGAGGCCGGGCGCGGTGGCTCAAGCCTGTAATCCCAGCACTGTGGGAGGCCGAGGCGGGTGGATCACGAGGTTAAGAAATCGAGACCATCCTGGTCAACATGGTGAAACCCTGTCTCTACTAAAAATACAAAAAATTAGCTGGGCATGGTGGCGCGTGCCTGTAGTCCCGGCTACTCGGGAGGCTGGGGCAGGAGAATTGCCTGAACCCAGGAGACGGAGGTTGCGGTGAGCCGAGATCGCGCCATTGCACTCCAGCCTGGGTAACAAGAGCGAAACTCCGTCTCAAAAAAAAAAAAAAAAGGGAAAGAAAGTATTTTCCGACTGTCTTTTTCCCTCATTGGATTATAACCTTTCTACATTCTCCTTTTACCAGGCATTTATACAACTTGAGTACACAATGTGGAAAAATAATTTTAAAATTTAATTTTTACCATCCTCATCAGACAAGTAACAATCATCATGAACTCCCTGAAAATTCCACCTTCGGTACCTCTATTTTTCCAGGCTTTTCTCTTCATCTCTTTTGTCTCCATTTTTATTCCCCACTTATTACTATCTCAGTAACATCATTTCTACATTTTAGTTATTAGATCAAAAAGCAGGAAAAATATTAAGAAGAAACTGAATGAAGAGCGAAACTGAGAAATAGGGAAAAAAAACAAAGAATGGGACACATAATGGAAAGTAGACGACTTGTGAATGCAGATGCCAGCGGTGCTAGCTGAGGCAGCGGAGGAAAAACTGGGGGTGGTGGGAGACTGAGCACATGGTGTGGCTTGCTCCCAGAGAACATCAACGAAAGAAACACCAGATGTGTATCCCAGAAAATAAAACCAGATGATATAGCAACTCTTACTTATTGACTCTCATGGTTCATGAATAATTATAACTTAATTGGAAAATAGAAAAAAATCCAACTTTGTTAAGGATGAGAGAGAAATTGTCAGGATTTTCTTTTCTTGCTCCTGACCAGAAATAATGCACAAGTAATTTTGGGAGGCTGTCTTCCAGACCATGCCAGGGGAAAGGTTTCATGAAGCACAACTTTCCTGCTGAGATTACCTGTGAGCTCCATACCTTGTCTACGTTGTACACATGAGGAAACTGAGGATGTGGAAATAAATGTGACACCGGATTCAAACATACTCATTGTTAGCCAGGTGTGGTGGGTGCCTGTAATCCCAGTTACTCCGGAGGCTGAGGCAGGAGAATTGCTTGAACCCAGGAGTCAGGAGGTTGCAGTGAGCCGAGATTGTGCTACTGCACTCCAGCGTAGTTGACAGAGTGAGACCCTGTCAAAGAAAGAAAGAAAGGAAAAGGGTCGGGGGAGGGAAGGAAGAAAGAAAGGGAGGAAGGGAGGGAGGGAAAAAACACACTCATTCAGGCCAGACACGATGGTGCATGCCAGTAATCCCAACACTTTGGGAGCATGAGACAGATGGATTGCTTGAATCCAGGAGTTCAAGACCAGCATGAACAACATAGTGAGACCCTATCTCCAGAAAAAAATACACACTCATTGCTGTCAGCTTCCAGCTCTCTTGAGGGAAACAGGCCTACAGGCAAGGAGCTAACAAACACAGCCAGAAGTAGCAAGTGGACATCAAGGGCTGTGGGAATACAAAGAGGCAAGATTGAGTGAAATGGTGCAGCTGCTTTGGAAAACAATCGGACGGTTCCTCAGAAAGTTAACATAGTGTTACTATATGCCCAGCAATTCCACTCCTAGGTATACATGCAAAAGAAAGGAAAACACATGTACACACAAAAACCTGCACACTAATGTTCTTAGCAGCATTATTTATAAGATCCAAAAAATGGAAATAACCCAAATGTCCATTAACCAATAAGTGGATAAACAAAATGTGGTCCATCTGTACAGTTAAATATTTTTCAGCAACAAAAAAGAATGGAGTACTTATGCATGCTACAATATAAACAAACTCGAAAACATTATGCTAGGAGCAAGAAGCCAGACACATATTGTGTGATTCTGTTTTTACAAAATGCCCAGAATAGGCAACTGCATAGATGCAGAAAGTAGATTGGTGATTCCAGGAGCTGGGGCAGTTGAGAGGGGGAATGAGGTTTCTTTATGGGGAATGAAAATGTTAGAGGCCGGGCACAGTGGCTCATGCCTGTAATCTCAGCACTTTAGGAAGCTGAAGCAGGTGAATTGCTTGAGCACAGGAGTTTGAAACCGGCCTGGGCAACATAGCAAAACCCTGTCTCACAAAAAATACAAAACTTAGTTGGGCATAGAGGCATGCGCCTGTAGTCTAAGCTGCTTGGGAGGCTGAGGTGAGAAAGGATGGCTTGAACCCAGGAGGCAGAGGTTTCAGGGAGCCAAGATTCTGCCACTGCCCTCCAGCCTGGGCGAGAGAGCCAGACTTCATCTCAAAAAGAAAAGAAAAAGGGCCGGATGCGGAGGCTTACACCTGTAATCCCAGCACTTTGGGAGGCCAAGGCAGGTGGGTACAAAGGTCAGTTCAAGATCAGCCTGGCCAAGATGATGAAACCCCATTTCTACTAAAAATACAAAAATTAGCTGGGCATGGTGGTGGGCACCTGTAATCCCAGATACTCGGGAGACTGAGACAGAGAATCGCTTGAACCCGAGAGGCAGAGGCTGCAGTGAGCCAAGACAGCCTGGGTGACAGAGCAAGACTCTGTCTCAAAAAAAAAAAAAAAAGCCTAAGAATGGCCATTATTTTTTCCATGTTTATTGAGGTATAATTGACTAATAAAAATTGAATATATTTATGATGTACAATTTGATGTTTTGAAATATCTGTACACTATGACATGACTACCACAAACCAGCTCATTCATCTATCCATCACCTCATATAGTTATCTTTTTTGTGTGTGTGGTGAGAACATTTAAGATCTACTCTCCTAAGGATATAATTATAATTTTTTTTTTTTTTTTTGGAGATAGTGCCTTGTTCTGTTTCCCAGGCTGGAGTGCAGTGGTACAGTCACAGCTCATTGCAGCCTCGAATTTCCAGGCTTAAGCAATATTCCCGCCTCCACTTACCGAGTAGCTGGGACTACAGATGCACCCAACCACTTCACCCCACTAATTTTTGGTTTTGTGTATATGTTTTATTTATTATTATCAATTTTTTTTTAGATGGAGTCTTTTCTGTCGCCCAGGCTGGAGTGCAGTGGTATGATCTTGGCTCACAACCTCCACCTGCTGGGTTCAAGCAATTCTCCTGTCTCAGCCTCCCAAGTAGTGGGGACTACAGGCACATGCCACCATGGCTGGCCAATTTTTGTGTTTTTAGTAGAGATGGGGTTTCACCGTGTTTGTGAGGCTGGTCTTGAACTCCTGACCTCACATGATTCACCCTCTTGGCCTCCCAAAGTGCTGGAATTACAGGTGTGAGCCACTGCGCCCGGTCATGTGTGTGTGTTTTTGACTTATTTTTTCGAGACTGAATCTTACTCTGTCTGTCACCCAGGCTGGAGTGCACTGATGCCATTTCAGTCACTGCAACCTCTGCCTCCCAGGTTCTAGCAATTCTTGTGCTTCAGGCCCTTGAGTAGTTGGGATTACAGTTGCCCACCACCACGCCTGGCTAATTTTTATATTTTTAATAGAGATGGGATTTCACCATGTTGGTCAGGCTGGTGTTGAACTGCTGACCCCAAGTGATCTGCCCACCGCGGCTTCCCAAGGTGCTGGGATTGCAGGCGTGAGCTACCACACCTCGCTTCCTAATAATATTATTTTAAATAGGGAGTGATATGGTTTGGCTGTGTCCCCACCCAAGTCTCATCTTGAGCTGTAGTTCCAGTAGTCCCCATGTGTCATGAGATGGACCCAGTGCGAGGTCATTGAATCATGGGGGCAGTTACTCCCATGCTGCTCTTCTTTTGAGACTGAGTGAGTTCTCACAAGATCTGATAGTTTTATAAGGAGCTTTTCCCCCTTTTGCTCAGCACTTCTTCCTGGCATCATGTGAAGGACATGTTCACTTCCCCTTCTGCCACAATTGTGTTTCCTGAGGCCTCCCCAGCCATGCTGAACTATGAGTCAATTAAACCTCTGTCCTTTATAAATTACCCGAGTCTTGGGTATGTATTAGCAGAGTGAGAATGGACTAATACAGGGGGTTCTGAAAGGACTCTAGTAAAGTGACCTGAAAGGAGTAGGTAGCAAACATTCCATGCAGCTATTTGAGAACAAAGCAGTTGGAGCAGAGAGATCTGAAGTTGCTACTGGAAAGAGGTCCTGATCCTGGTCTCAAGAGAGGGTTCTTGGATCTCATTCAAGAAAGAATTCAGTGGCCTGGCGCGGTGGCTCACGCCTATAATCCCAGCACTTTGTGAGGCCGAGGCGGGTGGATCACGATGTCAAGAGATTGAGACCATCCTGGTCAAGAAGGTGAAACCCCGTCTCTACAAAAAATTGGCATAGTGGCACACACCCGTAGTCCCAGCTACTCGGGAGGCTGAGGCAGGAGAATTGCTTGAACCCAGGAGGTGGAGGTTGTGGTTAGCTGAGATCGTGCCATTGCACTCCAGCCTGGGTAACGACAGCGAAACTCTGTCTCAAAAAAAAAAAAAGGAATTCAGAGCAAGTCCCCAGTGTAAAGTGAAAGTAAGTTTATTGAGCAAGTAAAGGAATAAAAGAATGGCTACTTCATAAACAGAGCAGGGAATTCCCAAAAGTAAGAGGAGGAACATGCCCATCTTAGGTGCAGTGCTTGTTTATATATAAGGCAACAAAGCAAAAAATCATAAGGGAGGTGTGCTCTACTACAAGGGCTCCTGACAAAGGATTGTTAATCTTTGTGTAACTACTGTCTTCCACAACAATCTCTATTATTATTATTAAAGTGAAACTTAAACTAAGAATGCTTTTTCGGTCTTAAGATATTGAGACATCAGGATATCTGGGTCTGTTAAATCCTGAGTCTGTTTGAAAAACATTATTAACCTGTTCCCTTAACTGAAAACATCTGGTGACAAGGAATGCCTAACCTGGGAATGCAGCCCAGCAGGTCTCAGCCTCATTTTACCCAGCCTCTATTCAAGATATAATGAAAACATTATATTGCCATTGTGGCCAGAGTGGTAAGATGGGTGTAAAGTTCTAGGAGAACAAAAATTGAGCGTTGGGTCAAACAAAGCCATGTAGGATCATGGAAGCCACTGTAAGAGCTAAGGCTTTACTCACGGAGCAGAAAGCACTGGAGAGTTTGGAAAGGGAAGTGACCTGGCTGGACTGGGGATTTAAATACGTCCTTCTGGCTTGTGCTTGGACAATAGACAATCGTGAGTTAGGAATGGAAGAGGGAGACCATTTAGAGAAAATTGTAGGGGCTGGGCGTGGTGGCTCACACCTGTAATCCAAGCACTTTGGAGGCCAAGTCGGGCGGATCACCTGTGGTTGGGAGTTCAAAACCAGCCTGACCAACATGGTGAAACCCCATCTTAAAAAAGAATAAAAATAGCCGGGCTCGGTGGCTCAAGCCTATAATCCCAGCACTGTGGGAGGCCGAGGCGGGTGGATCACGAGGTCAAGAGATCGAGACCATCCTGGTCAACATGGTGAAACCCCGTCTCTACTAAAAATACAAAAAATTAGCTGGGCATGGTGGCGCGTGCCTGTAATCCCAGCGACTCAGGAGGCTGAGGCAGGAGAATTGCCTGAACCCGGGAGGCGGAGGTTGCGGTGAGCCGAGATCGCGCCATTGCACTCCAG
>NW_022437075.1:673990-700591 GCF_009761245.1 Sapajus apella
TGGGTAACAAGAGCGAAACTCCGTCTCAAAAAAAAAATAAAAAAAAATAAATAAATAAATAAAAATAAAAATAAAATATTTTTAAAAAAGAGAAAATTGGCAAGATGATGGTAGTGTGGCCCGTGACTGTCACATATGTATTGATGACAACCAATTCCATTCTCGTTGAATTTTGAGTCTAGGACAAGCTTTGCTGAAAGATTGCATATGAGGCCTCTGTAAGTCAAAAAAGACTCTAGCTGGATCAATGTTGTTAACACATGCAGTCGGGAAAAATATTAGATTCCTGTCCCTGGAAAGCAGAACACAATTTGCTCACAGGCTCCACATGGGCATGCAGGAAAGGAGTGAAGCATGACTACTGGGTTGGCTACTGAGGAGCTAGAAGGTCTGGGCTGCCACAGCTGAGGGGGTGACTCTTGAACAGCAGATCCTGGAGCAGGGGGTTTGGGACAATGTTTGGACAAGTCTAGTCTGAAAGGCCGATTACACAAGTAGCTGGACATGCTGACACAGCTAATGGATCCCATCTGGGAAAGTGTGAGCTAGAAATATAAATAAGGGAAACGGCCAGGTGCAGTGGCTTACATGTACCTCATTCCCAGCAGGGAGACTGAGGTGGGCAGATCACTTGAACTCAAGAGTTCAAGACCAGCCTGGACAACATAGTGAGACCCCCATCTCTATAAAAAATAGAAAAACTAGCCAGGCTTGGTGTACACCTGTAGTCCCAGCTACTCTGGAGGGGTGAGATAGAGGACTGCTTGAGCTCAGGTGGTTCAAGCTGTACTGAGCCATTATTGTACCACTGCACTCCAGCTGGGGTGACAGAGTGAGACCTTGTTTTTTTTTTAAAAAAAAAAAAAAAGAGGCCGGGCGCAGTGACTCAAGCCTGTAATCCTGGCACTTTGGGAGGCTGAGGCGGGTGGATCACAAGGTCAAGAGATCGAGACCATCCTGGTCAACATGGTGAAACCCCGTCTCTACTAAAAATACAAAAATTTAGCTGGGCATGGTGGTACGTGCCTGTAATCCCAGCTACTCAGGAGGCTGAGGCAGGAGAATTGCCTGAACCCAGGAGGCGGAGGTTGCGGTGAGCCAAGATCGCGCCATTGCACTCCAGCCTGGGTAACATGAGTGAAACTCCGTCTCAAAAAAAAAAAAAAAAAAAGAATGAAAAGAAAAGAAAATCACTGCATAGCCTTTTCAAAATGGCCTCTTTGCTTATTAGTACACATTGAAATTTCCTCCACGTCTCTGATGGATATTTTTCTACTTTTATGATAACACATAAATAATAGAAAATAACATTTTCTTTTATATTAGGGAAACAAACACATACTGATTTGAGATTTGCTGGGGTTTTTCCTCCAGTCACAGCTCAAAAATCCTGCATATTTAGCAGATTTAGAAAGGATCTCTGTTAATTGTGTGAAAGTTGATCATACAAATTGCGTCCTTCTTCTTATACCCACCTAAAACAGAGTTGAAAGAGCTGTGGACACTGGGTGCGGTGGCTCACGCCTGTAATCACAGCACTTTAGGAGGCCAAGGTGGGCGGATTACGAGGTCAGGAGATCAAGACCATCCTGGCCAACATGGAGAAACCCTGTCTCTGCTAAAAATACAAAAATTAGCCAGGTGTGGTGACACACACCTGTAGTACCAGCCACTCAGGAGGCTGAGGCAGGAAAATCACTTGAACCCGGGAGGCAGAGGTTGTGGTGAGCCGAGATCACGCCACTGCACACTCTAGCCTGGGCCACAGAGGGAGACTCCGTCCAAAAAAAAAAAAAAAAATTGGCTGGGCGCGGTGGCTCACGCCTGTAATCCCAGCACTTTGGGAGGCCGAGGTGGGTGGATCACGAGGTCAACAGATCGAGACCATCCAGGTCAACATGGTGAAACCCCGTCTCTACTAAAAATACAAAAAATTAGCTGGGCATGGTGGCGCGTGCCTGTAATCCCAGCGACTCAGGAGGCTGAGGCAGGAGAATTGCCTGAACCCAGGAGGCGGAGGTTGCGGTGAGCCGAGATCGCGCCATTGCACTCCAGCCTGGGTAACAAGAGCGAAACTCTGTCTCAAAAAAAAAAAAAAAAAAAAAAAAAAATTATATATATTTCTACTCCCTCCATTTGGGATTCAGAGCACCCTTTGTTCCATCTGTGAATGCTGTAGTATCGTGCCTTTTCAAAATAGCATTCCTTTTGTTGTTCTCTTTCTGAGCTTGATGTCAAATTACTAAAAAGAAGTGAATATAAAGAAATGAGGCCGGGCGTGGTGGCTCACACCTGTAATCCAAGCACTTTGGAGGCCAAGGCGGGCGGATCACATGAGGTCGGGAGTTCAAGACCAGCCTGACCAACATGGTGAAACCCCGTCTTAAAAAAGAAAAAAAGAAAAAGAAATGGAGGAAGTAAGATTAAATGGATACAAGTGTTGCTTAGTAAATTGGACATAATATTTGACTATACAGGCAGGAGAGTTATTTTCTATGGGACCCAGAAACAGGGATCTACTTCTGTGCCGCTGCTACGGGTTGCCTCCGCATCCCACCTTCTTCTTCGTCATGAACCTGTGTGGAGTATTTTTTTCTTGTCCGTAACCAAACATACAGAGACAGAAAACTCCAGTGCTTGAGTGCATGCGTTTGAATTGCAACATAATCATTTTTATTTGCTTTCTCGACCAGTGGATATATTTTGTGACTGAATGACTGTAAGGATGTGCATTTGGAGCAACGGCCTCTGGGAACTCGCGAAAACAAGTAAATACAGACAGCAATCGGAAGAAACCTGGGTACGGCTCCTTTAAGAAAGAGCAAACCCCCGCCTCCGCTCGGAACCAGGAGTTGCAATTTCCCAGCGCCCCCAGCAGCGGTTTGGCCTTCACTTCCGGAAGGAGGCGGTGGCGACCTCACTCTCTCGCCGTGCGCCTGCGGGAGCTACAACATTACCCAGAATGACCTGCGTTGGGCGACGGCGACCTCCAGCCAATGAGGCCTCAGAACGGTGCCGTTTCCGTAAGCGCAAGCGCAGTCGCGCCGGGATTTCAGTCGTCGTCGTCGTGGCGGTTGTTTTGGCGTTTGTACGGATTGCTAGCGCCGGAGCGCTGGGTCAGCATCATTGGTGACTGAGAAGGCGCGAGAGGAGTCTTTCCCGCTGCACTGAGGCGAGGCGTCCCTCGGGGTGCCCCGGCCCAGCCCAGAATAGAGAGCCAATCTCTGGCCCCGCTCGGTCCATAGAGTCCGATGGCCGCCGCCGCGCTGACGGCCCCGGCCCTGGTGAGTGCTGCGTCCTCCGGGCCTTCCCCGCCCTCCGCATCCGAGTCCTAACACCCCGAGGACACCTGCTCGCGGCCCTGCAGCCCAGGACAGAACAGGGCGACTTGCCAGAGGTGCTCCCGTTTCCAGCACCTGGAGTGCTAGGGAAGGGAGAGCGCGACGGGCAAGGAGCGGCGGACGGAGGCGCCACCGAGCCCTGGGGCACAGAGGTGGTGCAGCCAGTACGAGGGCGCTCAGCTCCAAGGCCAGGCCTGGGGCTACAGGGAGGCCTGAGCCCGTGTAACGCCGCCATAGACGACTTTCTCTGAGGCCTGACTTTTTCCACGGCTCCCTTGGCTGTAGAGGGGGTTATGAAAACTACGCCAAGAAGGGGAGGGTTTCCCGGTCTCTCACTGGCCTTAACTTTCCCCACAGGTTCTCTGGGTTGTGGTGGTCCGGGACTCTCAAGTGGCATTCTCCCAGCCCTCAGTTCTGAAGACCGTGGGTGAACCCCAAGCCCGGGGTCCTGTGTCCATGTTAGCATGTATATAGAGTTGTTCCAATCTCTGGCAGCCAGCATGAACAGGTGTGGAAGATTGTTCCAGAAAGGTACAAGATGTGCAAATGTTTAGGTGTAATACGGAGGTGGGAACGATTGTGAAGCCACAAGTCTCCTTGCTTTCTGGTGGGTGCAAAGAAAAGGAGGATAGGCGTCATCACTGCAGTGGCTGCTTGAGAAGTGTGTGTTTTCAGGAGGTAATCAGAAAAAAGGTGATTTACCAAGGTCCTCACAGGCTTCATCTGTGTACACAGTGGGGCACAAACTGTGGGATTGACGGAGGAGGAAGGAAAGTCCGGGTGGACTAGTCCAGATGAGGGTTACTAGCCCAGGATCGTGGTCAAGGAGATGTGTGGTTAGATTCTGGATGCATGGTTTCAAAAGGGACAACTAAATTATGTAATGTAGGTGGCCAGGGAGTGAAACAGGATTCAGAGAAGACCCCAGGGTTGTTGGTATTAGCAGCTGAAGGGAAAGACGTTTCATCAACTAAGATGATGAACACATTGGCAATAGGAGTAATATTCACTAGGGATATCAGGTTTATTTGGGCCATGCTAAGAGTCAGATCTTTCAGACCCTACTAAATGGAGGTGTTAAGTGGGCAGATGAACACACAGGTCTTGAAATCGAGGGAGTGGTTCAAGATGTGGCTGTTGTGTGCCCCAAGTTGAGTGAGCTGTGGGTCACAGTTAGGTTGAGCCAGTCCCAGGCTTTGGTTGTAAAACTGTTAGTGGGCCAAGACAGGGAGGATGATGATGGAGTAAGTGGTCATGAAGGCAGGGTATGTAAAAGACAGTGTAGTTTGGCAGGGGCCAGGGCTCCCAAGTGAAGAATGGATATGAGATGAACGCAAATGCATAGGACACTCAGGCTAGAAATCATGCTTATTTGCTACTTTGCGGGTATCCAGAATTTTGTGATAACTTGATGGGGCCTGGGTGTTTCATTCAGGCTTGAAGATTAAGTTAGTGTCATATGGTCATTTGTGAGAGTCATTGTGTATGAGATGGGCAACCAGTGAGGCTGGAATTTAAATGAGCTTTACGTGGATATATGACTGCCAAGGGGATGGTAAGTGCAGCACAGAAGTGGAATAGGACCCTGGTTATCTGTGATTCACCTGTGGTTCTCTGTGACTAAATCTGAGGCAAGGAACCTGGCAGGGAGGCCTTCAAAGAAGTTTTTGAGGCTGTTTCCAGTAGTGCAAGCCATGGGAAGTCTGGGATATCGGATCCTCTTTAAATCCACACTCTGGAAGCTGGTTGTGGTGTAAGGCCAGAAATTAAGGCCCAGTGTGATATGTCACCTTGACGTCTGATGAAAACACTACAGCCTCAGATGGCCTGAGAGCAAATTCCCTGTCCCACTTTGCTCCCAAGAATAAGCTCTCTCAGCCAAATGAACCTTTTTTATTCAGGGAACCAGAATAGTTCCTGCTTATTACTTTGTAGCAGGTTTCAGTACCCTACCAATTTTTTGAGTAATTCAAACAAGCTAGTCCCCTCCTCTGGGGACCAGGGTAGCTTCTCCATCTTGATGCAACAAAGCTTACATTCCACAGCACCTGGTTGTTCACTCTTTTCTGGAGTACTACTTCTATATGGCCCTGTGTGGAGTGTGGTATTCTTTCACAAGTTATGAGTATTTGTCTTTAATTAATAAACTGTTGATCTCATTTGTCTAGTGTCAAGTGTCTCGTGTTTGGCCGTTGGTTATCCACTGTAACCATTAGGTTATCCACTCTTTCATCCAGGTAGCATGTGTGGAGGCCAGGCTTTAGCCTGTAGTATGGGACAGTGAGGTAGTGGTGATCGTGGTCATGTGGCTGTGGGATCTGGAGACCTGAGGTATGTGCAGTGTAACGAATGACATGCACTTGGAGAGGGAGTATGCCTGATGGCCCCACAGCCCCGGTTGAGACCTACATAATCTTGGTCATACCAGAGGAATGCTTGTCAGGGAGGGGTAGTTGCCCTTATGCCATGCCCACAGCTTAGATACATGTATTTTTTTGCCTGCCTCTTGTTACTGGTGGCTGCAACCAGTGACCAAGAGGCCAATAAGGAGAAAACAGCACCAGTGGACTGCTTTCTCCACTGAGTTGGGGAGCTTCAAAAGAAGATGAGCATTGGGTAAATGTGTGAGGGGATGAATTATGGATCCTGAGAGAAGGAACCATTTGTGGTTTCATCTGTCCCCATCCTGGCAGGGTATTGTGACCTTTGAGGACGTTGCTGTGTACTTCTCCTGGAAGGAATGGAGTCTCCTTGATGAGGCTCAGAAATGCCTGTACCACGATGTGATGCTGGAGAACTTGACACTTACAACCTCCCTGGGTAAGGTCCTCACACCCACCTCTGTACCCAGAGCTAGTCTCTGCTCTTACCCTTTCCTCGGGGACAGATATATCCTCACGAGAGGACTATGGACACAGCTTTCTGTTCCTGGGTAGGTGCTGTAGTTGGTAGGGCTAAGGTTGTATGTTTACCTTTTCTCCTTGAGCAGGCAACACCTGCGTCCCTTTCATGTGGAAGGATTCAGAGTTAGGCTTCTTATAGTTGGCCTTACGGATCTCACCTTGTTTGCCTCTCCCTGGCCAGGTGACTTTGTCCAGATCTTAGGTTCCTGGAGGCCCAGGTTCTATTTCCTTCCTCTAGCTAACACTTCCTCATGCCTGCCTCTGCCAGGAATCACTGACATTGTCACTACTTATGTGGACTATGAGTGCCTCTTGCAAAATCCTTCTCTGAATTTATCTTTGTGTTATTTTTTCCTATGGGCTATCGTGTAGAGTCTTTCTGGGCTGGTCTTGGGTGCTTGCATATTTCAGGTTCCATGTTCTTGATCATAGGGGTCAGGTGGACAGGCCCTGTGGTTCCAAGGATGGCTATGATATCCCCCACAGCAAGATGGACTCAGAGGGAGCCTGGCCCTGAGCCTGACCTAAAGGAGAACATTATATCAGGGTTATGTTCAAATCATACCAGAAACATACTCTGTTTGTCTAATGTTTTGGTGCTAATGACATTTGGGGCCAAACCTCATTACTGCCTTTTCATCCCCTTTCTTGACACTTTGCCTGCTTGTCAGCTCTATACCTTGTTACTACTTCTCTTACTTCCAGCCTGGGGTTAATCCTCACATCTCTGGACTCCATGTCTCACCCATTTTTCTCACTGCTTTATCTGCAGTGCTCTCCAGTATTGGCCTCTACTTACTGTGTTATGAGGTGTCCACATATGTCAGCTACTATTTTGTTGGCACATTTCCTTGGGCCTGGATACATACTTGTATACAAGGCACGTGTTAGCAGGGGAGCAGATCTCACTGAAAATTGTCCTAGAGGAATGAGTTGCACATCCTGTCTCTTCTCCATGTTTCTCATCCCATAGTTGTGTTTTCTAACTCATGAGGCCTCCCCAGTTCTGTGATCTTTAGAGGCCCAATTTTGCTAGGCAGCCCCATCTTCAACTTGAACCCAACACCTTGGTCCTGAAAACAACCCCATTGACTCAGTTCCTGGGTTTGTTGAATGCACATTGTCTATGGGCTACCCCCTCTCCATTAAAATCAGCATGCTCTTCACCAACCTTTCCTTTCTTTCAGGTGGTTGTGGAACAGAGGATGAGGAGGCACCTTATCAGCAGAGCACTTCTCCACAGCAGGTGTCACAGGTTAGGATTCCTAAGGCCCTTCCTTCTCCCCAGAAGACCAACTCCTGTGAGATATGTGGCCCAGTCTTGAGAGAGATTTTGCACTTGGTTGAGTACCAGGGAACACCCCATGGTCAGAAACTGTACACAGATGGGACATGCAGGAAACAATTACAATTTACTGCATACCTTCATCAGCACCAGAAGGAGCATGTTGGACAGAAACACTTCAGAAGCAATGTGGGCAGAGAGATGTTTTTGAACAGCTGCACATTTCAAGTATCTGGGAAGCCATTCACTTGCAAGGAAGTTGGGAAGGATTTCCTGGCGAGATCAAGATTTCTCCAGCAACAGGCTACTCACACCAGAAAGAAGTCAAACAGAACCAACAGTGCAGTGGCTTTTCACAGTGTGAAAAATCATAACAACTGGGGAGAACGTATGAAAGCTTTCAGCTACAAACACGTACTTATTCAGCACCAGGGAGACCTCAGTAGGGAAAGATGTTACATGTGCAGTGAATGTGGGAAATCTTTTAGCACAAGCTGTAGCCTCAGTGATCATTTGAGAGTTCACACAGAAAACCCTTATACATGTGAGGAATGTGGGAAATCCTATAGGCAAAGCTCTAGCCTTATTACACACCGAAGAGTTCACACTGGAGTAAGACCTCATCAATGTGATGAATGTGGAAAATTATTTAGAAGGAAGTATGACCTTATTATACATCAGAGAGTTCATACTGGAGAAAGGCCTTACAAGTGCAGTGAATGTGGGAAATCCTTTAGCCATAGCTCTAGCCTCATTACACACCAGAGAATTCATACTGGAATGAGGCCTTATGAGTGCAGTGAGTGTGGGAAATCCTTTATCCATAGTTCTAGCCTTATTACTCACCAGAGAGTTCACACTGGTACAAGGCCTTATATGTGCAGCGAATGTGGGAAATCCTTTAGCCAAAGCTGTCATCTCATTAAACACCGGAGACTTCACATTGGAGAAGGGCCTTATGAGTGTAGTGAATGTGGGAAATTGTTTACTTACAGATCTCGTTTCTTCCAACACCAGAGAGTTCATGCTGGTGTAAGAGCTCATGAATGTCATGAATGTGGAAAATTATTTAGCAGGAAATTTGACCTCATTGTTCATCAGAGAGTTCACACAGGCGAAAGGCCATATGAGTGCAGTGAATGTGGAAAATCCTTTACCTGTAAATCCTATCTCATTGCACATTGGAAAGTTCATACTGGGTCAAGGCCTTATGAATGTGGGGAATGTGGGAAATCATTTACCCATAGCTCTACACTCCTTCAACACCAGAGAGTTCACACTGGAGAAAGGCCTTATGAGTGCAAGGAATGTGGGAAATTTTTTAGCCAGAGCTCCAGCCTCATTAGACATAGGAGAAATCACACCGGAGAAAAGCCTTATGAGTGCAGTGAGTGTCAGAAATCCTTTAGTAACCGCTCTAGCCTTGTTAAACACCAAAGAATTCACACTGGAGAAAGGCCTTATGAATGCAGTGAATGTGGAAAATCCTTTAGCCAGAGCTCTAACCTCAGTAATCACCAGCGAGTTCACAGTGGGGAAAGGCCTTATGAGTGTAGTGACTGTGGAAAATCTTTTACCTTCAACTCCAATCTCCTAAAACACCAGAATGTTCACAAGGGATAAAGGTTAGGTAACACACAGAGGGCTATTAGGGACAGAGAAGCGTCCCTGCAAAATTCGTAGAGAAAGATTAAATAAATGTATGAATTTTCAATAACCATGCTTTAGTATATGTTCTCTGAATTTTGTTTTATACAAATACATTTATATGTGTACTTTGTCTCTCTTATATGCACACATAAAAATAAATGGTTTCTTTAACATTTCTTTCTTTTCTTTTTTTTAACTTGCTCCCCCTCCTTTATTTTTTGTTTTAACAAACTCGTTCTGTTGCCAAGCTGGAGTGCAGTGGCGCGATCTTGGCTCACTGCAACCTCCGCCTCCTGGTTTCAGGTGATTCTCCTGCTTCAGCCTCCCAAATACCTGGGATTACAGGTACGCACTGCCATGCCTGGCCAATTTTTTGTGTTTGTAGTGGAGACAGGGTTTCACTATGTTGGCCAGGCTGGTCTTGAACTACTCACCTCATGGTCTGCCCGCCTCAGTCTCCCAAAGTGCTGGGATTACAGATGTGAGCCTCCACGCCGGACCATTTCTTTGTTTTTAAATGGACAAATTGTAATTGTACATGTCCGTGGAGTAATAGCAATGTTTTGATACCTATAATGTAGAGTGATCAGGGTAATTAGTATATCTTTCATCTCAAACATTCGCCATTCCTTTATGTTGGGAACATTCAATCTCAATTTCTATGTATTATTAACTTTAGTTCTGTAGTGGTATAGAACACTAGAATTTATTCCTCTGTCTAGTTGTAATTTTATATCCTTTAACAAATCTTTATCCCTGCCTACCCACTACCCTTTTCACCCTCCAGTATCCTCTGTTCTACCTTTTACTTCTAAGAGATAAACTTTTTTTTTTTTTTTTTTTTTTGAGACTGAGTCTTGCCCTGTCTCTCAGGTTAACTTTTATTTTTTCAGTGCTTCCACATATGAGTGAGAATGTGCATGTTTATGTTCCTGGCTTATTTCACTTAACTAATGTCCTCCATTTCCATCTGTGTTGCCTCAGGTGACAGGATTTCATTCTGTTCTTTGAATAGTGTTCCTTTGTGTGTATAAATCACATTTTTAACCATTTATATATTGTTGGACATCTAGGTTGATTCCATATTTTAGCTGTTGTAAATAGTAAAGGGTTGTAGATGTCTCTCCAATGTGATGATTTTCTTTCCTTTGGATAAATTCTCGGTAGTGGGATTGCTGGATGATGTCGTAGTTCTATTTGTAGCTTTTTGTTTGTTTCATTTTGTTTTTTGAGATGGAGTCTTGCTCTGTCACCCATGCTGGAATACAGTGGTGTGATCTCAGCTCACTGCAATCTTCGCCTCCTGGATTCAAGCGATTCTCCTGCCTCAGCCTCTTGAGTAGCTGGGATTACAGGCGCACACCTGTAGTTTTGTATTTTTTGTATTTTTGTATTCTTAGTAGAGACAGCGTTTCACCATGTTGGTCAGGCTGGTCTCGAACTCCTGACCTTGTGGTCCACCCATCACAGCCTCCCAAAGTCCTGGGATTACAGGCATGAGCCACTGTGTCCAGCTCATGACACAGGACCTCAATACTGTTCTCTATATTAGCTTTATGAGTTTGCATTTGCACCAACAGTGTATGAGTTCCCTTTTCTCTGCATCGTTGCCAGCATCTGTTTTTGTCTTTTTGATGATATCTATCCTAAACAGGGAGAAGTGATACCTCATTGCAATTTTGATTTGCATTTCCCAGATCATTAGTGATGAGTGTGTTTTATATATTTTTTTATTTTTTTAAATATATTTTGGAGACTGGATCTTGCTATGTTGCCCAGGCTGGATTGCAGTGGCTCTTCACAGGCGCAGTCCCACTACTCATCAGCATGTGAGTTTTGACCTGCTTCATTTCCGACCTGGGCAGGTTCACCCCTCCTTAGGCAACCTGGTGGTCCCCCGCTCCTGGGAGGTCACCATATTCATGCCGAACTTAGTGCAGACACCTGATTGGCATAGTGCACTACAGCCCAGCACTCCAGGGCTCAAGCAATCCTCCCACCTCGACTTCCCAAGTATCTGGGACTACAGGCACGTGCCAGCACACCCGGCTTTGGCTATCTTTATGTTGTCTTTTGAAAAATGCCTGTTCAGGTCATTTGACATTTTTTAATTAGATTTTTTGAGGGTTTCTTTGTTGTTGAAATATATCAGTTGCTTGTGTATTGTATTCTGGCTTTTTTTTTTTTTTTTTTTTTTTTAGATGGACTCAGGCTGGAGTGCAATGCATGATCTCGGCTCACTGAAACCTCCACCTCCTAGGTTCAAGCAATTCTCCTGCCTCAGCCTCCAAAGTAGCTGGGATTATAGGTGTGTGCCACCACACCCAGCTAATTTTTGTATTTTTAGTAGTGACGGGTTTTTGCCATGTTGGCTAGGCTGGTCTCAATCTCCTGACCTCAAGTGATCTGCCCATCTTGGCCTCCCAAAGTGCTGGAATTACAGGCGTGGCCACCGCATCCAGCCTCCTCCTTGATTCTTCACGTTTTCCTTATACTGTCACTGCATGGGTTCTACATCAGAAAAAGATGAATAAACCAGGTATGGTGGCTCAATCCTATAATGCCAGCACTTTGGGAGGCCAAGGCAGGAGGATTACTTGAGCTCAGGAGTTTGAGAACAGCCTGGGTAACATGGTAAAACCCCGTCTCTACAAAAATACAAAAATGAGCTGGGTATGGTGCATGCCTATAGTCCCAACTACTCTTGAAGGCTGAGGTGGGAGGATCATGTGAGCCTTAGAGATCGAGACTGCAGTGAGCCTTGATTGTGCCACTGCACTTCAGCCTCAGCAACAATGTGAGACCCTTTCTCAAAAAAAGGAAAAAAAAATAGAATGTGGCCCTAAGGAGATATCAAATTGATGTGTAAAAGAAGCTTTTCATTGTTCAAACCATATTGCTAAGTGAGAAAAGCAAAGTACAGATTTGTATAGAATCTATGACTTTTTTTTTCCTGTAAGATGGAAAGACTTGTATAGTAATGTAATTGACCACCGGGGACACAGAATAATGAGCAAAGGGAAGACACAATTCTATGAGGATAATACTATACTGCAAATTTCACCTTCTGTTTTTACTTATACATTAAATTATTTATTTAGAGACAGGGTCTTACTATGCTGCCCAGGCTGGCCTCAAACTCCTATGCTGAAATGATTGTCCTTCCAAGCCTCCCAAGTAGGTGGGTGGACACAATTTTTCTCTACCTTGGTATTGTTCAATTTTTTCTTTTTTTTTTTTTTTTGAGATGGAGTTTCGCTCTTATTACCCAGGCTGGAGCGCAATGGCGCGATCTCAGCTCACCGCAACCTCCGTCTCCTGGGTTCAGGCAATTCTCCTGCCTCAGCCTCCTGAGTAGCTGGGATTACAGGCACGTGCCACCATGCCCAGCTAATTTTTTGTATTTTTAGTAGAGACGGGGTTTCACCATGTTGACCAGGATGGTCTCGATCTCTTGACCTTGTGATCCACCCGCCTCGGCCTCCCAAAGTGCTGGGATTACAGGCTTGAGCCACCGCGCCCGGCAATTTTTTCAATAAAGAAAGATAATCTCATTTTAATGACAAAACCAACAAGGGGACCATTTTAATCACATGTTGACCTTAATTCCATCTCTCTTAGACATCACTGTTAAAACTTCTAGGCTGGGTGTTGTGGCTCATGCCTGTTATCCTAGCACTTTGGGAGGCCGAGGTGGAGTTCACCTGAGGTCAGGGGTTCGCAACCAGCCTGGCCAAAATGGTGAAACCCTGTCTCTACTAAAAATTCAAAAATTAGCTAGTTGTGGTCGCTGGCGCCTACAATCCCAGCTACTTGGGAGGCTGAGGCAGGAGAATGAATTGCTTGAACCTGGGAGGCAAAGGTTGCAGTGAGCTGAGACCATGCCATTGTACTCCAGCCTAGGCAACAAGAGCTGCAAAACTCCATTTCAAAAAAAAGAAAGAAAAAACTTCTGTTGGCTGGGAGTGATGACTCACCTTTAAACCCAGCACTTTGGTAGGCCGAAGTGGACAGACCACCTGAGGTCAGTAGTTTGCGACCAGCCTAGCCAACATGGTGAAATCCCGTCTCTGCTAAAAATACAAAAATTAGCTGGGCATGGTGGCGGGCATCTGTAATCCCAGCTACTCAGGAGGCTGAGGCTGGAGAATCACTTGAACCCGGGAAGTGGAGATTGCAGTGAACAGAGATCGCACCACTGCACTCCATCCTGGGCAACAAGAGCAAAACTCCGTCTCAAAAAAATAATAATAATTAAAATTTAAAAATTGGGCATGGCGGTATGTGCCTGTAACCTAGCTACTTTGGGAGGCTGAGGCAGAATTGCTTGAATCCAGAAGGCAGAGGTTGCAGTGAGCATCCAGCATGAGTGACAGAGTGACAGAGTGGGACTTCATCTCAAAAAAAAAAAAAAAAAAAACTTCTTTGAAGTTTAAAAACTTTTCATTATGCACTAATGTTTCAATAGAGCTATTTCTGTCACCACATATCATTTATTAGTCATTGGTATTAAGTTTCTGTAACTTGCATTTCACCACTTTTTCTGGTGTCATATTAGTTCATGTTGAACACTCCCTGCTGTCCCAAGAGAAACAAATGATAAGCGCTTCCCAGGAAAGATATGAGCTTAGTAATTTAACATACACCCAATGTCTCCAGGTGAGATCATCACCACTATTACCAATACCAAGCTGGGATTTCTCTCATTGTTCTTTACCTGAGACTGATTCCTGATTTCAGTTTCCTAAAATGGTTTGAAAATATAATAAGTTAGAATGCCAAGTAAGGGATATTACATGAATAAATGTTTTGCTCAATGAATTGGACACAATTATTGACTTAATAGGCAGGACAGTTGTTTTTCTGTGGGAACGACAGAGATTCACCTTTGTACCTTTGTACTCTTGCTTTAGCCAGGCACATCTCTTATCTTCCTTGGCATGGTCCTAGCTGGATTAGTTCTCTTTTGTCCCTTGTAGACTGAGAAACCAGCTCTAATGCCTCAGAGTGAGGCAGGAGAATAGGTAGGGTAACCAAGGATGAAGGCATAAGCGAAAGAACAGTAGGTGCAGCCAGTTCTAGGCAAGATTAGGCATCACACAGGCCACATCCTCACTAAGATAGACGTCTCCATTTCAACCTCTGATTGGTCGTGCACCAATTCTTCATAGGAGTGGAGGCCTTTAAAGAACTCTTGGGGTGTTGCAAAATTCTAGCTTATTAATGGCAAAAACCGCAATTGCTTTTGCACCAATCTAATAAAACCCTAAAAAAATGTAATCAGGGCTCTTGAGCCACTTGCTCGCCTGCTCCCAGTCCTACATGCCACTTCTGTGGAGGGTACTTTCACTTCAATAAATTGCGCTTTCATTGGTTCATTCTTCTGGGGTTTTTTTGTGCGTTTTGTTCACTTATTTGTTCAATGCTCCAACAACCTGGAGAACTCACAGTCAAGACTTTCCATCCGGTAACAGGAGTGAATTCATGTGAGTTATAACAGTAATGTTTATCAGCCTCTGCTTCCAATGCAGGCATTTTGTGTCTAAACGATTGTATAAAGTGATACATGAATTTGGATTTTGAGCCTTTGGGAGCGTTCATATTTCTAGCGCATGGGAACTTGAATTTCCAAAACTGTGATTTTTTTTTTTTTTTTTTACTTTTTTTTTTCTTTTAAAGAAATAGAGACGGGGTTTCACCATGTTGGCCAGGCTAGTCTCAAATTCCTGACCTCAGGTGATCCTCCTGCCTCGGCCTCCCGAAGTGCAGGAATTACAGGCGTGAGCCACCACGCCGGGCCCAAAAATGTGATAATATTTTTGCAAACACTTGGGTGGTCAGATACAAACAGGGATTCCCCAGGAATCTCAATATGGCCTCTAAGGAGGGGCGAGACCATCCTCTGCTCTAGAAGGATGCGCGCTTTAATGGACCCCTGAGGTGGAATTGGGACTCCCCTGCAGAAGCGCCTGTGGGAAGCGGCAGCTTTACTGCGTTGGAACCTGGGGAACTGCATTACCCAGGAAGCTCTGCATTGAATGACAGCGCGGCAGAACCAGTGAGGGCTCAGAGTAAAGGTGTTTCTGTGTGCGCACGTAACGTAGAGGCGGGACTTTGGCGTCTTCTAGTAGCGGCCATTTTGATTAACGTTGGGTGTCTGTGAGGTTTGTAAGGTGAGAGGCCCTGGAGCCATGGGTCCGAACCGCGGTGTCTGAACCCAGTAGGTGGAGGGGAGTCCTGCTCGCTGCACAGAGGCGGATCTTAAGCCCCGTAACGGCGACCACCGCTCCCGGCCGTGCTTCCCCCACGTACTCGGATGGCGGCGGCCGCGCTGAGGCCCCCGGCTCAGGTAATTGTGGCGCCCTACCTGCCCTAAGGTCACCTCATGCTAACCCGAGTCCTAAAGCAGCGAGGGAGCCGCACCTGCTCTCAGGTGTGCAGCCCGGACCCGGCGTCAGGACACTGAGTCGCTTGCGGGAGAGGTCCCCGTTTCTGACACCCGTGGGATGCGGCTGGGGAGAGCGACCGGCCCGGGCAATGGCCTGGAGATGGACGGAGCCGGGAGGATGGAATCTGGGGTCCACAGGCGCCTGTGGGGAGCAACATGTGAAACGAAGGTCCTCCTGAAAGAGCAGGCTGGTGGCTGTGTATTCACCGTGAAGACCCTAGAAGCCATGGAGAGTTTCGAAAAAAGGAGGGACGTGATCCAAGTTCAGCCTTTTAAGGTTTTCCAGAGGCCAAGAGAAGAACATAGTAGAGAGAGGGGATGAGGACCTTGGGGTTCTGGGAGGTTGAATCCTTGTTGGTAGATCCCATAAGTGGTAGAGATGACGTTTTTCACTGAAACACGCAGGTCAGACAGCCAGTACGAGGTCACCTGGCTCCAGGGATAAGAAAAGGTTCATGGACACCGGGCACGGTGGCTCACGCCTGTAATCCCAACACTTTGGGAGGCCGAGGCGGGCGGATCACCAGGTCAAGAGATCGAGATCATCCTGGCCAACATGGTGAAACCCCGTCTCTACTAAAAAAATACAAAAATTAGCTGGGTGTGGTGGTGCGAGCCTGTAGTCCCAGCTACTCGGGAGGCTGAGGCAAGAGAACTGCTTGAACCCGGGAGGCGGAGGTTGCAGTGAGCGGAGATCGCGCCACTGCACTCCAGCCTGGCACCTGGGGACAGACTGTATCTCAAAAAAAAAGAAAGAAAAGGTTCATGGAGACCAGAGCTTATCAGATCCTCTAATGTCTGCCTTCCCCTCAGGCACTCCTGGCTGCAGAAGCCCTTAAAGAACCCACCCACAGGCGGGTGGGATGGCTACCTGTAATCCCAGCACTGTGGAAGGCGGAGGAAGGTGGATCACGAGGTCGAGTTCGTGATCAGCCTGGCCAAGTAGTGAACCCCCGTCTACTACAAAAAAAAAAAAAAAAAAAAAAAAGCCACACCTGATGACAGGCGCCTGTAATTCCACCTACTCGGGAGGCTGAGGCAGGAGAATTGCTGGAACCCGGGAGGCAGAGTTTGCATGAGCCGAGATAGCGCCATTGCACGTTAGCCCAGGTGACAATGCTGGACTCCGTCTCAAAAAAAAAAAAGAACCCACAGAGGGAGTTGGAGGGTGTTCCATTTTCTTACTGGCCTTATCCCCCATTCACATGTTCTCTAGCTTGTGATGTCCTGGGACCCTTAAGTGCCGTTTTTTTTTTTGTTTGTTTTTGTTTTTTCCAGTCCTTTGATCTGAGAACACTGGAGAAATCTTATACTCAGAATCCTAAGAACATGACACAGAGTGTATGGAGGTATTTCCATTTCTGTCAACTCATGTAAACATACTTTGAAGGTTAACTACAGAGTTGGTACCAGGTCATGAAATGCTTAGAGGTAAAAATGATCGGTTGAGGGGCGGGCGGGGGGAGGTGATGTTACCAAGTCCCATTTGTTTGCAGGCATCATCTGGCTCCAAAGAAGAGAACACACTGCGTTTGAGGGAGGAGGAAAGAGGATCAGAGCTTAAGCTCCTGCAACAATGCAGGTGAGAGTTAATGGACCATATTAATGGTTAAGGAGTTGTGGCTGGATTCAACATTGACAGTTTGTAAGTGGCAACTAGATTTTCTGATGGACTGTGAAGGTGTGAAAGGGAAATCAGGTATGACTACAAGGTTTTTGGTCTTAGCTATAGTGGTGGAAGCTGCATCAACCTGAGATGTGCATATAGTTGGTAGGTATAATATTCATTGGGGATATGAAAAGTGTCGTTTTGGCCTTGTTAAGAGTCTGAGATAGTTTAGCCTCCATTATGACATTGACACACTTCATATTATCGTGGTAACTCTTTTGGGGGGCCAGGAAGGGACGGTTGGAGGCTGAGGGCTGAATTTCTTTCTTAGGTTCCTGGCTGATATTGCCACAGGAGAAAGAGGTAGGGTCTCATGCAGGTAGGGTATATCAGACACCATGGTTTGTCAAGGGACATAAGCTTCCAGGAGTAGAATAGATATGAGATGTAAACAGAAGCACAGAAATAATTGAAGGAAGATGACACTTGGGCCAAGGCTGGTACTTACTCATCACTCTGTGGACCCACCAAGATTTTGAGATAACTTTGTTGGTGCTTGGGGGTTTTCATTCAGCCTGGTGGATATGGTCAGGTTAAATTTGGTTATCTATGACAGACACTAGGCCTGGGATGGATGACTGATGGCCTGAGATCTTATTTTGTTTTTTCTTTTTGTTTTCACTTTTCTTAGACCATTCTCCCTAACAAGGGACTGGGATTTAAATGACTCTAGGTGGACAGAGGAAAGTCATCATTGTAGAGGGGTCAGCAAGTGCATCACAGAAGTGGAATAGGGCCGTGAATATCTAAAGCCACACCTGGTTCTCTGGTGGTGTGGAGCCATGCAAGGAGGCCTTCATAGAATGACTTGGGACTGCATTGCTATTAGGAACCATGAGAATTCTGTAGTAATATTGGATCCTTCATGAATTTGCCAAGGATACTCTGAATTCTGTCAGCCATGTTGTAAGGCCAAAAATGAAATCCCAATGTGATGTGCCACCTTGATGTGTGGTGATACTGTACGACCTCAAATGGCCTGAGTGCAAATCCCCTTCCCACTCTGTTCTGTTCCCTGGCCTAACAACCCTTTTCATCAAGGGATCAGACACAGTTTCTGGTTATTATTCTTTGTACTGGATTTCAATTCCATTCCTACTCAGAATTATTAAAACAAGTCAATGGCACCCTCTTGAGAAATCAAGGGCTATCACACTCTCTTCGTCTTACAAAGTGTGAATAACAGTCTCTGGTTTCCCTCTGTTATCCATAGTGCAACCCCCATGTAGCCTCTTTGCCAGGGTATGAGTTATTTGATTTTGAAATTGCTGTTGATGGCATCTGTACAGTCTCAGATGTCAGTTGTTTCCCCAACACTATAACCCTAAGGAGAGAATCCCACTCAGAGCAGTAGAAGGGAAAGAAGGGGATTAAAACACTTTTAAGTTGTTGGCCAGGCTTGAAAGCTCATGCTGTAATCCTAGCACTTTGGGAGGCTTAGGTGAGAGGATTCCTTGAGACTAGGAGTTTGACATCAGCCCATGCAATGTAGCAAGACCCCATCTCTTAAAAGAAAGTGGTTGATGTTGCACATACGTATGATCTTACCTCCTCAGAGAGCTGAAGCCTGGGAATCAGTTGAACCAAGGGATTTGAAGTTTCTAGAACCTGTTGGGTAACCAAGGGAGAAATGACTAAAAGAAACCAAAACTGGGCTGGGTGTGGTGGCTAATGCCTGTAATCCCAGCACTTTGGGAGGCCGAGGTGCGCAGATCCCAAGGTCAAGAAATTGAGCATCTTTGCCAATACGGTGAAACCCTGTCTCTACTAAAAACACAAAAATTAGCTGGGTGTCGTGGTGTGCGCCTGTAATCCCAGCTACTCGGGAGGCTGAGGCAGGAGAATTGCTTAACAAAAAAACTGGGAGGCGGAGGTGGTAGTGAGCCGAGATCACGTCACTGCACTCTTGCCTGGCAACAGAGCAAGACTCTGCCTCAAAATAAAAAAAAAAAAAGCAAAATTGGCTGGGCGTGGCGGCTCATGCCTGTAATCCCAGCACTTTGGGAGGCTGAGGCAGGCGAATCATCTGAGGTTAGGTGTTCAAGACCAGCCTGACCAACATGGAGAAACTCTGTCTCTACTAAAATTACAAACTCAGCTGGGCATGGTGGCACAGCCTGTAATCCCAGCTACTTAGGAGGCTGAGGCAGGAGAATTGCTTGAACTCAGGAGGCAGAGGTTGTAGTGAGCTGAGATGGTGCCATTGCGCTCTAGCCTGGGCAACAGGGAAACTCCATCTCAAAAAAAGAAAAAAAAAGCCGGGCACAGTGGCTCACGCCTGTAATCCCAGCACTTTGGCAGGCCGAGGCAGGAAGATCACGAAATCTGGAGATTGAGACCATCCTGGCTAACACGGTGAAACCCCTTCTCTACTAAAAATATCAAAAAATTAGCAGGTGTGGTGGCACGTGCCTGAAGTCCCAGCCAATCAGAAGGCTGAGGCAGGAGAATCGCTTGAACCCGAGAGGCAGAAGTTGCGGTGAGCCAAGATTGCACCACTGCACTCCAGCCTTGGCGACAGAGCCGAGACTCTGTCTCAAAAAAAAAGAAAAACCAAAACTGTAATTTGTGTTAATGTTCAAAAGAGGCTGATGGTTGGGGGGTGTCACCTTGGGGTGGCCATGGCATGTGCCTGTGTTGTTTAAAGAATGATGTGTAAGTCTGGACATGGTGGCTCACACCTATAATCCCAATACTTTGGGAGGCTGAGGCGGGTGGATCACCTGAGATCAGGAGTTTGAGACCAGCCTAGCCAATGTGGTGAAACCCCATTTCTACTAAAAATACAGAAGTTAGCTAGGTGTGGTGGCAGGGGCTTGTAATCCCAGCTACTTGGGAGGCTGAGGCAGGAGGTTACAGTGAGCCAAGATCACACCACTGCACTCCAGCCTCAGGAAAAAAAAAAGAATATGTGTATTTAGAAAGGGAGTATGTCTGATGGACCCAGGCAACTGCACTGGGCTTTATGTGAACTTGGATATACCAGAGGCATTGGCTTTTATGGTAAGAGCACAGCATAGATCCCTATTTTCCCCCTACTTCTTATTTGCTTATGGCTATACTGAGTGACCAGTGTTCCCACAAAGAGACAAAAGCACCTGTGGACCTGTTTTCTCCTCTGTGCTGAGGATCTTGGGAGGAGGATGGGCAAGTGGGGGTATGTTGGAGAGGTGGATTATAGTACCTCAGCATAGGAACTGTTTGTAGTTTCATCTGTCACCATCACAGCAGGGCACTGTGACATTTGAAGATGTGGCTGTGAACTTTTCCCGGGAGGAATGGAGTCTTCTTAGTGAGGTTCAGAGATGCCTTTACCATGACGTGATGCTGGAAAACTGGGTACTTATATCCTCCCTGGGTAAGTTCTTCACACCCTCCCCTAATTCCTGAATAAGTCTCTGCCCCTCCTCTTTTTACCGTTGGCAAAACTGACTGTCTCCTGTCAAGACCATGGGCACAGCTTTCTTCTCCACCTCTCTGGATAGGTTTTGTGATTGATAGGTCCGAGGTGTGCATACTGCCCTCCCTCCTTGAGCAGCTTCAATACCTGCTTTGCTACAGACTCTCAGGGAATAAGTCAGAGTCAAGAGTCTTGTAGTCAATCTAATGCATTTCGCCTTGCTTGTCCCCTCATTCTTTGACTTTGTCCATATCTAAGACTCCTGTGTGTCCAGGTTCTACTTAACTTCCTTTAGCTGACATTACTTTATGCCTGCCTGTAGCAGGAATTGTCATCACTCACAATGTCACTGCCTACATAGACGAAAGGTAAGACCCTACTTAGAAATTCTGTTTTTAGTAATTAGTTTCCTTTACTGTGTGTTGTCATGTTTTGAGCCACTGTTGGCTCAAAAACTATCCAGCACATATTGGCAGGAGGAAGAGGATAGGGAGTCCAGTGATGTGGCCTTTGTGACCAGCCAGCATTTCAATTTAATCAGGTGGAAATGGCCATCCTGGCTCATCAATATTTGCTGCCAGAGGCTAGTTGTCCCACTTCTGCCCTGTCTTTCCCTTAGTACTTACGTCATCCAGGTTCCATGTATTTCATCATCTTGGTAGTGGGGTGGAGAGTCCTCAGTGCTACAGAAGATGCAGTTGAATCCAGGCTCAGCCTCATATTGTCAGAGGGAGCTTGTCACTGAGGAGTGGCACCTGGTGGGAGGGCATGAGGTTGGGATTTTATTCAAATCATACCAGAAACCTATTATATTTGATTAGTATTTTTGTGGACAGTAGGCACTCACTGTTTCTGTCCTCTCCATTCTCGAGAGCATCAAACTTGTCAGTTGTACACCTTGTCACTTGTACTCTGATATCCATCCCCCGACGAACATTCAAGTCTCTGGACTCCACATCTCACCCATTTATTTTCTCATGTTTCCTTCTGGAGTGTTCTCCAAAAGTGACATACACATTGTGTATTAATGAGTGTGTACACATTGTTAAACTGTTGTCTTGTAATTATTTTCTTAGGCCTGGACATATCCTTTTATATAGCATTAACATGTCATGAGGTAATTTCCTGCAGAGAAGTGGTTTGCAAAGGAAAGAGTTGTATACCAGGCACCTTGGCTTACACTTGTAAACCCAGCACTTTGGGAGGCCGCTGTGGGCAGATTTCTAGAACCCCAGAGTTCAAGACCAGCTTGGGCAACATGGCGAAACGCCATCTCTACAAAAAGCTAGGCATGTTGGCATGCACCTGTGGTCCTAGCTACTGTGGTGGCTGAGGTGGGAGGATCATCTGAGCTCAGAAGGCAGAGATTGTGCCACTGTACTCCATGCCGGGTGACAGAGTGAGACCCTGGCTCTATTCTCTGTGTTGCATGTATGCTTCTGCCTTTCATATTATATAAAGGTCACAGAGGCCTCCTGCATTCTGTGAACTTTATAGCCTAGTAATGACAGCCTCATCTTCCACGTGATGCCAACATTCTGTTCCTGCAAATATTTCTATGGAGTAATTCCTCAGTTTGACAGGCACACTTGTAGGTGGGCTGTGCCTTCCCACCAGAGTTAACTTGAATTCTTTTCTTGCTTTCAGGTTGTTGGTATGAATCAGAAGATGAGGAGGCACCTTCTAAGCAGAACATTTCTATACAAAGAGTGTCTCAGGTCAGCACTCGTAGGGCAGGTGTGTCTCTCAAGAAGGCTCACCCCTGTGAAATATGTGGCACAGTCTTGGGAGACATTTTGCACTTGGCAGATTATCAGGGAACACATCACAAGCAGAAACTGCACAGGTGTGAGACATGGGGGAATAAATTGTATGATAGTTCAAACCATCAGCACCAGAATCAGTACCTTGGAGAGAAACCCGATAGAAGCAGTGTTGAGGAAGCGTTGTTTGTGAAGAGGTGTAAGTTCCATGTGTCAGAGGAATCATCTGTCTTCATTCAGAGTGGAAAGGACGTTTTGCCCAGCTCAGGATTACTTCAGCAGGAGGCCACTCACACTGGCGAGAAGTCAAACAGCAAAACCGAGTGTGTGTCTCCCTTTCAGAGGGGAAAAACTCATTATAGCTGTGGAGAATTCATGAAACAATCTAGTACCAAACACATACTTGTTCAACAGCAGAGACTTCTCCCTAGAGAAGGATGTTACCACTGTGACTGTGGGAAGTCCTTTAGCAAATATGATAGCTTGAGTAATCATCAGAGAGGTCACACTGGGAATAGACCTTATGAATGTGGAGAATGTGGGAAATCTTTTAGTCATAAGGGCAGCCTTGTTCAGCATCAGCGAGTTCATACTGGAGAAAGACCTTATGAGTGTGGAGAATGTGGGAAATCTTTTAGTCAAAATGGTACCCTCGTTAAACATCAACGAGTTCACACTGGAGAAAGACCTTATGAGTGTGAAGAATGTGGGAAATGTTTTACTCAAAAGGGCAATCTCATTCAGCATCAGCGGGGTCACACTAGTGAAAGACCATATGAGTGTGAAGAATGTGGAAAATGTTTTAGTCAAAAGGGCACCCTCACTGAACATCATCGAGTTCACACTAGAGAAAGACCTTATGAGTGTGGAGAATGTGGGAAATCTTTTAGTCGAAAGGGACACCTTAGGAACCATCAGCGAGGTCACACTGGAGAAAGACCTTATGAGTGTGGAGAATGTGGAAAATCCTTTAGTCGAAAGGGCAACCTCATTCAGCATCAGCGAAGCCACAGTGGAGAAAGGCCTTATGAGTGTAGGGAGTGTAGGAAATTATTTAGGGGCAAGTCCCACCTCATTGAACACCAGAGAGTTCACACTGGAGAAAGGCCATATGAATGTAATGAATGTGGGAAGTCATTTCAGGACAGCTCTGGGTTTCGTATTCATCAGAGAGTTCACACCGGAGAAAAACCGTTTGAATGCAGTGAATGTGGGAAGTCATTTCCTCAAAGCTGTTCTCTTCTTCGACATCGGCGAGTTCATACTGGAGAAAGGCCTTATGAGTGTGGAGAATGTGGAAAATCATTTCATCAAAGTTCTTCCCTCCTAAGACATCAGAAAACTCACACTGCAGGAAGACCTTATGAGTGTGGAGAATGCGGGAAATTCTTCTTCAGTCTCCATGAACACAGGAGAGTTCACACTGGAGAAAGGCCTTATGAATGCAGTGAATGTGGAAAAACATTTACTCGAAGGTCTGCACATTTTAAACATCAGAGACTTCATACTAGAGGAAAGCCTTATGAGTGCAGCAAATGTGGGAAATCCTTTGCTGAAACCTTCAGTCTTAATGAACACAGGAGAGTTCACACTGGAGAAAGGCCTTATGAGTGCAGTGAATGTGGAAAATCATTTCATCGAAGCTCTTCTCTCCTTCGACATCAAAGAGTTCACACTGAAAAAAGTCCTTGTAAGTGAAAGAAATTTGGGGAATTCTTTAGCTAA
Organism: Sapajus apella; assembly: GCF_009761245.1. Taxonomy (NCBI): domain Eukaryota; kingdom Metazoa; phylum Chordata; class Mammalia; order Primates; family Cebidae; genus Sapajus; species Sapajus apella. Next base: position 698,175 of record NW_022437075.1, read on the forward strand.
ACCGCTGTGTCTCCTTGATCAGTTCTTATTGAATCAAGACATTATGAATGTGACAAATGTGGGATATTCTTTATGCAGAAGTCTTGCTTTATTACATACAGAAGAGCTTCCACTGCAGAAGTGCCTCTTCAGTACAGTGAATGTATGAAAGCCTTCAGCCGGCTAGGTGCAGTGTCACACCTGTAATCCCAGCACTTTGGGAGGCCGAGGCAGGTGGGTCACCTGAGGTCAGGAGTTTGAGACCAGCCTGACCAACACTGAGAAACCCCGTCTCTCCTAAAAATACAGAATTATCTGGGCGAGGTATCTGTCTTTTATGCTGGATATTGCAGTCTGCTCAGTACTGCTGAGGGTAATCTGTCCCCTAGGTCCTACAGCCATGTGCCCTGATATGCCAAGTTTCATCAGGTGGTATCCCAGGTTATGAGACTATAGCAGATATATAGTACATGCCTGCAATCCCAGCTATTGGGAAGCTGAGGCAGGAGAATCACTTGAACCAGAGGTTGCAGTGAGCTAAGGTTATACTATTGCACTCCAGCCTCGGCAAAAAAAGCAAAAATACCCGTCTCCAAAAAAAAAGATTATGTTGGAGCTGCATGGCATTTTTCACCCTGTCCTGTTCCCTTGCCAGATTTATGTGACTGCCAGTTATCTGGCAAAAGCCATTTATGTCTGCCACGTGGTAGGTGTTCAAAGTGCATCATTCACCGATGATGTTCTGGAAGTAAACCTTGATTCTCCTCCTCTGGCCAGAGGAATTGGTGAGTAGTCTCAGCTGTCATTCCTTTCTCATTTCTGATGAGTGAGACCATGGATCTAAGTACTGGTCCATAGGAGTCGTCTGTTGGCTTGAAAATATGGACTACTTTTTTCAGGGATTTTAGGGGTCTTATGTGATTCTTTAGGTAGAATTTTTTTCAGCCCTTAAGCCTCTAACCAAAGAACATTCTGCTTCCCATTGCTCTGATTTGGGCAGTGACTAAGGCCTCATTGTTTAAGCCTCCTTCAATCTTGAGAGTTGTATTTACTCTATGGGGTGGTTTGGAAGCAACTGTGTTCTGCTGTCATAAAGGGGCAAATAGCTTTGGTTGGGATCACTAGATTTTGTGTGCCTCGGGACAATATGATGACAGAACATACTGTCTCTTCACTTATGCCATGGTTTTCATGGCTGCCCAAGTCCTCCAAAGACTCCAGAACTTAATTTTTGACTAGATAATTCCAGTAATTTCTGGGTTTATAGGTCAACCTGAGAAGGGAACAGTGTTTGTGACATCATCTGGTGCTTCTAAATTCAACATGAAATCTTCTCTCTTTTACGCGGGATATTGCAGTCTGCTCAGTACTGCTGAGGGTAATCTGTCCCCTAGGTCCTACAGCCATGTGCCCTGATATGCCAAGTTTCATCAGGTGGTATCCCAGGTTATGAGACTACAGCAGAAAATCATAATTTATAGAATTTCTGCATTTATAGGCAGTGGAGGAGACTGCAAGAACAGAGTTGGAATACACATCTTTAAAAAGGAGATCTACAGTGATTCAGTCACTATGTATGCGGTGGACAGTCAGGTGCAGAACCTCCATAATTATTAATCTTGTGTAGCTGAGACCATTGTCAAAGGAAATAAAGGTTTTATGGATTCCTGTACCCTTTCTCAACTGTTCACCTCAAGGTTATTCCTGCATTGGAAGGAGGAAGAGGATAAGGAGAAGGGAGATCTCTTAGTCCAGTAATATGATCTTTGTGACCAATCAGTGTTCCAATTTAATCAGATGAAAATTGCCTTCCTGGCTCATCAGTATTTGCTACTGCAGATACTAGGTGCCCCACTTAGGGCATGAGGAGATTTTGTATAGTTGCCTAGCGTATTTGGCAAAAATAATGGGAAATCCATGTTTTTCTTTCTTTCTTTCTTTTTTTTTTTTTTTTTTCCTTTTCCTTTTAAGACAAAGTGTTGCTCTGTGACCCAAGCTGGAGTACAGTGGCGAGATCAGAGTTTACGGCACCCTCTAACTCCTCAAGCAGTCCTTTTCTCTCAGCCTCCCAAAGTGCTGGGATTAAAGGCCTGAGCCATCGTGTCCAGCCCACATTTTTCTTTTTTTTTTTTTTGCTTTTTTTTTTTTTTTTAAAGATGGGGGTTCACCATGATGGCCAGGCTGGTGTTGAACTCCTGACCTCAGGTGATCCACCCATCTCGGCCTCCCAAAGTGCTAGGATTACAGGTGTGAGCCACCATGCCCAGCCCAGCCCACATTTTTCTTTTGAACCAATTATTTAAAGCTGTAATAAGGTATAAATGACATTCAGTAACTATACATATTTAAACTGTACCATACAGTAAGTATAGACTTTCATAGAAACCCACGAAAGTATAACTTTTTTTTTTTTTTTTTTTTGAGACGGAGTTTCGCTC
>NW_022437075.1:700691-708817 GCF_009761245.1 Sapajus apella
TATGATCCACCCGCCTCGGCCTCCCAAAGTGCTGGGATTACAGGCGTGAGCCACCGTGCCCGGCCCACGAAAGTATAACTTATCCATCTCCTTCAGGTTAACCTGGATCCTATTATATATACCGTATATTTTTTTAATTTTTAATTTTATTTATTTTTTTAGAGATGGGGTTTCACCGTGTTGAACTCATGACCTCGTGATTCACCTGCCTTGGTCTCCCAAGTTCTGGGATTACAGCCATGAGCCACTGAGCCCGGCTCATTTTTTTTTTTTTTTTTTTTTTGAGGGGAATTCACCCTGTTACCCAGGCTGGAGTACAATGGTGCGATCTTGGCTCACTGCAACCCCTGCCTCCTGGGTTCAAGCAATTCTCCTGCCTTGGCCTCCTGAGTAGCTGGGATTACAAGTGCATGCCACCACGCCCGGCTAAATTTTTTACTTTTAGTAGAGATGGGGTTTCACTGTGTTGGTCAGGCTGGTCTTGAACTCCTGACCTCATTATCCACCTGCCTTGACCTCCCAGAGTGCTGGGATTACAGGTGTGAGCCACTGCACCCAGCCTATTTTTTATTTTTTAAGAGTTGGGGTCAGGGCGGGCATGGTGGCTCATGCCTGTAATCCAAGCACTTTGGAGTTCAAGGCAGGTGGATCACCTGAGGTCCGGAGTTCAAGACCAGCCTGACCAACATGGTGAAACCCCGTCTTAAAAAAAAACAGAGTTGGGGGTCTCACTTTGTCACCTGACTGGAGTGCAGCACGATCATAGCTCACTGTAACCTGACATTGCTGGGCTCAAGCAATCCTCCCACCTCAGTCTCCTGAATAGCTAGAACCATAGGTTTGAGCCACCATGCCTAGCTTTTATTTATTTTATTTTATTTTTTGAGACAGACTCTTACTCTGTCACCCAGGCTGAAGTGCGGTGGCATGATCTCGGCTCACTGCAACCTCCTTATCCTGGGTTCAAGCGATTCTTCTGCCTCAGTCTCCAAAGTGGCTGGGACCATAGGCGTGCACCACCACGTCCGGCTAACGTTTGTATTTTTACTAGAGATGGGGTTTCATTATGTTGGCCAGGCCGGTCTCAAACTCCTGACCTCAAGTGATCTGCCTGTCTTAGCCTCCCAGAGTTCTGGGATTACAGGTGTGAGCCACTGTGCCCAGATAAGCCTTTTTATAGAATGTTTCTCTCTGCTGTCCAGACAACCATTGGTTTAGTGTGCTTTAAAACAGATTAGTTTGTATTTTCTGGATTAATATTATAAAGTATTTCCTCTTTACATTTTTGGGTTACCTATTATATAATTTATTTTGCTATTAGTGATGATATATCATTAGATATATGACATGCTGTGAAACGTGTTTGCATATTAATCCATCCATTTATGTATATTTGAGTTGCTTCTAACTTTTGAATATAATTCTTCATATATTTTACTCCTCTTTTGTTAATATCTCCATGTGTAATGCCTGAGTCACATGGTAGGTAAAATTTTTATTTTTTTTTTTTATTTTTTTTTTTTTTTGAGACGGAGTTTCGCTCTCGTTACCCAGGCTGGAGTGCAATGGCACGATCTCGGCTCACCGCAGCCTCCGCCTCCTGGGTTCAGGCAATTCTCCTGCCTCAGCCTCCTGAGTAGCTGGGATTACAGGCACGTGCCACCGTGCCCAGCTGATGTTTTGTATTTTTAGTAGAGACGGGGTTTCACCATGTTGACCAGGATGGCCTCGATCTCTTGACCTTGTGATCCACCCGCCTCGGCCTCCCAAAGTGCTGGGATTACAGGCGTGAGCCACCGCGCCCGGCGGTAGGTAAAATTTTTTAGGCAATGCCAAACTGACCTAAATTAAAACGATTGCTTCCTTTTGCATTCCTACCACCAGTGTCTGATAATTCTTATTGAGAGAGTATGGTTAGACTTTTAAATTTTCAGGCCGGGCGCAGTGGCTCACGCCTGTAATCCAAGCACTTTGGAGGCCAAGACGGGTGGATCACCTGAGATCGGGAGTTCAAGACCAGCCTGACCAACATGGTGAAACCCCGTCTTTAAAAAAAAAAAAGACTCGGCCGGGCGCAGTGGCTCACACCTATAATCCCAGCACTTTGGGAGGCCGAGGCGGGTGGATCACGAGGTCAAGAGATCGAGACCATCCTGGTCAACAAGGTGAAACCCCGTCTCTACTAAAAATACAAAAATTAGCTGGGCATGGTGGCGCACGCCTGTAGTCCCAGCTACTCGGGAGGCTGAGGCAGAAGAATTGCTTGAACTCAGGAGGCGGAGGTTGCGGTGAGCCGAGATCGCGCCATTGCACTCCAGTCTGGGCAACAACAGCGAAACTCCATCTCGAAAAAAAAAAAAAAGACTTTAAAATTTTTATTTTTTAAATAAACAGGTATATCTTTTTACATAAAGTGTCTATTCATGTCTGTTGCTTCACAAAAATAAACTTCTTTGTGAAAAAAAGTTTTCCATTTCATTAAGGAATAAGAAAATAGGCTGCGCATGGCAGCTCACACCTGTAATGCCAGCACTTTGGGAGGCCAAGGCAGGTGGATCACGTAAGGTTGGGAGTTTGAGATCAGCTTGACCAACATGGAGAAACCCCCTCTCTACTAAAAATACAAATTAGCTGGGCGTGGTGGTGCATGCCTGTAATCCCAGCTACTTGGGAGGCTGAGACAGGAGAATCACTTGAACCTAGGAGGCAGTGGTTGCGGCGAGCCAAGATCGCGTAATTGCATTCCAGCCTGGGCAACAAGAGCTAAACTCCTTCTCAAAAAAAAAAAAAATCGGCTAGACATGGTGGCTTATGCCTGTAATCCCAGCACTTTGGGAGGCCAAGACGACAAGCAGATCACCTGAGGTCAGGTGTTTGAGACCAGCCTGGCCAACATGGCAAAACCCCATCTCTGCTAAAAATACAAAGATTAACCAGGCGTGGTGGTGCGTGCCTGTAATCCCACCCACTTGGGAGGCTGAGACAGGGAGAATTGCTTGAACCCAGTAGGCAGAGGTTGCAGTGAGCTGAGATCACACCACCGTACCCTGGCCTGGGCAACAGAGCGAGATTCCATCTCAAAAATAAAAGAAATAAGAAAGTAGTGAACCAACAAATCTTAATGTTGGCCCTCATTTATTTTGTAGTAATGTGACTTTGCTGTAAGGAATACTTGTTTTTCAATACCACAAGAGCTGTGAGCTGGATATTGATTTTGTATAGAAGAATAAGTGTTCCAGGGTGACAATATTTATAGATTCCAGAACAGTGAAACAATATGATATACCATGACTTTCTTTCCATTCTTCAACATCTTAATTTTTTTTTTTTCCAGACAGAGTTTCACTCTTGTTGCCCAGGCTGGAGTAGCAATGGCATGATCTTGGCTCACTGCAACCTCCGCCACCCAGGTTCAAGAGATTCTTCTGACTCACTCTCCCAAGTAGCCGGGATTACAGGTGCGTGCCAACATGTTTGGCTAATTTTTGTATTTTTAGTAGAGACGGGGTTTCACCACATTGGCCAGGCTGGTCTAGAACTCCTGACCTCAGGTAATCCACTTGCCTCGGCCTTCCAAATTTCTAGGATTATTGGTGTGAGCCACCGTGCCCGGCTCTTTAACATCTTTGTACTCTTACTTTACCATTTCTTTTGTTCCAAGTTTGTATTTCCTCTGAGTTCTCAGAAATGGAAAGAATGCCCACTTTGTAGAAACCATTTTATATTATTTAAGTTCTAGGATAGCCATGGGCTCCACTTAATTATTTCAGAACTTAGAGCTCAGTGTCCTCTACTCACTACCCATGGAGAGTTACCTATTTACACGCTTCACAGATACTCTTCTAGCTTCTTATGTTATTTTCAATGTGTAACTTTATTTACCCACATTAATAACTAATTTCCTCACTCCAAGCTGTTTTCCAGTGATAACCTTTAGTCCCCTTGCAGACATTTTGACTGCACTTTTCACTGAAATGGTAGTTTCTTCCCAACAAGAAGGTGAGGTCATGGAATCTAAAATCTTATTCCAGGGCTCAGATGCCCTCTTTTTCCACCTGCAAGAATGTGGTAAGTGCAGCTACCATCCTGGCAACAAATGTGAATTTTGTAGCCACTATTCCCAAATAAGTACCACAGTCAGAAAAAAGCAGTACTGCTCTGGGATAGAAACACAAAAGTTGATTAAAGTAAACAGATGGAACAATATTCTGAGGGGCCCAGAAGCAGAGTGCTACGTTTGTTTGTTTTTTAAACAGACACTCTCTGTCACACAGGCTTGAGTGCAGTGGTACAATCTTGGCTTACTGCAACCTCCAACTGCTGGGCTCAAGCAGTCTTCCACCTCAGCCTTCCAAGTAGCTAGGACTACAGGCACGTGTTACCACACCAAGCGAATTTTTTGTTTCTGTTTCATTTTTGTCCTTGAGACGGAGTCTCGCTCTTTCACCCAGGCTGAAGTTGATGGTGCCATCTTGGCTCACTTCAACCTCCACCTTCTAGGTTCAACTGATTGTCCTGCCTCAGCCTCCCGAGTAGATGGGATTACAGGCGCCTGCCACCACGCCCAGCTAACTTTTTGTATTTCTGGTAGAGACGGGGTTTCACCATATTGGCCTGGCTGGTCTCAAACTCCTGACCATTTTATCCGCCTGCCTCGGCTTCCCAAAGTGCTGGGATTACAGGTGTCAGCCACTGCACCTGGCCAATTTTTTTTTTTTTTTTTTTTTTTTTTTTTTTTTTTTTTTGAGACGGAGCTTCGCTCTTGTTACCCAGGCTGGAGTGCAGTGGCACAGTGTTGGCTCACTGCAACCTCCGCCTGCTGGGTTCAGGCAATTCTCCTGCCTCAGCCTCCTGAGTCGCTGGGATTACAGGCACGCGCCACCATGCCCAGCTAATTTTTTGTATTTTTAGTAGAGACGGGGTTTCACCATGTTGACCAGGATGGTCTCGATCTCTTGACCTCATAATCCACCCCCCTCGGCCTCCCAAAGTGCTGGGATTACAGGCGTGAGCCACCGCACCTGGCCACCTGGCCAATTTTTTGTATTTTTTGTAGCGATAGGGTTTTACCACGTTGTCCAGGCCAGTCTCAAATTCCTGGGCTCAAGTGATCCGCCCACCTTGGCCCCACAAAGGGCTGGGATTACAGGCATCAGCCACTGTGCAGGCCCACAAGTAACTTACAAATGTCTACTTGTAAGTGAAAAATTCTCTTGGGCTTATATTTCTCTTTAGACTGTTAGGTTGACATGATCTATAAAGGAGTTTTTTCCTAATCTACCTGTTTACCCTAAATTACAGATTGTACATTAGTAGGACAAAGTGCTTGATAACTTCACTCTAACAGTTTTCAAAATAACGAGTTCTATCACTAGTCCTTCAAAAATTGCTTTTTAGGCCAGGGGTGGTGGCTCAAGCCTGTAATCCCAGCACTTTGGGAGGCCAAGTGGATGGATCACTTGAGGTCAGGAGTTCGAGACCAGCCTGGCCAACATGGTGAAACTCCATCTCTACTAAAAATACAAAAATTAGATGGGCATGGTGGCACACACCTGTAATCCCAGCACTTTGGGAGCCTGAGGCGGGTAGATTACAAGGTCAGGAGTTTGAGACCAGCTTGACCAACATGATGAAACCCTGTATCTACTAAAAATACAAAAATTAGGTGTGGTGGCATGCACCTGTAATCCAAACTGCTCAGGAGGCTGAGGCAGAAGAATTGTTTGAACCTGGGAGGCAGAGATTGCAGTGAGCCGAAATTGCACCACTGCACTCCAGTCTGGCAACAGAGTGAGACTCTCGTCTCAAAAAAAAAAAAAAAAAAAAAGGTCCTGTCAGCTATTTACAGTTTACTCACTTTCTCACTTAGTAAAAATATATTCCACAGCCATGTTGAAAATTTCCTGCTGAGATATTATATCATCTCTTTTAAAAGAATTGTGGATTTGTTTAATGAGAAATTGCATTTAGAAACCACAGTCTGTACCTAACGAATGTACATTGCTAATGTGATGATAAGATCTGGACACTTGAGAACAGTGTGGAAATCATGTGAATTCTAAAACAATATATCTTCAGCGAATAGTGATTATACTACATATATTTAGGTTACAGGACTTTTTTTTTTTTTTTTAAGATGGAGTCTCACTCTTTCGCCCAGGCTGTGGTGCAGTGGCATGATTTCAGCTCACTGCAGTTCCACCTCCTGGGTTCACATGATTCTCCTTTCTTGGTTTCCTGAGTAGCTGGGATTACAGGCGCTCACCACCATGCCCAGCTAATTATTTTTAGTAGAGATGGGGTTTCACCATGTTGGTCAGGTTGGTCTCGAACTTCTGACCTCAGGTCATCCACCTACCTTGGGCTCCCAAAGTGTTGGAATTACAAGCATGAGCCACCATGCCCAGCCTTTTTTTTTTTTTTTTTTTTTTTGAGATAGAGTCTCACTCTTTCACCAGGCTGGAGTGTAGTGGCACAATCTTGGCTAACTGCAACCTCCACCTTCCAGATTCAAGTGATTCCCCTGCCTCAGCCTCCTGAGTAGCTGGGACTACAGGCATGCTCCACCACACCCTGATAATTTTTGTATTTTAGTGGAGATGGAGTTTCACCATGTTGGCCAGGAGGGTCTCCATCTCCTGACCTCATGACCACCTGCCTCAGCTTCCCAAAGTGCTAAGATTTCAGGTGTGAGCCACTGCACCTGGCCACCTTTTAATTCTTTGACTTTATATATACATTTTTTTTTTTTTTTTGAGACGGGGTTGCACCATGTTGACCAGGATGGTCTCGATCTCTTGACCTCGTGATTCACCCGCCTCGGCCTCCCAAAGTGCTGGGATTACAGGCGTGAGCCACCACGCCCGGCCTCATTTTTTGTTTTTTTAGAGATGGAATTTCACTCTTACTGCCCAGGCTGGAGTGCAATGGCACAGTGTCGGCTGACTGCAACCTCTGCCTCCTGGGTTCAAGTGACTGTCCTGCCTCAGCCTCCTGAGTAGCTGAAGTAAACATGCCTACCACCACACCTAGCTCATTTTTGTATTTTTAGTAGAAACAAGGTTTCACCATGTTGGCCAGGTTGGTCTCAAACTCCTTACTCATCACTCCTCAGGTGATCCACCTGCCTTGGCCTCCTGAAATGCCTACCCTTTCCATTCATTTTTTTAAAAATAGAAATGGCATCTCATTGTGTTTCCCAGGCTGCTCTCAAACTCCTGGGCTCAAGTAATCCTACCACCTCAGCCTCCTAAGGTGTTGGAATTACAGACAGGAGCCACCACACACCGCCCTACATTTCCATTCTTTTTGCTTGTGGTGAAAACTTGATGGTTTGTAGCATTGACAAATTCATTTGTTTGGTTTCAGAAAACAATAAAATTTATATATTGTTACCTTTTAAAATTACAAAGTCGGGCACGGTGGCTCATGCCTGTAATCCCAGCAGTTTGGGAGACCGAGGCAGATGGAACATTTGAGGTCAGGAGTTTGAGACCAGCCTAGCCAACATGGCAAAACTCCGTCTCTATTAAAAGTACAAGAATTAGCTAGGCGGCCGGGCATGGTGGCTCACGCCTGTAATCCAAGCACTTTGGAGGCCAAGGCGGGCGGATCACCTGTGGTTGGGAGTTCAAGACCAGCCTGACCAACATGGTGAAACCCCATCTTAAAAAAAAAAAAAAAAAAAGGCCGGACATGGTGGCTGAAGCCTGTAATCCCAGCACTTTGGGAGGCTGAGGTGGGCAGATCACAAGGTCAAGAGATCAAGACCATCCTGGCCAACATGGTGAAACCCCATCTCTACTAAAAATACAAAAATTAGGCCGGGCGCAGTGGCTCACGCCTGTAATCCTAGCACTTTGGGAGGCCGAGGTGGGTGGATCATCTGAGGTCAGGAGTCATGACCAGCCTGGCCATCAGGGTGAAACCCCATCTTAAAAAAAAAAAAAAGAATTAGCTAGGCATGGAAGGTGCCTGTAATACCAGCTTCTTGGAAGCTGAGGCATGAGAATCGCATGAACCCAAGAGGTGCAGATTCCAGTGAGCTGAGATCACACCATTGTGGTCGAGCCTGGGCAACAGAATGAAACTGAGTCTCAACAAAATAAAATTAGTTGCAAAATCTT
>NW_022437075.1:708917-711112 GCF_009761245.1 Sapajus apella
CAGATTTTCACATAGGTCATCTTTATTTATGAAATGAAAATACATTTCCCAAAGTCTGCTTTATTTTCGACCTCCTCTGACTTTGAATGTGTTCTCTAATTTTGCATTATATTTTCTGTTAAGAATTTCCAGTTATTTTCGTTCTTTTTCTCCTTAAATGATAGGATTTTCTGAGTCTGTTTTGGTTTACTTATCTCACCTGAGTAAACCTTCCCAGATGATCCTCTCCATGAAATTTTCTGGTTGTAAGATCATGAGGTATCCTTTGTACCTGCCAGAAGACGCCACTGCCTACTTTCCCTCCTTCTTTTCTCTCCACTCCCCGACACACCCCCTGATACAAGCAGCATTGATGTTGATAGATTATGCTATGTAGTCAATTGAAGTAAATCTATTGTGTGAAATTTGATATTTTCACACCTGTTAATTGAAAGCTTTTGTTTTATATAGTGCTAAGAAGGTTGTGCCTTTACACTAATTAGTGGGTAGCTTTTCAAATTTAAGTTCTGTAACATAAAACTCACTCAATTGATTGTTAGCCATTGGCAGCTCACAGAAACTTTTCAAGTAGATGGATGCTTTTCTCTTCATTATTTTCCAGCTTAAATAAATTATTTCCCTTTAGTGTTATTAATTTATTAACAAGCTGGATGTGGTGGCTTACTCCTGTAATCACAGCACTTTGGAAGGCCAAGGTATTTGGATCACCTTACATCAGGAGTTCCAGACCAGCCTGGCCAATGTGGTGAAACCCTGTGTCTACGAAAAATACAAAAATTATCTGGGTGTGGTGGCGGGCACCTGTAATCCCAGCTATTTCGGAGCCTGAGGTGGGAGAATCGCTTCAACCTGGGAGCCAGAGGTTGCAGTGAGCTGAGATCGCACCATTGCACATAAACCTGAGTAACAGAGGGAGACTCCATCTCAAAAAAAAAAAAAAAAAAAATTAATGATGATTAGCCCATTTATGCTTAATGTTCCATTATTGGAACACTAAGCTTGTGGGAGGTGGTTATATCCTACCGCTAAAGATATATATAAGGTCTCATTTTTCACAAAAAACATTTGCAATCTCTGGCACATATGGGTTAACTAAGTAAGTCACTAAATAGAAAAATACTCCCATCTGCAATGAAAGTTGCTTTTGTTTGTGTGTGTGTGTGTTTTTGTTTTTGTTTTTAAAGAGACAATCTCCCTCTGTTGCCCAGGCTGCAGTACGGTGGCACAATCACAGCTCACTGCAGCCTTGACCTCCTGTGCTCAAGCCATCCTCCCACCTCAGCCTCTCAAGTTGCTATGACAGGCATGTGCCACCATGCTCAGCTAATTTTTAAAATTTTTCTGTAGAGATTCGGTCTCCATGTTGCCCAGGCTGCTCTCAAAACTCCTGGGCTCAAGGTATCTTCCTGCCTTGGCCTCCCAATATGCTAGGATTACAGGCCTGAGCCACTGTGCCTGGCATGCTCTTGATTTTCATCTTGAAATTTAACAGAATACTGTCAGATACATTTAAATATCAAGATTATAACTAAATTTTCTTCATTTTCAAGAATCCTAAGGGCATTTACCTTTGTCTGCCTCACCTTTTCATATTTAGCAAACTATATGCCTTTGCCTCCAGCCCAAGATTATAAATAGGTACCAATTATGATTTGCATGTTCTCTCATTGGACTGAAGCATATCCTTACAGAAGAGCCACCGTGTAAATCATGGGAAATCATTTATTGGACTGGTAACTCTCTCTTGGAGAATTTCTTGTGAATTAAGCAGCAATAGGGTAACTCATTTAGCTGGAGATACAATCTCTGTTTATAAACAATGGCCCATATTTCAACATTTTGATTATGCATACCCTCCCCTGTCTTCTGGATTGATGGAACTAACAAAGAGATTAATAAAAACCCATCTTGGGCCGGGCGCGGTGGCTCAAGCCTGTAATCCCAGCACTTTGGGAGGCCAAGGCGGGTGGATCACGAGGTCAAGAGATCGAGACCATCCTGGTCAACACGGTGAAACCCCGTATCTACCAAAAATACAAAAAATTAGCTGGGCATGGTGGTGCGTGCCTGTAATCCCAGCTACTCAGGAGGCTGAGACAGGAGAATTGCCTGAGCCCAGGAGGCGGAGGTTGCGGTGAGCCGAGATCGCGCCATTGCACTCCAGCCTGGGTAACATGAGTGAAACTCCGTCTCAA
>NW_022437075.1:711212-713160 GCF_009761245.1 Sapajus apella
GTGGCGGCCCGCCGTCGCCCCCTCACACCCCTCCCCCGGGGACAAAAAGGGAAAACCCCCTAAAAAAAAAAAAAAAAAAAAAAAAAAAACCATCTTGTCAGGTGCAGGGACTCATCCCTTTAATTCCAGTGTTTTGGGAGACTAAGGCAAGAACATGCTTGATGCCAAGGGTTTGAGAGTGTGTAACAGATACATCCGACAGCACTAACTGAAGTACACCCTGAGAATGATCCTAGGGTCTAAGAAGAGTGTTGATACAAAGTTCCGTACGAAGGGATCCGGGAGTGGCCAACCTGGAGGTTTCTGAACCCTTGCCTGTTCCTTGGAACTAAAGAAACCGAGACCCTTTGTTTTGAGCTAGGTGGAGAGTGAGAAGTGAAAATACTATGTAAACTGCATGCTTCTTACAAATGACAGTGGTTTTCAGCCTGCCATTCTTGGACTGCCCTGTATGTAAGTCCTCAATAAAACCTAGGTCTCCTTCCCTGGCTCTGGCTCACTTCCACTTCTCAGACATGGTGCCATCCTTATTGGAGTCAGTAAGTTATGGATCAAGCATGAAAGAGACCGGCCTGGGCAACACAGCAAGACATTGTCTCTCCAAAAATTAACCTGGGTATGGTGGCACATGCCTATAGTCCTAGCTATGTGGGAGACTGAAGCAGGAGGATCATTTGAGTCCAGGGATTTGAGGTTACAGTGGGCCATGATTGCCCCACTGTACTCCAGCCTAGGCAGCAGAGCAAAACCCTGTCTCTCACCTGGCAAAATTAACAGAAACATTTCGTATTAATTTGCTGAAGGCTCTTAAATTGGTTTTGTTAAACCTATAAACAACTCCCTTCAGAAAACATCAAGAATTCCCTTGTAAGAAAATGACCTATCATCCCATGAGGTTGGATGAAGGAAGGATTGTATGAACCAACCTAATAGAAATGGAATTGGCCATGCACAGTGGCTCACCCCTTTAATCCCAGCACTTCGGAAGGCTGAGGGACGTGGATCACGAGGTTAGGAGTTTGAGACTCACCTGGCCAATATGGCGAAACCCTGTCTACCAAAAGTACAAAAATCAGCCAGGTGTCGTGGCGTATGCCTGTAATCCCAGCTATTCAGAAGGCTGCAGCAGGAAGATAGCCTGAACCCGGGAAGTGGAGGTTGCAGTAAGCCAAGGTATTGCCACTGCACTCTAGCCTAGGTGACAGAGCAACACTCCGTCTCAAAAGGAGGGAGGGGATTGATTTTATGCCATTGTCATTATATGCCATTATTGTTAAGGCTTAGGTAGTTAGGGGCTAATCCACTAAAAGGAGTACTCTGGAAGAGTCTCCTCAGTTGGTTAGACGTGTAGTTCTCAGACATTTCTAGCGGCTGCCTTGCAACATTGATATCCTTTTTCATTGAGCCCCAGAACTTTAATGATCCTGCCCAGACTAGTTGTGTCCATTTGACTCCTCTTTAAAAACATTCTAGGCCGGGCGCGGTGGCTCACGCCTGTAATCCCAGCACTTTGGGAGGCCGAGGTGGGTGGATCACGAGGTCAAGAGATCGAGACCATCCTGGTCAACATGGTGAAACCCCGTCTCTACTAAAAATACAAAAAATTAGTTGGGCATGGTGGCGCGTGCCTGTAATCCCAGCTACTCAGGAGGCTGAGGCAGGAGAATTGCCTGAACCCGGGAGACGGAGGTTGCGGTGAGCCGAGATCGCGCCATTGCACTCCAGCCTGGGTAACAAGAGTGAAACTCCGTCTCAAAAAATAAATAAATAAAAATAATAAATAAATAAATACGAAAGTTAGGTGTGCGCTATGGCATGCATCTGTAATCCCAGCTACTCAGGGCGCTGAGGCAGGAGAATCACCTGAACTCGGGAGGCAGAGCCTCCAGTGTGCCAAGATCGCACCATTGCACTCCAGCCTGGGCGACAAGATCAAGAAACTCCATCT
>NW_022437075.1:713260-717281 GCF_009761245.1 Sapajus apella
AAAAAAAAAAAAAAAAAAAAAAAAAAAAAAAAGAGCCAAATACATAGGGTCAATGCCAAAAGAGATAACAGTGGATACAATTGTGTAATTCCTTCAGCACCACCTGGGTTGGGGTCTCAACGGCAGGGAGGCAAGTTTGTCCTGACCAGTTCCCTGCTTGTCTTTTTCTTTAGCTTAGTAATTTTTGGGCCACAATATTTTCCTTTCACGAATTCTGTTAGCAGGAGAGTTGTTTTCTGTAGGACTCACAGAGATTCAACTTTGTACTCCTCCTTTAGAGGGGTACATCTCTAACTTCTTTTGTTGTGCCTTAGGGACTCATGCTTCTGAGTGCATTCATAAAAATTCTAACACAAGGCCGGGCGCGGTGGCTCAAGCCTGTAATCCCAGCACTGTGGGAGGCCGAGGCAGGTGGATCACGAGGTCAAGAGATCGAGACCATCCTGGTCAACATGGTGAAACCCCGTCTCTACTAAAAATACAAAAAATCAGCTGGGCATGGTGGCGCGTGCCTGTAATCCCAGCGAGTCAGGAGGCTGGGGCAGGAGAATTGCCTGAACCTGGGAGGCGGAGGTTGCGGTGAGCCGAGATCGCGCCATTGCACTCCAGCCTGGGTAACAAGAGCGAAACTCCGTCTCAAACAAACAAACAAAAAAAAAAAACTAACACAATAATGTTTAGCAACCTCTGCTTCCAGTGCAGGTATTCTGCGACTGAACGAGTGCTTCAAACCGTATGGTAATTTGGATTTGTGGCCTTTAGGAGAATCCTAAATAATACTTTTAGCTTGAGCTCCCTATTATTTAGCTTGAGCTTCCCAAAATTTGAAATGATATTTTTCCAAATTCTTGAGTGATTAGTTACAGACACTAGTCTCCAGAAATCTCAATATGGCTTCTAAGGCTAGGTGAGACCCATCCTCTGCCCTAGAAGAACGCGCTTTTTTTTTTCTTTTTTTTTTTTTTAGTCTTGCACTGTCACCCAGGCTGGAGTGCCATGGCACAATCTCTACTCACTGCAACCTTCGCCTCCCAGGTTCAATCGATTCTCCTGCCTCAGCCTCTCGAACAGCTGGGACGATAGGCACGCGCCACCACGCTCAGCTAAATTTTGTATTTTTAGTATACACGGGGTTTCGCCATATTGGCCAGACTGGTCTCGAACTACTGACCTCGTTATCCACCCGCTTCCGCCCCTCAAAGTGCTGGGATTACAAGCGTGAGCCACCGCGCCCGCCAACGGCTTGCTTTCTAAGGAGAGCCCCTGCCTGACTGTGGGCTTTTCCTGCAGACTCGCCTCCGTGTGGCGCCCTATTCACCACCTTGGAACCTGGGGAACTCTGTTACCCAGAAAGCTCTGGTTGCCCATCGGCGCGGCAGAGCCAATGAGGGCTCGGAAGGAAGGTGTTTCTGTCTGTGCGCGGAACGAAAGGCCGGGACTTCCGGCGTCCTCTGGTGGCCGCCATGTTGGTCGGTGATCGGCGCGTTTTCCGGGTGAGGGTACCCCGAGCGCCGGGTGGGACCGCGGTGACTGGGCTCATAAGTGGAGCGGAATCGTCCTCGCGGCACAGAGGCAGCTCTGCAGCCCCGTGACGGCGCTCGCTGCCCCCGGGCCGCACCTTCCCCGGGGTGTCCGATGGCGGCGGCGGCGCCGAGGATCCCGGCTCAGGTAATTGTGGCGCCTTTTGTACCTCAGGTCACCTCATCGTCACCGAGGCCCTAACGCAGCGAGGAGCAGCTCCTGCTCAGGGTCTGTAGCGGTTCCCAGCGCAGGGACAGCGAGGCGTTCGCAGGGGAGGTCCCTGTGTAACGTCCAGTGCGTTCGCCTTGCCGTCTGCCTAGACCGCCGGTTTATGAAGACCGGGTAACCGCAGTGGAGAAAGTAATTCACGCGGAGCCGGCTATGCGGGAGACCAGAGCTGTATTATTCTTTAAATCGGTCTCCCCGAGCGTCCCGGGATCAGAGTTTTCAAAATTAATTTGGCGCACAGTGGCTTGGGAAGTGGGGCGTGTTGATTGGTCAGCTTGGAGGTGGATTCACAGGGGGTTGAAGTGAGTTTTTCTTACTGTTTTCTGTTCTGGGTGGGATGGCAGAACGGACTGACCCAGATTACCGGCCTGGGTGGTGTCCGCTGACCCGCCCAGTGCAAGATCTGCAAAATACCTCCAGCACTGAGGTTAAGTTTTACAGTAGCGATGTGATCTTCAGGAGCAAATTGGGGCGGTTCAGACTGTTGGAGCCAGAAGCTGCATGACCCCTAAACCGTAATTTCTAATCTTGTAGCTAATTTGCTAGTCCTGCAAAAGCAGGCTGGTCCCCAGGCAAGAAGGGGGTCTTTTGAGGAAAAGGCCATTATTATCAATTTTGTTTCAGAGTCAAACCATGAACTGAATTCCTTCCCAAAGTATATTCAGCCTATGCCCAGGAATGAACAAGGACAGCTTAAATGTTAGAAGCAAGATGGAGTCGGTTAGGTCTGATTTCTTTCAGTGTCATCATTTCCTCAGTTATTTATAACTTTGCTAAGGCGGTTTCACTTGCATCTGACACACGTAGGATGCGGTGGGGAGAAAGACAGGCACAAGGAGGGTCTCAGGCAATGGCTTGGAGATGGACAGAACCGAGAGTATGGAACAGGGTCCACAGGTGCCTGTTGAGAACAAAGTGTGAGGTGGAGCTCCTCCTGGAAGAGCAAGCAGGCTGAGGGCTGTGCATTCATTGTGAGGATGCTAGAAGCCATGGAGAGTTTTGAAGAAAGTCGGGACATGATCCAAATCCAGGCTCTTAAGGTTTCCCAAAGGGCATGAGGACTTTGGGGTCTTGGGAGGTTGAATGCTTTTTATAGATGACATACGTAGTAGAGATGACATTTTGCACTGAGACAAGCAGGTCAGACAACCAGCCTAAGGATCACCTGGCCCCAGGGACAAGAAAGGGTTCCAGGAGGCCTGAGCTTATCAAGTCCTGTAACGTTTTTGTAATGTCTGTCCTTCCCCTCAGGCATTCCTGGGTTCAGAAGCACTTAGGGAACCTACATTGGGAAGTGGAGGGTGTTCCATTGGTCCTGACCCCCTCCACAGGTTCTCTAGCTTGTGGTGTCCTGGGACTCTTAAGTGTCATGTTTTCAGTCCTTTGATCTGAGGACCCTGTAGAACTTGTAAACCCACCATACTAAGTCCATGGCAGATTTTATGGAGATATTCCCATTTCTGTCAACCAATATAAACACACTTGGAAGATTAACTCCAGAGTTGCTACCAGGTTGTGCAATGCTTAGAGATAAAACTGATCAAAGTTAGGAGGTTATTTTACCACAGTTCTGTCTGGCTACAGGCTTCATCTGGTTGGACCTTGGTGTACAGATTGTGGGTTAAGGGAAGAGGAAGAAAGGTCAGAGATAAGGCTCCTGCCATAATCCAGGTGAGGGTTAATGGGTCAGATACGTGGCATATCACATGGGTCTGGATTCAAGATTCACTTTTTGTAAAGAGGCAGCTAGGTTTTCTTTTTTTCTTTTTTCCCAATCAATGCATATTTGCCAAATCTTTTTTTTTTTTTTTTTTTTAGAGAGGGTTTTTCGCTTTTATTACCCAGGCTGGAGTGCAATGGCGCGATCTCGGCTCACTGCAACCTCCGTCTCCTGGGTTCAGGCAATTCTCCTGCCTCAGCCTCCTGAGTAGCTGGGACTTCAGGTGCGTGCCACCATGCCCAGCTAATTTTTGTATTTTTAGTAGAGACGGGGTTTCACCATGTTGACCAGGATGGTCTTGATCTCTTGACCTTATGATCCACCTGCCTTGACTTCCCAAAGTGCTGGGATTATAGGCGTGAGCCACCACGCCCAGCCGGTGAATTTCCTTCTTGTCACCCAGGCTGGAGTGCACTGATTTGATCTCGGCTCGCTGCAACCTCTGCCTCCTGGGTTTAAGCACTTCTCCTGTCTCAGCCTTCCCAGTAGGTGAGATACAGGTGCCACCACACCCAGCTAATTTTTGTATTTTTTTTTTTTTTTTTTTTTTTT
>NW_022437075.1:717381-735553 GCF_009761245.1 Sapajus apella
ACCCAGGCTGGAGTGCAATGGCGCGATCTCGGCTCACCACAACCTCCGCCTCCTGGGTTCAGGCAATTCTCCTGCCTCAGCCTCCTGAGTAGCTGGGATTACAGGCACGCACCACCATGCCCAGCTAATTTTTTTTTTTGTAGCTTTAGTAGAGACGGGGTTTCACCATGTTGACCAGGATGGTCTCGATCTCTTGACCTTGTGATCCACCCGCCTCGGCCTCCCAAAGTGCTGGGATTACAGGCTTGAGCCACCGCGCCCGGTAATTTTTGTATTTTTAATAGAGATGGGGATTCACCATGTTGGTTCGGCCGGTCTTCAACTCCTGACCCCAGGTGATCCACCCGCCTTGGCCACCCAAAGTGCTGGGATTGCAGGCATGAGCCCAGCTAAGACAGTAGGTTTTCTAATTTGTATAATAAGGGCATGAAAGAGAAATCGGGCATGAGCCAGGGTTTTTGATCTTAGCAACTGTAGCCATGGATGCTGTGTCAGCTGAGATGAAGTTGATATTGATATAATAATGTGGATATCAAGACAGTTGTTTTGGCCATATGAAGAGTCAGAGACCAGTAAGTGGCTGCATCAAATGGATAACTAGACTTACAGGACAGGGTATCTGGAAAGTTATTTCTACTGGAGACATCCAATATGTGAATGCTAACTGGTAAATACAGTAAGTTAGTTATGGATCACATTTAGTAGGAGGGCATGCTTCAGATTATGGTGGTAAATCTTTTTTTTTTTTTTTTTTTTGAGACAGAGTTTCTCTCTTGTTACTCAGCCTGGGGTGCAGTGGCATGATCTCGACTCACTGCAACCTTCACCTCTCAGGTTCAAGCTATTCTCCTGCCTCAGCCTCCTGAGTAGTTGGGATCACAGGCATGAGCCACCACGCCCGGCTGCTTTTGTATTTTTAGTAGGGATAGGGTTTCTCTATGTTGGTCAAGCTGATCTTGAACTCCCGACCTCAGGTGATCTGCCCACCTTAGCCCCCAGAGTGCTTGGATTACAGGCGTGAGCCACTATGCCCGGCCAGTTGTAACTGTTTACCACTGTTTGGACTCACAATCGTTTTGGGAGTGCCTGGAGAGTTTCATTAAGCCTAGTTCATATGGGCAGGGAAAAATATGCTCCTGTGTGATAGTCGGTTTGGTTTTGTTCACAAATGCAGGGGCTTTGCTTTAAATGGCATTGGGTGGACAGGGGAAGGCTGCTAGAGCTGAGGTGTCAGCTGGTGCAGCACGGAAGTGGAATAGGGTCATGGATATCTGAAGCCACTCATGGTTCTATGTGGCTATGGAGTCATTCAGGTAGACACTTACAGGATGATTTGGGACTACCATGCTATGGAATCCATGGAAATTCTGTATTAATATTGAATTCTATTTTTATTTGTCAAGCATACTCTGGATGCTTATTCACATTTTGGCGTAAGATCAGAACTGAAGGCCCAATATGATATGTTACTTTGACATCTTGTGATAGTGGGACAACCTTAAAAGGTGTGAGTACAAATCTTATTCCCACTCTTCTCTCTTAGATAATTTATCCTAGCCTAGCAACCCTTTTGATCAAGGGGTTGAGGCAGGGTTCCATGTTATTATACTTTGTAGTGGGATTAAATTCCGTCCTTACCACCAGAGTTATGGAAACAAACCATTTGCATACTCCCAAGAGAATCATGGACCATTATACCCTCTTCATCTTACAAAATAATTTTATTTGTGGGGGCTGGGCGTGGTGACCCATGCTTATAATTTCAGCATTTTGTGAGGCCAAGGCAGGTGGATCACTTGAGGTGAGGAGTTCAAGAGCAGCCTGACCAACATGGTGAAACCACATCTCTACTAAAAAAAATACAAAAATTAGCACAGCTGTAGTCCTGGCGGCTACTTGGAAGGCTAAGGCACGAGAATCACTAGAACCTGGGAGGCAGAGGCTGCAGTGAGCCAAGGTCATGCCACTGCACTCCAGCCTGGGTGACAGAGCTAAACTATGTTTCGTTAAAGAAAACAAAAAACGGCCGGGCGCGGTGGCTCAAGCCTGTAACCCCAGCACTTTGGGAGGCCGAGGCGGGTGGATCACGAGGTCAAGAGATCGAGACCATCCTGGTCAACATGGTGAAACCCCGTCTCTACTAAAAATACAAAAACATTAGCTGGGCATGGTGGCGCGTGCCTGTAATCCCAGCTACTGAGGAGGTTGAGGCAGGAGAATTGCCTGAACCCAGGAGGCGGAGGTTGTGGTGAGCCGAGGTCGCGCCATTGCACTCTAGCCTGGGTAACAAGAGTGAAACTCCGTCTCAAAAAAAAAAAAAAAGAAAACAAAAAACAAACTTGTATTTGTGGGGATTCCAGAGAGTGGCTGATGGTGGGGGAAACTCAGGTGGGGGTGGCCATGGGCATGTGTCTGTGCAGTATAAAGAATGGTGTATATTTAGAGAGCAAATTTGTCTGATGGACCCAGGCAGCTGCCCTAGGCTTTACATGAGCTTGGATATCGCTATTCAGGAGGGAGTGGACCTTTTTATGTCAGGACCACAGCCGATACCTATTTGTCCACCTACTTTTTTTTTTTTTTTTTTTTGAGATAGAGTCTCACTCTGTCGCCAGGCTGGAATGCACTGGCGTGATTTTCGCTCACTGCAACCTCCACCTCCCAGGTTCAAGCGATTCTCCTGCTTCAGCCTCTTGAGTAACTGGGACTGCAGGCATGCACCACCATACCCACCTAATTTTTTAGGTATTTTTAGTAGAGATGGGGTTTCACCAGGTTGGCCAGGATGGTCTGGATCTCTTGACCTTGTGATCAGCCCACCCCGGCCTCCTGAAGTGCTGGATAACAGGCGTGAGCCACTGACCCCAGCCTTGTCTACCTACTTCATATTGCTGGTGGCTATACCAGTTGACCATTGCACACATGAAGAGAAAAAGGCACCAGTAGACATGGTTTCAACATTATGTTGTGGACCCTGGGAGGAAGATGGGCAAGGGTGGGTGTGTGGGAGAGGTGGATTGTGGCACCTCAGTATAGGGGCTGTTTGTTGTTTCATTTGTCACTATCATAGCAGGGCACTGTGACCTTTGAAGATGTGGCTGTGAACTTTTCCAAGGAGGAATGGTGTCTCCTTAGTGAGGCTCAGAGATGCTTGTACCGTGATGTGATGCTAGAGAACCTGGCACTTATATCCTCCCTGGGTAAGTTGCTCACACTCACCTTTGTGACCTGAGCTAGTGTTTCCATTCGCTGGTTTTCATTGACAAGACTGTCTTTCTCATTTAAGGGGCCTGGGCACAGGTTCCTTCTACACTTCTCTGTGTAAGTTATGTGGCTGGTAGGACTCAGGTGTGTGTATTGCCTTTTCCTTTCCTTAAGCAGCTCCAACACATGCTTTGCTGTAGGCTCCCAGAGAAAGAGTCAGAGTCTGGAGTCTTATAGGCACCTTAATGTATCCACTTTGCTTGCTCTCTGGCTTTTAGGTGACTGTCCAAATCTATGGCTCTTGTGTTCCTAGGTTCTATTAATACTTCCTTCCTGTGGGTGATAATTCTTCATACCTCCCTGTCATTACCTACATAGACCATGGATCTGCTTAGGAATTCTCTTGTAATACTTAGTTTTACTGTCCTGTGGGATGTCAGGTGCTTAGTTGTCCTGAGCTGGTGTTTCCTGTTCATCTCTGCTGCCCTTCCCTTTGTACTTACATCATCAGTCCCATGTATTTGGTCATCTTGCGGGTGGGATGGAGAGTCGTCGGTGTTTCACAAGATGTGTTTCAATTCAGGTTCATCACGATAGGCTCAAAGGGAGCCTGTCCCTCAAAAGTGCCGTGGCGGGGGAGGGCATGACTTCGGAGGTCTACTGAAATCATACCAGAAACCATTTATATTTGCCGAGTATTTTCGTGGCAATATGAGTAGGCACACACTATCTTTTTGTCCCCATTGTTGAGAGTTTCACCCTTGTTAGTTCTGTACCTTTTTACTTCTACTGTGATAATCACCCCAGGAATAATACATCTCTGGACCCCACCTTGCACCCATTATTCTTGTGCTTTTATCTGCAGTTGTCTCTGATACTGGCGTATCAATTATTATTATTATTATTATTATTATTTTTGAAATGGGGTCTCACTCCGTAGCCCAGGCTGGAGTGCAGTGTCGCAATCTTGGCTTTACTACAAGCTCCACCTCCTCAGTCTTGGTTCAAGCAATTCTCCTACCAGCCTCCCAAGTAGCTGGGATTACAGGCACGAGCCACCATCCCCAGCTAATTTTTGTATTTTTTTTTAGTAGGGATGGGGTTTCCACATGTTGGCCAGTCTGATCTTGAACTCCTGACCTTGTGATCTGCCTGCCTCGGCCTCCCAAAGTGCTGGGATTACAGGCATGAGCCACCGTGCCCGGCCTGGTGTATTGATTATTATTAGAAAGCATATGCTTATTGTTAAGCCATCTATGACCCCCCCCTGCTGTGTACACTCATGTTTTCTTGGACTTAGACATACACTGCTGTATAGCACTCACATGTCATCAGGAGATAAGGTTCTGTACACAATTTCTTTTTAGAGGAAAGAGCTCTAGACCCTGCCACTGCTCCCTGTGTTGCGTGTATGCTTGTGCACTTTACCTCATGAGGCCTCCTGCATTCTCTGATCCTTATAGCCCAGTAATGCTAAGCAGCAGACCCATCTTTTTTTTTTTTTTTGAAATAGAGTCTCACTCTGTTGCCCAGGCTGGAGTACAGTGTCCTGATCTCCACTCACTGCAAACTCCTTCTCCTGGGTTGAAGCGATATTCCTGCCTCAGCCTCCCGAATAGCTTTGATTCTTGGCGCCCACCACCACGCCCAGCTAATTTTTGTATTTTTAGTAGAGATGGGGTTTCGCCATGTTGGCCAGGCTGGTTTTGAACTCGTGATCCACCCACCTACGCCTCCCAAAGTGCTAGGATTACAGGCGTGAGCCACCATGTCCGGCCTTTTTTTTTTTTTTCTTTTTGAGACAGATTTTCACTCTTGTGCCCAGGCTGGAGTGCAATGGTGTGTTCTTGGCTCACTGCAACCTCCGCTTCCTGGCTTCAAGTGATTCTCCTGCCTCAGCCTTCCAAGTAGCTGGGATTACAAGTTCCCGCCACCATGCCCTGCTAATTTTTGTATTTTTAGTAAAGACAGGAATTCACCATGTTGTTGGTCAGGCTGGTCTCAAACTTCTGACCTCAGGTGATCCACCTGCCTCAGTCTCCCAAAGTGCTGGAATTACAGGCATGAGCCACTGTGCCCAGCCAGCAGCCTAATCTTTAACCTGAAGCCAATGTTCTATTTTTGCAAATATTTCTATAGAGTAATTCCTCAATTTGTGATATATATTTGTGGGTGGGCAGTGCCTTCCCATCAGAGGTACTTTAAACTTGACCAGCATTTCCTTGCTTTCAGGTTGTTGGTGTGGATTAAAAGATGAGGCAGCACTGTCTAAGCAGAGCATTACCGTACAAACAGAGTCTCAGGACAGGACTCCTAGGGCTGTTTCTCCTAAGAAGGCTCACTCCTGTCACATGGGTGGCCTCATCGTGGGGGACGTTTTTCACTGTGCTGACCACCAGGAAACTCATCGCAAGCAGAAACTGAACAGGAGTAGGGCATGTGGAAAAAACTTGGATGACACTGCAAACCTTCAGCAGCAGCAGAAACAGCATATTGGAGAGAAATTCTACAGGAGGAGTGTCAGAGAAGCATCGTTTGTAAAGAAATCTAAATTCATGGTGTCACAGGAGTCATTTGTCTTCTGTGACTTTGGGAAGGACGTTCTGCACAGTTCAGGATCATGCCAGGAAGAAGCCACTTACCCTGTAAAAAAGACAAACAGTGAAACTAAGCATGGCTCACCCTTTCAGGAGGGAAAAACTAACTACAGGTGTGGAGAACACATACAAGTCTCCAGCACCAAACACTCATTTATTCCACACCAGAAACTTTTCACTAGAGGTGGATGTTATATGTGCAGTGATTGTGGGAAATCCTTTAGCAAATATGACAGCTTCAGTAAGCATCAGCAAGTTCACACAGGAAAAGGACCCTATGAGTGTGGAGAATGTGGGAAATCTTTTAGTCAAAAGGGCCACCTCACTCAACATCAGCGATTTCATACTGGAGACACAACTTATCACTGTGAGGAGTGTGGGAAATCTTTTAGTCGGAAGCGCAACCTTAGTCTACATCAGCGTGTTCATGCTGGTAAAAGGCCTTATGAGTGTGAAGAATGTGGAAAATCTTTTGGTCAAAAGGGCAACCTCATTCAACATCAGCGAGGTCACACAGGAGAAAGGCCTTATGAGTGCAGGGAATGTGGGAAATCATTTAGGTACAGATCCCACCTCACTGAACACCAGAGACTTCACACTGGGGAAAGACCTTACAGTTGCAGGGAATGTGGGAAATTATTTAACAGGAAGTGTCATCTTGTTGTTCACGAGAGAGTTCACACAGGAGAAAGGCCATTTGAGTGTGACATATGTGGGAAATTATTTGGCAATAAGAGCTGCATGACTATACATCGGAGAGTTCACACTGGAGAAAGGCCATATGAATGCAGTGAATGTGGGAAGTCATTTCCTTACAGCTCTGCACTTCATGTTCATAAAAGAGTTCACACTGGAGAAAAGCCTTATAAGTGCAGTGAATGTGGAAAATCCTTTACTGAATGTTCCAGTCTCACTAAACACAGGAGAGTTCACACTGGAGAAAGGCCTTATGAATGCACCAAATGTGGAAAGACATTTCATCGAAGCTCTGCCCTTCTTCAACATCAGAGAGTTCACACAGGAAAAACGCCTTATGAGTGAGTAAATGTGGGAAATCCTTTGCTGAAACCTCCGGTCTCATTAAACACAGGAGAGTTCATACTGGACAAAGGCCTTAAGAGTACTGTCAATGTGGAAAACATCAGAATGTCAGCTCTCCATGGTCTTAAGAGACTTCACGTTGAGTCAGTCTTGCTCTGTCACCAAGGCTAGAATGCAGTGGTGTGATCTTGGCTCATTGCAACCTCTGCCCCCTGGGTTCAAGCGATTTTCCTGCACCAGCCTTCTGAGTAGCTGGGATTACAGGTACATACCACCATGTCTGGCTAATTTTTATATTTTTAGTGGAGACGGCATTTTACCATGTTGGCCAGGCTGATCTCTAACTCCTGACCTCTAGTGATCCACCTGCCTTGGCCTGCCAAAGTGCTGAGATTATGGGCATGATCCTCTGCACCCAGCCTTAATTTTTCTTGTATTGCTTAGAATATGACATGCTCAACCAGACATGGCGGCTCTTGCTTGTAATTCTGATGCTTTGGAAGGACAAGGTGGATTACTCAAGGCCAGGAGTTAGAGACTAGTCTGGGCAACATAGCCAGACCTCTTCTCTACAAAAAAGAAAAAAGAATAACATGCTATGAAAACTTACCTGTGTATCATTTATCTGTTGCAGTGTATCTCAGTTGCTTCTTGTTTTTGTCTGTTGTAAATAAAACTACATTTGAATGTGGTTGTTCATATAGGTATGTTTCACTGTGTTAACATGGTGGTGTGCAGTGCCTGAGTCACATGATAGGTCAATGTACAGGTTTTTTATTTGGAGACAGAGTCGTCTCGATCTGTCACCAGACTGGAGTGCAGTGCACGATCACGGCTCACTG
The DNA here is from genome assembly GCF_009761245.1 of Sapajus apella. Classification (NCBI taxonomy): domain Eukaryota; kingdom Metazoa; phylum Chordata; class Mammalia; order Primates; family Cebidae; genus Sapajus; species Sapajus apella. The sequence continues at coordinate 725,066 of NW_022437075.1, forward strand.
CAACCGACATCAGGTGACAGACTCACCTCGGCCTCCCAAAGTGCTGGGATTACAGGCACGAGCCAGTGTGCCTGGCCAGGTTTGTTTTTTAAAATGAATTTTATCTATTTCTTATTTCATTAAGAAATTTGAAAACAATGAAATAAGAGTCGGGTGTGGTGGCTCACACCTGTAATCCCAGCAATTTCAGAGGCTGAGGCAGGCCGATCACGAGGTCTAGAGATTGAGACCATTCTGGCCAACATAGTGAAACCCTGTCTCTACTAAAAAATACAAAAATTAGCTGGGCATGGTTGTGCGCACCTGTATTCCCAGCTACTTGGGAGTCTGGGGCAGGAGAATTGCTTGAAACCTGGAAGCAGAGGTTGCAGTGAGCCGAGATCGTGCCACTGCACTCTAGCCTGGTGCCTGGAGACAGAGCGAGACTCTGCCTCAAAAAAAAAAAAAAAAAAGAAAAAAAAGACTTACGTTGGGCCTCATTCATTCTTCAGTGATACCAGTTTGCTGTAAGGAATATTTATTTATTTATTTTTTTTGAGGGGGGGATGGAGTCTTACTCTCTCTCCCATACTACAGTGAAGTGGCATGATCTCAGCTTACTGCAATGTTCACCTCCCAGGTTCAAGCTTTTCTGCCTCTGCCTTTCAAGTAGCTGGGACTACAGGTGTGCGCCACTATACCTGGCTAATTTTATATTTATTTATTTATTTTTATTTTTATTTATTTTTTGTTTTTGGAGACGGAGTTTCGCTCTTGTTACCCAGGCTGGAGTGCAATGGCGCGATCTCGGCTCACCGCAACCTCCGCCTCCTGGGTTCAGGCAATTCTCCTGCCTCAGCCTCCTGAGTAGCTGGGATTACAGGCACGTGCCACCATGCCCAGCTAATTTTTTTTTTGTATTTTTAGTAGAGACGGGGTTTCACCATGTTGACCAGGATGGTCTCGATCTCTTGACCTCGTGATCCACCCGCCTCGGCCTCCCAAAGTGCTGGGATTACAGGCTTGAGCCACCGCGCCTGGCTTTTATTTATTTATTTATTTATTTATTTTAGTAGTGATGGTGTTTCACCATGTTGCCCAGGCTGGTCTCTAGCTCCTGAGCTCAAGTGATCCACCCGCTTTGGCCTCCCAAAGTACTAGGATTACAGGTGTGAGCCACTGTGCCTGGCTGAATACTTGTTTTTCAGTACCACAAGAGCCATGAGCTGGTTATCCACTTCATGTGGAATAAATGTCCCAAAGTGACAATATGTATACATTGCCGGGCAATTAAATAATTATTATGCCACCGTAACTTTGTTTCTATTTCATCTTTCTTTTTTTTTTTTTTTTTTTTTTTTTTGAGATGGAGTATCACCCTCGTTGCTATTCCTAAATGCAATGGCATGATCTTGGCTCTCTGCAATCTCCACTTCCTAGGTTCAAGCAGTTCTCCTGCCCCAGCCTCCCGAGTAGCTGGGATTATAGGCATGTGCCACCACGCCTGGCTAATTTTGTATTTTTAGTAGAGATGGGGTTTCTCCATGTTGGTCAGGGTGACCTCAAACTCCAGACCTCAGGTAATCTGCCCACCTTGGCTTCCCAAAGTGCTGGTATAACAGCATGAGCCACCACGCCTGGCTTCTATTTGACATCTTTCTAGGATTACCTATTTCTTTTCTTCCAAGTTTGTATTTCTCAGAGTTCTTCAGTATGGAAAGGATACACAGTTTGTATAAAGAAGAATTTTATGTTATCCAAGTTTCAGGATAGCCATGGGCTCCAATTAATTATCTCAGAGCTCCTGTTCCTCTACTCACTACCCGTTGAGATTTATGTGTACTGACGCTTTTGTCTTCTAGCTACTTATGGCATTCTCAGTGGGTAACATTATTCATCCATATTATTAACTAATTTCCTCACTCCAAGCTATTTTCCAGTGATAATCTCCAGGCCCTGTGCAGACACTGTCATTGCACTTTCTGCTGAAACAAGTGTTCCTTCCCAGCAAGAAGGTGAGATTATGGAATCCAGAATCTTTTCTCAGGGTCACATGTCCCCTTCTCCACTTGCAGGAATGCTGACCCTGCAGCCAGGATTTTAGCAGTAAATAATATTGTAAGTAACCACTGTTCCCAGGTGAATGTCCCAATCAGAAGAAAATTATCTGGGACCACCAGTACAGGGAGATGGGACATTCTGAGGGAGCCGGAGGCAGGGTGCCACCTCAGTTTCCCTGAGGGTTGCCTAGAATCTGTTTCCTCTTACTCTGAATTATTCTTCCTCTCATGGCTGACCAGCAACGTGGCACCTCACAAAGCCCATTGTAAGAGCTTTATCTGGTTTTTTTGGTTGTTTTTGTTTTTGTTTTGAGACGGAGTTTCACTCTCTTTGCCCAGGCTGGAGTGCAATGGCGTGATCTTGGCTCACTTCAACCTCCGGCACCTGGGTTCAAGCAATTCTCCTGCCTCAGCCTCCCGAGTAGCTGGGATTACAGATGTCTACCACCACACCTCAATATTTTTTCTTTTTAATTTTTAGTAGAGATGGGGTTTCACTATGTTGGCCAGGCTGATCGCACACTGCTGACTTCAGGTGATCAGCCTACCTCAGCTTCCCAAAGTGCTGGGATTATAGGCATGAGCCACCATGCCCAGCCCTTTTTTTTTTTTTTTTCCCAGACAGAGTCTCACTCTGTCACCCAGGGCAGAGTGCAGCGGTGTGATCTCGGCTCACTGCACTCTGCCTTCCAGGTTCAAGTGTTCTGCCTCAGCCTCCTAAGTAGCTGGGATTACAGGTGGCTGCCATCACACCCGACTAATTTTTGTGTTTTTAGAAAAGATATGGTTGCACTATGTTGGCCAGGTTGGTCGTGAACTCCTGACCTCAAGTGATCCACCCCCTCAGCCTCCCAAAGTGATGGAATTCCAGACGTGAGCCACCACACCTGGCCTTTTTAAAATTTTTTCATAGAGAGGGGTTTTGCCATGTTGCTCAGGCTGATCTTGAACTCCTGAGCTCAAGTGATCCTCCTGCCTCATCCTCCCAAAGTGCTGAAATTACGGTAGGGACCAGCATGCTTGGCCAGTATTTTCAGGAAATCGAAATCTCAATTCGAACACAAAACCCAGGGTGATCATTTTAATCATGCTTTGCTATGAATTCCACTTTTTCTTATATTTCTTTTTTGAGATGGAGTCTCGCTGTGTCTCCATGCTGGTGTGCAGTGGTGCAATCTGGGCTCACTGCAACCTCCACCTCCCGTGTTCTAGTGATTCTCCTGCCTCAGCCTCCTGAGTAGCTGGGATTATAGGCACCTGCCACCATGTCCAGTTAATTTTTATATTTTTAGTAGAGGTGGGATTTCACCATGTTGGCCAGGATGGTCTCAATCTCTTGATCTCGTGATCTGCCCACCTTGACCTCCCAGAGTGCTAGAATTACAGGTGTGAGTCACCGCGCCCACCCGCTTCTTTTTCTTATATTTCTTTTAACTTATTTTTTCATGGGTCCTTTTCAGTGGCCTAATTCCATTTTTATTGTTGTTTAAACGTCACTGCTAAAGCTTCTCTGAAGTATTAAATTTTTTCACTATCCACTGATATTTCAGCAGAGGTATTTCTGACAGCACCTTTGAACATATATAGAATACATAGCCATTCTTTTTCTTTCTTTTTTTCTGTTTGAGAAAAGCCGGCATAAAGCAGCTTTATTGCAGTAATAAAACTTGAAACTCATATATGGTGCTGAGGGAGCAGCAATGATTTCTCTCACCAAATCACTACACAGGACAGCAAAGGAGTAAGAAGGGGCTGAGGGAGGAAAAACCAGGAAAATTTTGAGATCAGCAAAGGGAGCCAAGCATCAAAAAGACGGGAGATGCTGAAGCTGAAATGAGCAGCATCATTTTCTTTTTTGTTTTATTTTATTTTTTATTTTTTTTTTAATTATTATTATTATTATTTTTTTTTTTTTTTTTTGAGACGGAGTTTCGCTCTTGTTACCCAGGCTGGAGTGCAATGGCGCGATCTCGGCTCACTGCAACCTCCGCCTCCCGGGTTCAGGCAATTCTCCTGCCCCAGCCTCCTGAGTTGCTGGGATTACAGGCACGCGCCACCATGCCCAGCTAATTTTTTGTATTTTTAGTAGAGACGGGGTTTCACCATGTTGACCAGGATGGTCTCGATCTCTTGAACTCGTGATCCACCCGCCTCAGCCTCCCACAGTGCTGGGATTACAGGCTTGAGCCACCGCGCCCGGCCTAATTTTTTTTTTTTTTAAAGGCTAGTCAAATGAAGCAGTGGGAGTGGAAAAGGAACGAAGAAATCTGTAACTGCTTGTGATCAATTAGTTGTAAACACCACTGCACCCTGACCAGCATCATTTTCTTAAAAAAACATTCAAGGATTTGTCATGATGGATGGGCTTTCATTGGGTGTTAATTCTACAAACAGCACCTTCAATTTAAACTGTCAATTAAAGTTGTTAAGCTTTAGGAAGTGGTGGAGCTTGGAAAGTTATGAGATTACAGATTTCCTAAAAGTCCGTTAGAAAAACCACAGGATGGAAAAACAACAATAAGCCATTCCACAAAGAAGGCTTCAGAAGTCCCTGCTGGCCCAGGGAAAGATACCTGTAGTGTCCAATATTGCCGTGAAAATGATCTGCTTTCAAAGGCAGAGAGTTTAAAGGGAGGGTGGGGTGAGACTGGTGGAGACAGTGGCTCTTCCCATCTCCACCTCGGTTTTAGGTAGGGTTTTTAATTTATCCCAAGGACGTCTCTCAACTTGGAGAATAATTCAGCCCTCAACAGCGCCTCAAATCTGCTGTGGCTTTGCAAATCACCAGCAAGAGTGTTTAATGTGTAATAGATAAAAATTCATCCAGCCGGGCATGGTGGCTCATGCCTGCAATCCAAGCACTTTGGAGGCCAAGGTGGGCGGATCACCTGAGGTCGGGAGTTCAAGACCAGCCTGACCAACATGGTGAAACCCTGTCTTAAAATTTAAAAAAAAAAATTCATCGAAAAAAATTAAAATATTCTTGAAACTCCCCCAACACCAGTTCCTAAAGTTAACCTACCACTTGTGCTATCAATATTTGACCATGTACTTAATTAGAAACCTAGATGCAAAAGACTGAAACAGAATCGTTACCACAAAATGAAAACAAAATTAATAACTTACAGTTTATGGCATATAGTTTAGGTAAACACACATGAGGAGGAAGGGGAAGAAGAAATGGAGGTGTCGGAAGCAAAGCTGAGTGGCAGAACACATTCAGTCAAGGCAGATGTCTATACAGAGTGTAGCGGAACTTTAGGAAAAGCTCCATATGGATTCATTTGCACATGTCTGGAGGCGCCAGATCCCTCCATGGCAGTTCCAAAAACAGGGAGCTAAGGGAGGAGGCCATTCCTGTCCTTCCAGTTTTAGAAACTCCACATCGAAGACAATAGTGGCATGTGGTGGGATGATGCCTGGGTGTCCAGTGGCACCATACGCATAATCTAGAGACATAGTTTGGCTTTCTGACCCACACTCATCTGGGCAACTGTTTCTTCTCAGCCTCAGATCACCTCCTGCTTGCCTAACATAAACTTAAAGGCTTGTTTCTGTCCCAGAAGGAATCAAATTTATTTCCATCTTCAAGGATCCCAGTGTAATGCACCATGCACATCTGGCCATGCTTCGGGAAGGTGCGCCAGTCTCCTGGAGAGATGCTTTCCCACCAGCGGAGGCAGCGCACGCTGGGTGGGCGGGCAGCGCAGAGGGCGGCAGGGACCTGCAGCGACCTGGCGGTGGTTCCACAGCTCTGCCTAGTCCCTCGGCCTTTTTTATTTTTTCTTTTGAGACAGAGCCTCACTCTCTTGCCCAGGCTGCAGTGCAATGGTGCGGCTAACTGCTACCTCTGCCTCCCAGGTTCAAGTGATTCTCCTGCCTCAGCCTCCCCAGTAGCCGGAATTATAGATGTGTGCTGCCATGCCTGGCTAATATATATATATATATATATATTTTTTTTTTTTTTTTTTAATGGAGACTAGGTTTCACCATGTTGGCCAGATCTCAAACTCCTCGCCTCAGCTGCCTCAGCCTCCCAAAGTGCTAGGATTATAGGTGTGAGCCACTTCACCTGGCCTATATAGGCATTCTTTTTTTTGTTTGTTTGTTTTTTGTTTTTTTTGTTAAGATGGGGTTTCACCATATTGGTCAGGCTGGTCTCGAACTCCTGACATCAGGTGATCCGCCCACCTCAGCCTCCCAAAGTGCTGGGATTACAGGCGTGAGCCACCGCGCCCGGCTTATAGGCGTTCTTAATAGATTTCTGTAGTTTGCTTTTTACCACTATTTTTCTGATGTAATATTAATTACTCATGCAGAACAAACCCTGTTATCACCTGAGAAAAATGATAATCACTTCCCAGCACAATTATGTGAACTCAAGAATTTAACATATGGTTGGGCATGGTGGTTCACACCTGTAATCCCAGCACTTTGGGAAGCTGAGGCTGGCAGATCACCTGAGGTTGGGAGTTCCAGACCAGCCTGAGCAACATTGAGAAACCCCGTCTCTACTGAAAATACAAAATTAGCCTGGCGTGGTGGCGAATGCCTGTAATCCCAGCTACTCAGGAGGCTGAGGCAGGAGAATTGCTTTAACTCAAGAGGCGGAGGTTGCAGTGAGGCAAAATCATGCCACTGCACTCCAGCCTGGACAACAAGAGGGAAAGTCCGTCTCAAGATAATAATAATTTAACATACTCCAGTGTCTTCAGGTGGAAAGCTCCACCTTTGAATACTACCACCATTACTATTAACAAGCTATTTAATTGTTCTTTTTGTGAGGCTGATGTGTAATTCCTAAAAGGGACTATATGTAAGTTAGAATAGGAAGTGACCAATACCAAGAGGATAAAAGTGTTACTCAAAGAATTGGGCACAAGAATTGATGGTACATGCAGGAGAGTTGTTTTCTGTGGGAACCACAGAGATGTAGTTTTTTTTTTTTGCTGTTGTTTGTTTTTTAGACAGAGTCTCACTCTTGTTGCCCAGGCTAGAATGTAATGGCACGATCTTGGCTCACTGCAACCTCTGCCTCCCAGGTTCAAGCGATTCTCCTGCCTCAGCCTCCTGAGTAGCTGGGACTACAGGCACACGTCACCATGCCCAGCTAATTTTTTGTATTTTTAGTAGAAACGGTTTATTAAAGATAACTAATTAATAAAATTAAAAAAAATAAAAAGACCACCGTGTTTCACTATGTTGGCCAGGCTGGTCTCAAACTCCTGACCTCAGGTGATCCACCTGCCCAGTCTCCCAAAGTGCTAGGATTACAGTTATGAGTCACCACAGCCGGCCAGTGCGATGTAGTTTTCTAATTTTGCTTTATGGGGGCACAACTCTCTCTATCTTCTGTAAGCCAAAAAGAATCTGAGACAGGTCTCAGTCAATTTAGAGGTTATTTTGCCAAGGTTGAGGATGTTACAGGGGAAAAAGAGACACAAGTTACAGTAAAATCTGTGGCCTGTACTTTTTCCAAAGAGTTTTGAGGACTTCATCATTCAAAGAGGAAAGAGTGAGTAGCAGGGGAAAGGGGGAGAAAAAAAAGGAGGGGGTAGGGTAGACAATGAGGTGAGTAGTTACATTCTTTTGAGTCTTTGATTATTGCTCACTGAATCTTTGTTTTTTGTTTGTTTGTTTTTGTTTTTTTTAGAGGCAGAGACTCGCTCTGTCATCAGGCTAGAGTATGGTGGCGCGATTTCGGCTTACTGTAATCTCTGCCTCCCAGGTTCAAGCAATTCCCCTGCTTCAGCCTCCCAAGTAGCTAGGACTGCAGGCACATCCCAACACGCCTGGCTAATTTTTCTATTTTTAGTAGAGACAGGGTTTCACCATGTTGACCAGGAAGGTCTCCTTGCTCTCTTGACCTTGTGATCCACCGGCATAGGCCTCTCAAAGTGCTGGGATTACAGGCATGAGCCATCACTCCTGCCGGAATCCACCTTTTATAAGTTAAAGGAGAAGGTAAAAGAATAATTATGCATTCCCTTTGGCATTAGTAGATCTGCGTTTTACATAAGATAAAGTAAAGGTAGCATAGAGAAAGAAGTTAAATATGCCTTTGCTTTGGGGCGGGCCCAAGGATAATTTCTAGTCTTGTCTCTGTCCAACACACGTGAAGAAGATAAGCTGTTACAGTTACATTGTCAAGGAAGATTCAACATAACTATTTTACAGTTAGTTATAGGGGACTACCTATCCTAAGAGTTTGGGACCTCGTGAGCGATTTTTGAGGGAGGCCACCTGTGGTGATATGTGGCCTTCTATAATTTCAGCCATTTGTTTGGAAAAAGGCAGATTGTTTTTTTTTTTCTCCTGGCTCAGTTCACAAGCTTAACTTTTCCTTTGGCCTAGTGAGTTTGAGGGTGCCAAGATTTTATTTCTTTTTCACACTTCTTGTTATGGCCCTATCTGAGTAGTTCTCCATTGTTCCTGAGAAACAAGGACTGAGAAAACCGACTTTAATCCTTCAGATTGTGATTGAAACTGTCTTTGTGGCTGGGTGTGATGTCTCATGCCTGTAATCCAAGCACTTTGGAGGCCAAGGGGGGGCGGATCACCTGAGGTCGGGAGTTCAAGACCAGCCTGACCAACATGGTGAAACCCTGTCTTAAAAAAAAAAAAAAAAAAGAGCTGGGCGTGGTAGCTCACGCCTGTAATCCCAGCACTTTGGGAGGCCGAGATGGGTGGATCACCTGAGGTCAGGAGTTCGAGACCAGCCTGGCCAACATGGTGACACCCCATCTCTTAAAAAAAAAAAAAAGAAACTGTCTTTGCAAAAATTCTTTTTTTTTTTTTTTTCCGAGACGGAGTTTCACTCATGTTACCCAGGCTGGAGTGCAATGGCGCGATCTCGGCTCACCGCAACCTCCGCCTCCTAGGTTCAGCCAATTCTCCTGCCTCAGCCTCCTGAGTAGCTGGGATTACAGGCAGGCGCCACCATTCCCAGCTAATTTTTTGTATTTTAGTAGAGATGGGGTTTCACCATGTTGACCAGGATGGTCTGGATCTCTTGACCTCGTGATCCACCCACCTCGGCCTCCCAAAGTGCTGGGATTACAGGCTTGAGCCACCACGCCCGGCCTGCAAAAATTCTAACAGTGAGAAAATTATTGTTCATTCCTGGATGTAGGGTGAATTAACTTTGGTAGAAACTTAGTTTATAGTTTAACTTTGAAACAAAGATGATAATGTCAGGAACGTTTGAACCAGAGCAACTCCATCTTGAGTCACGGCTAGGAAAAATGAAGCTGGGATTTCCTGCGCTGCATTCCCAGAAAGTTAGGTATTCCTAGACTCTTGGTGTTTCTGGTTAAGGGAACAGATTGAAAATGTTTACTAAACAGGCCCAGACTTAAGAGTGTCCTGATATTCGGTCATCTTGAGAACAGAAGTATTCCTAATTTTGTTTTTTTGTTTTTTTTTTTGAGACGGAGTTTCACTCTTGTTACCCAGGCTGGAGTGCAATGGCGCGATCTCGGCTCACCGCAACCTCCGCCTCCTGGGTTCAGGCAATTCTCCTGCCTCAGCCTCCTGAGTAGCTGGGATTACAGGCACGTGCCACCATGCCCAGCTAATTTTTTGTATTTTTAGTAGAGACGGGGTTTCACCATGTTGACCAGGATGGTCTCAATCTCTTGACCTCATGATCCACCCGCCTCGGCCTCCCAAAGTGCTGGGATTACAGGCTTGAGCCACCGCGCCCGGCCCTAATTTTGTTTTAAAGATAATAATAGGCCGGGCCAGGCACAGTGGCTCATGCCTGTAATTCCAGCACTTTGGGAGGCCAAGGCAGTTGGATCACGAGGCTAGGAGTTCAAGACCAGTCTGACCAAGATGGTGAAACCCTGTCTCTACTTAAAAAATACAAAAATTAGCCAGGTGTGGTGGCGGGTGCCTGTAATCCCAGCTACTCAAGAGGCTGAGAGAGGAGAATCGCTTGAATCAGGGAGGTGGGGGTTGCAGTGAGCCCAGATCATGCCACCGTATCCAGCCTGGGCTACGGAGCAAGACTCTGTGTCAAAAAAAAAAAAAAAAAAAAAAAAGAATAATAGCCCGAGTGCAGTGGCTCACATCCACAATCCCAGCACTTTGGGAGGCCCAGGCAGGCAGACAGGTCACAAATTCAGGAGTTTGAAACCAGCCTGACCAACCAACATGGTGAAATCCCATCTCTACTAAAAATACAAAAATTGGCCAGGTGTGGTGGCTCATGCCTGTAATCCAAGCACTTTGGAGGCCAAGGCGGGCGGATCACCTGAGATTGGGAGTTCAAGACCAGCCTGACCAACATGGTGAGACCCCGTCTTAAAAAATAAATAAATAGGCCAGGTGCTGTGGCTCACACCTGTAGTCCTGGCACTTTGGGAGGCCGAAGTGGGTGGATCACCTGAGGTCAGGAGTCAAGACCAGCCTGGCCATCATGGTGAAACCCCATCTTTAAAAAAAA
>NW_022437075.1:735653-737670 GCF_009761245.1 Sapajus apella
GGCATGGTGGTGGGCACCTGTAATCCTAGCTACTTGGGAGGCTGAGGCAGAGAAGTGCTCGAACCTGGGAGGCGGAGGTTGCAGTGAACCAAGATCACACCACTGCACTCCAGCCTAGGCAACAGAGGGACACTCTGTCTCAAAATCAAACAAAAGACAAACACACAAACAAAAACCAAAAAAATCTCTCCTAAAACAGAGGGTTAAAGTCTTCTCTCAATAAAAGGCAAGGTGCGGTGCGGTGGCTCACACCTGTATTCCAGCATTTTGTGAGGCTGACTTGAGCAGATCACCTGAGGTCAGGAGTTCAAGACCAGCCTGGCCAAGATGATGAAACCCTGTCCCTACTAGAAATACAAAATTGCCGGGTGCAGTGGCTCAAGCTTTTAATCCCAACACTTTGGGAAGCTGAGGCAGGTGGATCACCTGAGGTCAGGAGTTCGAGACCAGCCTGACCAATATGGTGAAACCCCGTTTTAAAAAAATAATAATAAAATACAAAAATTGGCCGGGCGCGGTGGCTCACGCCTGTAATCCCAGCACTTTGGGAGGCTGAGGCGGGTGGATCACGAGGTCAAGAGATCGAGACCATCCTGGTCAAAATGGTGAAACCCCGTCTCTACTAAAAATACAAAAAATTAGCTGGGCATGGTGGCACGTGCCTGTAATCCCAGCTACTCAGGAGGCTGAGGCAGGAGAATTGCCTGAACCCAGGAGGCAGAGGTTGCGGTGAGCCGAGATCGCGCCATTGCACTCCAGCCTGGGTAACAAGAGCGAAACTCTGACTCAAAAAAAAAAAAAAAAAAAAAAAACAAAAATTAGCCAAGCGTGGTGGTCCATGCCTGTAGTCCCAGCTACTAGGGAGACTGAGGCAAGAGAATCACTTGAACTCGAGTGGCAGAGCTTGCAGTGGGCTGAGATCATGCCACTGGACTCTAGCCTGGGCAACAGAGTGAGACTCTGTCTTAAAAAACAAAAAACAAAAGGCAAGGGCGTTTGACTGACCTTGGCTCTTGTAAGGTTGGCTGAGAGAAAGAAGAATAGACCCAAAACCAGACAAGCAAGTTTTATTAACCTCCCGGGCTGCTCCGTAACAATCACAGGAAGCAGCCCCGAGCTTACAAAATGAGGGGTTTATATAGGGTGAAAGGGGCATAAGGGAGTTTCAGGACTGAGGTAATGTATCCACTGGTAACAGGCACAGAGGTAGTTTGTCAACTTGTAACAGACCTATAATGCATCATCCTGTGACTTTTGTGGTGGCAGTTTTTAAAAAAGAAAACACGGGCCGGACGCAGTGGCTCACACTTGTAATCCCAGCACTTTGGGAGGCCGAGGCGGGTGGATCACTTGAGGTCAGGAGTTCAAGACCAGCCTGACCAACATAGTGAAACCCTGTCTCGAAAAAAACAAAATAAAATAAATAAATAAATAAAATAAAAATTAAAAAGAAAACACGATTTTTTACAGATATGTGTCAAACGGGGCTTTACAAGTATGGATAACAAACGTTTGTTTTCCCTGTCCTCCCTCCAGCTACCTGGATGGCAGTAATCAGGCTTTGATTAATTGTAGCACATCTGGCAGCCTTGATGTGGCGCCTAGGGAGGGTTCAGGAATGCAGCTACAGAGCAATCAGATTGGGGGGAAGGTGTTGCTTGCACGGAGGGGGTTTTCTGAGGCAGCTTGTCCCTAACAGGTTTGAGGCCCAATTTAGGAAAGTTAGAGTTCTTCTTAAGATTTAGTTCTTCCTAAGAGTTAGAGGACTCTCTCAGTAAAGTCCCTCTTGACTTAGAAAGGGTTTGGCGCCCCGGATGTTAACTTGTATTAATCTGCCTTGTCCTCTTTGCTGCATGAATCAGTTTCTTGGTTGCTCTGTTTCACTGTCATTTTCAGGGGACTTCATTTAACTGGTCGTAGGGTTTTTATTTTACTCTTCCCCATTGTATGTTCTGATTTCCATCCATTTGCTTGTGAAACACTGGGAACAAAAAGCATTGAGGGCTCCGTCTCTAAA
>NW_022437075.1:737680-753199 GCF_009761245.1 Sapajus apella
TGTTGGTCAAGCTGATCTGAACTCCCGACCTGGGTGATTTGCCCGCCTGGGCCTTCCAAAGTGCTGGGATTGTAGTCATGAGCTACCTTGGCTGGCCGAGATTTATGTATTTTAAAGCAGTGTCCGTAGTTTCCCAGTAACTAAGTCTGTGATGGATAAGCAGATACAGAAATTCTCAGGAATTCCATAATGGTGAATGTTGTGTAGCTAAGGTATTGTCAGAGGAAATAATCTAAAGGTTTTGTGAATTCATGTAACCTTTGGGCTTGTCACTTTAAGGTAATTCCTGCATTAGTAGGAAGATCATAGGGAAAATTATCTCAGTTGAGTGATATAACTTTGTCACCAGGCAGCAATCTAGTTTAATCAGGTAGAAATGAACTTTCTGCTTCATCAATATTTGCTTCTATGAAGGCTAGTTTTCCCACTTAGGTCATGAGAAGAATTGGTAGAGTCATTATAGAGTTGCCAAACCTGTTAACAAAAATAATGGCAAATCTGCATTTTTCTCTTTAACCATACTATAAAGTTGTAATAAGGTATACGCTGAGCATCGTGGCTCGTGCCTGTAATCCCAGCACTTTAGGAGGCCGAGGCAGGCAGATTCTATGAGTCCAGGGGTTGGAGACCAGCATGCGGAATATGGCAAAACCATGTCTCTATGAAAAATAGCCAGGTATGGTGGCATGTATCTTAGTCCTAGCTACTTGGAAGGCTGAGGTGGGAGGATTGCTTGAGCTTGGGAGGCAGAAGTTGTAGTGAGCCAAGATGGCAATGCTGCAATCTACCCTGGGTGACAGAGTGAGACCCTGGCTCAAAAAAAATAACGATGTAAATGACATCCAATAAAAGATGCATATTTAAGTTGTGATATATATATATATATATAAGTCTTGAATTTTCTACCTTTTTTTTTTTTTTTTTGAGACAGAGTCTTGCTGTGTCACCTAGGCTGGAGTACAGTGGTGTGATCACAGCTCACTGCAACCTCCACCTCCAAGGTTCAAGCAGTTCTCCTGTCTCAGCCTCCTGAGTAGCTGGGACTATAGGTGCATGCCACCATGTCTAGCTGATTTTTGTATTTTTAGTAGAGATGGCGTTTCACCATATTGGTTAGACTGGTCTCGGACTCCTGACCTCAGGTCATCCACCAGCCTCAGCCTCCCAAAGTGCTGGGATTACAGGCGTGAGCCACTGTGCCTGGCCTTGAATTTTCTCATAACCCCGTGAAACCATCAGATTCACAATGATGAACTTCTCTGTCACCTTTGTGTTTACCTGGAGTCTTTATAAAGATTTTTCTCTCTGCTCTCTAGACAACCATTGATTTACTTTTCTGTATAATAGAGTACTTTACATTTTCTGGAGTTTTCTGACTGCTGTAATAAAGTGTTTCCTCTTATAATCCATGGGTGCTCTCCTGCTTCATGCTTATTTTGATATCAGTAGAGACATATGAGTTGTTTATTCTTTTTATATTGCTGAGAAGTATAGTCTACCATGAAATGTCATGTATTCATTCATTCGTCCATTTATGGATATTTGAATTGATGCTTGCTTTCTTAACACTTGACAACGTTGGAGTGGCATGATTTTGGCTCACTGCAACCTCTACCTCCCAGGTTCAAGCGATTTTCCCACCTCAGCCTCCCAAGTAGCTGTGATTAGATGCGTGAGCCACCATGCCCAGCTGTTTCTGTATTTTTAGTAGAGACGGGGTTTTGCCATGTTACCAGGCTCATCTCAAACTGCTGGCCTCAAGTGATCCACCTGCCTTGGCCTCCCAAAGTGCAGGGTTACAGGCATGAGCCACTGCGTCTGTAATAGATTCTGAGGCCAGACGGGTGGTGGCTCACACCTCTAATCCCAGCACTTTTGGAGGCCAAGGTGGGCGGATATCTTGTGGTCAGGAGTTTAAGACCAGCCTGTCCAACATGGCGAAACCCTATCTCTACTAAAAATGTAAAAATTAGCCAGTCCTGGTGGCATGTGCCTGTAATCCTACCTACTTGGGAGGCTGAGGCAGGAGAATCACTTTAACCCAGGAGGTGGATGTTGAAGTAAGCTGAGATCGCACCACTGCACTCCAGCCTGGGCGACAGAGTGAGACTCTGTCTCAAAAAAATAAATAAATGAATAAAACCATTTATTGTGAAGATAATCCTAGCTCCCAGTGTGAGGATATTCCTGCAGTCACTGGAAAATAATAATCACTTTCTTGTAAGTAGATGAAATTTTGCAGCCCAGATGCCTTGTTTATGTTACTCAGATGGCCTTTTTTACCTGTGCTGTAATTATGAAAGTTGTAGCCACTGATGTGTACCATAGTGACATCGATTAAGTTGCTCTTCCTTTGAGATAGATGTCAGTGTGATAAAAGAAATTGAGTATACCTTAGCATGTGGATTAAGAAACGTAAGATATATTGCCTTGTAAGATATATTGCCGAGTTGAAATGAGGAAACTGAGGCCAGTATATAAAAATGAAAAATCCAATTTATTCCGCAATTTATTCAGCTCCCGGGCAAGGTTCTATGGTCGGGATGGGGCCAGAGAAGTCGTGCTTAACTTCTCAAGGCAAGGGGTTTTATGGGGGGTCAGAGGCGATTGATTGGATATTGGGGAAGCAAAGCATAGGCAATTTCATTGGTTGTAGGGAGACAAGGCCCAGACGGGGCGAGCCGCTATAGGTAAGGAGGCGAGACTTATTGAGGGGTGGGCTGGCCAAGGATGTATGGGGAGGGCTGCCATTGGGTAAAGCTTGGCGGGATTTCTTAAATTTTGCGGGTTCAAATGTATAGTTTAGTGCTGAGAGTGCATAGATCAGTGCTGCGGTTCAAATGCATAGCTTAGTGCTGAGTGTATAGTTTAGTGCTGAATATAGACCTGGGAGCAGAATGCAGAAGTGAGTGAGGGGAGCCCATATGGAGAAGCCAGATGCTGAGTAAGGTGTCCTGATAAACTGTTATCAGGCATGGAGAGGGGTGGGTGTTGTCCATCCGGGTCCCAGCAAGGCTATCGACCTTACAGTACTGACATAGTGATCCTCATAGTGACCTACATTAGCAATTATTTTTTGAGCACTGGTCTTGACCTTGCTCATGGTGCAGCAGGATCTGGTTGAAACAGGATGCATTAAAGAAACCTGCTGAAAACAGTAAAACTAAGGTGGCAGTGAACATGGCCTCCAGTTGCCCTCATTGCTCTTTATATGCTCATTATAATGCATAAGCATGCTAAAAGACACTTCCACCATCACCATGGCAGTTTACAAATGTGTGGCAATGCCCAGAAGCTTCATGTAGTTTAAAAGAGAAGGAACCCCTGGTTCTGGGAACTCCCTAGCCTTTTTCTGTAGAATTCATGAATAACCCACCTCTTATTTAGCACAGAAATAGGGAGTTGCTATAACTATAGCTAGCCGCGGGTGCTGCTTTGTCTGAGGAGCAGCCATTTTCCTGTCCACTATTGCTCTAATGCTGCTTTGCTTTCACTTTACACTGTTGGCTTGCTCTTGAATTACTTCTTTCATGAAGCCAAGAACCCTCCTGGATTGAACCCCAATTTTGGGGTTTGCTGGCATTAGTTGAGCAATTTTCTGTGGGAACCAGGGGCCAAAAGCCAGCTTCACTACCTGCTTCAGGGTGTACCAACGTCTGTCTTTTTCCCTGTCATTCCATCTTTGTTATCTATCTATCTATCTATCATTTATTTATTTATTTTTTGAGACGGAGTTTTGCTCTTGTTACCCAGGCTGGAGTGCAATGGTGCGATCTTGGCTCACCGCAACCTCCGCCTCTTGGGTTCAAGTGCTTCTCCTTTCTCAGCCTCCTGAGTAGCTGGGATTATAGGCATGAGCCACCGCACCCAGCCTTCATTTTGATTTTTTGTGGGTATATAGTAGTGTATATATTTGCAGGTTACATGAGATATTTTGATGGAGGCTTGCGATTTGTAATAATTGTAAGGTTAGCCGAGAGAAAGAATAGACCCAAAGTCAGGCAAGCAAGTTTTATTAACCTGCCGGGCTGCCCCATAATAATCAGAGGAGGCAGCGCCAAGCTTAAAAAACGAGGGGTTTATATGGCATGAGAGGGGCATAAGTAAGTTTCAGGACTGAGGTAATCCATCAGCTTGTAATAGACGTAGAGATAGTTCGTCAGGTTGTGACTTAAGTTATCCTGTGACTTACCTGGCAGCAGTTTAAAAAAAAAAGATAGGATTTTACAGGTATAAGTCAAACGGGAATTTACAAGTATGGATAACATTTGTTTTGCCTGCCCTCCCCCCTCAGCCGAGCTTTCCTGATGGCTGTAATCAGGCTTTGCTTAATCGTACCACATCTGGCAGCCTTGATGAGGCATCTGTATAGGGGTTCAGACATCCAGCTGCAGAGCAAGCAGAGTGGGGGTAAGGGATCTGCTTGCTTGGAGGAGGTTTTCTGACGCAGCTTGTTTCTAACATTCCAGTCTCTTTTTTTTTTTTTTTTTTTTTTGAGACGGAGTTTCTCTCTTGTTACCCAGGCTGGAGTGCAATGGCACGATGTCGGCTCAGCGCAGCCTTCGCCTCCTGGGTTCAGGCAATTCTGCCTCAACCTCCTAAGTAGCTGGGATTACAGGCACGCGCCACCATGCCCAGCTAATGTTTTGTGTTTTTAGTAGAGACGGGGTTTCACCGTGTTGACCAGGATGGTCTCGATCTCTTGACCTTGTGATCCACCCTCCTCGGCCTCCCAAAGTGCTGGGATTACAGGCGTGAGCCACCGCGCCCGGCTCCAGCCTCTTAATAGGCATTAGAGGAGGGACGCCGTTGTTATCTGGCTGCTTTTTGCTGGTTAGGGGCGACTTTGGGGAGAGGCTAGATTGTAGGGATTGTCATTCCTGGAACTGTCATTCTTGGAGCAGCATCATATCTTGTATTGTTTCTTGGGTGAAAGCTTTAATACGGTCTTGTAAAAACTGGGTGAGGAGTCCTAAGAGGCAGCGGCCAAATGCTGGAAGGATAGAAAGGAGATCCAGCTGGTGGGAGGAGCCATGGTGCCAAACTCCAAAGATTAGCCCAGGAATCTGAGAGGCGCGCCTGATTTCAGAAGCTTTTTCATTTAACCATCGAGCAGCATCTTGTACTAGTCCCGACTGGTTAGTATAGAAACAGCATTCTTCCCCTAAAAGTACACAGTCCTCCTTTCTCGGCAGTGAGCAAGTCTAAACCTCCATGGTTTTGGAGTGTAACTGCTGCTAGAGAGTCTATCTGGGATTGAAGAGTAAGAATGGATTCTGCCATGTCTTGTAGTTTGAGAGGTGTTTGGAGGAGGTGTGATAGTAGTATGGGGAGGCAGACAGCCCTGCTATTCCTGTTCCTGTGGCTGCAGTAAATCCAAGGCTGCAAGGCTTAGCGCTGGTGGACTTGAGCTTTGATGGGGACTGGTAAGCTTTGGTTCCCTGGGGCAATGTCTATTTTGGGGCTTAGAAAGACTAGGGTGCGGGTGCCAGTCCAATTAGTGGGGAGGCATAGGTAAGTTGAGGTCCCGCACATGAAAAATACGCCTTGGCTGGGCAGACAGAACTGGTTGTGTGTGTTGAAATGGTGTGTGAGTTTATCGCTTTCCTTTTCCGGGCAGCCCCAGTGAGCGGCTGAAAAGGGATTAATGGGGAAAGGTGAGTGGCTCCATGTGTTTTGTTTTCCCTTTGGAGAGATTCCACTCTTCTGAATGGATTAAGAAGAGTGGTTAAATGTGGGTATAAGGAGGCATTCTTCAGAGGTGGGGGCTGCACTGCAAGGGGGTCCGCGGGTGTACAGTCATGCAAGGGGTATGCCTCCCATTGCAAAATCCTGATTGTTAAGTAGAAAGTTACTAATGGCTCCAGAGGGTCCTGAAAAGTAAACAGGCAAACTAAATGGAGGAGCTTGGAAGACTTGAACGTTTTTGTTTTTGTTTTTGAGATGGAGTCTTGCTCTATCGCCAGGCTGGAATGCAGCGGCGCCATCTCGGCTCACTGCAGCCTCCGCCTCCTGAGTTCAAGCGACTCTTCTGCCTTAGCCTCCCAAGTAGCTGGAACCACAGGCGTGCACCACCACGCCTGGCTAATTTTTGTGTTTTTAGTAGAGACTGGGTTTCACCATGTTGGCCAGGGTGGTCTCGATCTCTTCACCTCGTCATCCGCCCACCTCGGCCTCCCACAGTGCTGGGATTACAGGCGTGAGCCACTGAGCCACTGTGCCTGGCCGACTTGAAAGTTTTGATGGTTGGGGCCTGAAGCTGTAAGGTATAATTGCATTGATGGGGCAGTAGGTGCTCCAGAGGTAGGCCTGAAGACATATTGTATTGAAAGCAAATTGGGGCTTGGAGAGTTAAATCCGTGTTCATGGTTATGTGGCTGTGTATGGGTTTGTTGTTATTGTCTGTATATGGGGTGAGATTGGAAATACAGGAATGCAGAAGTTGTATTGCCCGTCCTGTCCAGGTATTTGTGGTTGTTTCAGGGATGGGAGACCTGGCTAATGACTGCATGTGTAAGGTGTTGGAGAGGCTTTTACTCTCATATTGGGGATGATAGGTTAAATTGGTAGAAACCCAGGTTTTTGCAGGGACAGGAGTGGCAGTATACGTAGTAGCTGACAGGGAGAGGCATAGCCAGCAGTGTTTTGCTAGGGTCAGGTTGGAGTGGTTCTGCAGAGCATCGGTGAAGCCGAGGGTTTTGTAGAGGCAGTTATGGATGATAGGAAGTGGTGGTGTGGTGGAGTGGTGGAGTAGGAGGGATAGATAGGCAAAGTGAGTAAAAAGGTACATAGCTGCGTTTCATATGTGGTTAAGTCACACACTGTGCGTTGGAAAAGTAGGTCATTTATCCACACTAATAGAAAGTCAAGTGTGGGAGCTTGGGGGTGGAACCAAGAGATATCTTGGCAGACAGAGTGGAGGAAGAGGGTGAAGTTGCTGTATAGGCAGGGAAAGGGCTTTTAAGTTTCTTTAGGGGTTTGGGGAGTACTTACGACTTTTAAGAGGAGGGAGAAGGTGGGTTGTCCTCAGGAACAGGCATGAGGTGGAGTTTGGTTGGGCTGAGAAGAGTACTGGTGGGTCAGTGGGCACTTCAGGAGCTTGTTTTAATCTAGAAAGATGGCACCAGGAGATATGTCCTGAGAGTTTAGCTGCGGTGGGAGTTGTAAGAAGAACTTGAAAAGGACCTTCCCACTTTGGTTTAAGGCTTGCTGGCATAAGAGTTTTTAGGAAGACATGTTCTGGTAAGAGGGTTCAGTTGGTGGGGCTCTCATGGGAGGGCCTGGCCTGCTTGTTCATGGAGGAGATGATGGGTGAGAGAAAGTGTTGGGAGGTATTCTCCTAGCTGAGAGTTAGAAGGGGTCCTGTTTTGTAAGAGGAAACGGCGTCCATACATTAAGTAAAATCGGCTGTGAGGAAGGAGAGTGCTTTTGGGTTGGCTCTGATGTGGGCTAGGGCTATGGGCAGGAGGGAGATCCAGGGTTTCTGGATTTCAAGAGTCAGTTTGGTTAACTGAATTTAAAGGATCCCATTACCCCTTTCAACTTTTCTTGATGACTGGGATTGGTATGGGATATGGAGGCGCCACTGGACACTGAGGGACTGAGAGACTTGTTGGGTGATTTAGCATGTCTGGGAGCCTTGATGTGGTGCCTGGATAGGAGTTCAGAAATGCAGCTATGGAGCAATCAGAGTAGGGGCAGGGGTCAGCTTGGGCAGAGGGGGTTTTCTGAGGCAGCTTGTCCGTAATAATGCTTGAGGTCTTCATCACCAGAAGCATTTATCCTTTGTGTTATAAACAATCCAATTATACTGTATTAGTTATTTTTAAATGTATGATTAAGTTACTTTGACTATAGCTACCCTGTTATGCTAGCAAATGCTAGGTCTTATTCATTTGGTCTAACTATTTTGTACCCATCCTGTCATTATGTCTTATGGAGAATATTCTTTCGGTTCCAGCAAAACAATGAAACTCACAAAACTGACTGTAGTGATTCAGGCCACATGAATTTAAACAGCAGTCCATACTTAAGATTCTCAGCTCTGAGTGCACACATTGTAATTCTGAATGATGCCAGTGATATTGCCACTTAATAAGTAAACTTTAGGAGCATCTCAAATAGTATTTTTATTCTTGGGTGCAAGAGGAGCTTCCTAGCATCTGATGTGATACCTATTTGTTACTTTTATAAAGAATCAATAGCCTTCTTTCCTTGAGGTGTGAGCAGGGCTTTCCAGCAGCCCTCAGAGTGTCACATGGTCTGCATTCTGCTTGCTGTTGGTGGATACCACCATTGTTGGCTGACAGCTCTGGGAAGTACTTTACCCAGAAGGTGCTGGTTGCAAGGCCGAGGATGAGGGATTTCTGGGCATGCTTGTCAGGTGAGGGACTACTGGGTTGGGAACAAGAAGGCACAGGAGTAGTCGTTTCTGCTCCTAAGAGGCAGGTTTGAGGCTCATAGGCACTGCCTGGGGTGATGGCTGCTCTACCCACAGTTGATGGCAGCAGGAACCTGGCTCGGGTAAATGCTGTGTATTACAGGCTTTACCCCAGGTAGAGTGATACAGGTAGAGGAACCAGCAGGTTCAGAGGCTTGGAGGTGCATCTGAGCCATGAACGTTTCAGAATCTGGTGACCGTCATTATCACATAAGTACAGAAATTTTAGACCAGCTTGGGCAACATGATGAGACCCTGTCTCTCAAAAAAAAAAAAAAAAAAGCCCTAGTGAAAGCTGAACATGACCCAGAGTTCACCTGTACGGGTTGTCTTAGGGGTTGTGCCTTCAATCTGAATGTCCTGGGATGTATAGAGGGTTGTGAACAGAAGAGGATCATGTCCTTGGTAGGACTTTAGAGGTTTCCAGAAGCCTCTCAGAGAACAGAGTGGAATGAGGACGATGAGGACTGAGGCACTGAGAAGTGGAGTCTCCATTCATGGTCACAGGTGGTAAGAAGGAGTACTGAGAATCGAAATCCATTGATCAGCCCAAGGCCCCTGGGTGTATGGTTGTGTAGGGATCAATGGAGCTTTTATCAGCTGGAGGTCGTCACAGTTGGCTTCTTATTCTCATGGGTGCTGAAGACTGAAAATGCTTGTGGTGCCAACATGGGGAAAGAGAAAATGTCCCAGTCTCTCACTGAACCTGACATTAACTGTATGTTGTCTGAGATTGGGGTGTCTTGAGTGTTGACTTGATGTTTTCCCAGTTCTTCGGAGTGGGGAACCTGTGGATACACCAAGCTCAGAGTCCTGAGTGTCAGTTAAGGATTAATAGAAGTGTTCTTATTTCTGGCAACCAATGGAAACAGGTTTCTATTTTAAGAATTTGACTGGGCGCGGTGGCTCAAGCCTGTAATCCCAGCACTTTGGGAGGCCGAGGCGGGTGGATCACGAGGTCAAGAGATCGAGACCATCCTGGTCAACATGGTGAAACCCCGTCTCTACTAAAAATACAAAACATTAGCTGGGCATGGTGGTGCGTGCCTGTAATCCCAGCTACTCAGGAGGCTGAGGCAGGAGAATTGCCTGAACCCGGGAGGCGGAGGTTGCGGTGAGCCGATATCGCGCCATTGCACTCCAGCCTGGGTAACATGAGTGAAACTCCGTCTCAAAAAAAAAAAAAAAAAGAATTTATATCAATTTGCGCAAATGCTTTGAGGTGTGACTGAGCTTGGAACTATGTACCGCAGGCATCCATTCTTTCTAATAGGAACAAAAAGCCAGGGGTGAAGATTTAGGCTTGTAATGTGGTTGCCTGCAAAACTAGGCATCTGTTATGGAGTTGCTAGGATGCTTGGATGGGAAAGAGGTGGTGTAACTCAGGTCTTCACAGGATCTATCTGGTTGCACACTGGAGAACAGACTCCTGGGTTAATTAGGAGGCAGGTAGCTTGGGGGGAGTTTGCTGGCATAATTCAGATGAGTTGATGGACCAAGTGAGTGCTGAGATGGGAGAAAAGGCAGCATTCTGGGTATATTTTAAACAAAGGAGCAAGTAGATCTTTGCATATTTTAGGTAAGGCAGTGACAGAGGGAAGCGTCAGTAATGATCTTAAGTTTTTTTTGTTGTTGTTGTTGGTTGTTTATTTTGAGACAGAGTTACGCTCTTGTTGCCCAGGCTGGAGTGCAATGGTGTGATCTTGGCTCACTGCAAGCTCTGCCTCCCAGGTTCAAGCGATTCTCCTGCCTGAGCCTCCCGAGTAGCTGGGATTACAGGCGCTTGCCACCATGCCTGGGTAATTTTTGTATTTTTAGTAGAAATGGGATTTCACCGTGTTGACCAGGCTGGTCTTGAACACCTGGCCTTGTGTTCTGCCTACCTCAGCCTCCCAAAGTGCTGGGATTATAGGCGTGAGCCCCTGGCACCCGGCCGACCCCAGGTTTTCATGGTCCTAGTAACTGCAGGAATTGAAGCTCCAGTAACTGGGATGGGGAAATTGGTGGCAATTTCCGTGGGGACATCAGAAGTTTAGTTTGGGCCCTGTGAATACTCATATGTTTGAGTGAACAGTCAAGGCATTATGTGCGCAGCTGGACACATAGTAGAAGGGAGTCATCAAAAATGATAGTTACTGTGTGAACTAGGGTGGAACTGTGGGTCATACTGAGCAGGGAAAATGCAACCATGGTGGTAATGCTATTAGAACATCAGAAAGAGCTGGGTACAAGATGAGGAGTAGCTTTTTTGGTTGACACTTATTGGGGTTATAGGGCATGACAGTCACAGCTGTAGAAGAAGAGCAAAGGGAAAGGTGTCGGTAGAGGGGGAACTGACCTTCCCAGCCCTCCTAGTAACCACTGGATTTTATTTTTCAGTACGATTCATTTTCAAGACTTCTATCTATTTAAATCTCGAATTTTATTTTCTGCTTTCTTTAATGTTATATAATTTCATGATTTAATCAAGATCAGATTTGAAATTACACTATATTTGTTTACATTTTAAATTTTGTTTATTTTAAAACATTTTATTGGCCAGCTGTGATGGCTCACACCTGTAATCCCAGCAGTTTGGGAGACTGAGGCGGGTGAGTCACCTGAGGTCAGGAGTTTGAGACCAGCCTGACCAACATGGAGAAACCCTGCCTCTACTAAAAATACAAAAATTTTTTTTTTTTTTTTTTTTTTTTTTGAGACGGAGTTTTGCTCTTGTTACCCAGGCTGGAGTGCAATGGCGCGATCTCGGCTCACCGCAACCTCCGTCTCCTGGGTTCAGGCAATTCTCCTGCCTCAGCCTCCCGAGTAGCTGGTACTACAGGCATGCGCCACCATGCCCAGCTAATTTTTGTATTTTTAGTAGAGACGGGGTTTCACCATGTTGACCAGGATGGTCTCGATCTCTTGACCTCATGATCCACCCGCCTCGGCCTCCCAAAGTGCTGGGATTACAAGCGTGAGCCATCACGCCCGGCCATAAAAATACAAAATTAACAGGGTGTGGTAGTACATGCCTGTAGTCCCAGCTACTCGGGAGGCAGTAAATACAGCTACTGTATACAGTTCCCAGGGTTGAAGGTGTCTTAAGCAGTAGAGCCTTTATTGTAACACAAACCAGGGTAATGGGCCACAGGATATCTCAGATTCGTGACTGGTGGGCTAGAAAATTCCATCTTAAGAATGTTGTGAGATACAAAAGATCCCTGAAAAAGGTAGTCCATCTTTTCAAGTCACCAGAAGAGTCATCTGTGCCAAAAATGGGTTAGGTCCATGGCCTAAC
The DNA here is from genome assembly GCF_009761245.1 of Sapajus apella. Lineage (NCBI taxonomy): Eukaryota > Metazoa > Chordata > Mammalia > Primates > Cebidae > Sapajus > Sapajus apella. The sequence continues at coordinate 749,401 of NW_022437075.1, forward strand.
TCATCAGAGAGAAAGAAATGAGAGTGGAATGAGTGCTGAGGATACTCAAAAACCCCTCTGGTGAATGAAAGAGAAAGTTGCTTCTGTATCATGATGAGGTAGGTGAATGATGAAACTGTAGGGGTGAAATGCTTTTTGCAAGATAACTGCCAGTCACATAAGTCTGGCAAGGGACAGGGGCAGGTTGAAAATTCAATGCAGTTCCCACATACCTGGGATGTATGCAGCTATTTGATGTATGACATTCAATTTAGGTAGACTGCATCCTTATAAGTGGTCTCCTCCAGTGTTATACTGAGCAAGAAAAAATACTGCCTGCACATCTGTGGCATATTCCTCATGTAAATATTCTGGTAACCAATCAGAGAGGGCTGAAGGCTTTCTCACATTCATTGCACTAAAAAGACACTTTTTCAGTGGGAGCACTCCTTATATAAAGAAGCTAGAGCTCTAGCTAAAGAATATTCCCCATTTATCAGACTCAAAGGCCTTGATCCAGAATGAACTCTCTGGCCTTGAAGAAGCAATAAGACTGGGCAAGAGAATTTCCCACATTTGCTTCACTTACAAGGCTTTATTCCAGCGTGAACTGTCTGATGTTGAAGGAGTGAAGAACTGGCGAAATGATTTTCCGCAATCACTGCATTCTTATCGCCTTTCTCCAATATGAACTCTCCTGTGTTTAGCATGGCTAGAAGTTTGAGTATAGAATTTCCCATATATACTACACCTATAAAGCTTTTCTCTAGTATGAACTCTGATTTTGCAAGAGTGAAAAGCTTTGGTGAAATGATTTTCCACACACTCTGCACTCATAAGGCTTTTGTCCAGTATGATATCTCTGATGAACACGAAGTGCAGATTTTTTTTTTTTTTTTTTTTTTTTTTTTTTTTTTTTTTTTGAGACGGAGTTTCTCTCTTGTTACCCAGGCTGGAGTGCAATGGCGCGATCTCGGCTCACTGCAACCTCCGCCTCCTGGGTTCAGGCAATTCTCCTGCCTCAGCCTCCTGAGTAGCTGGGATTACAAAAGTGCAGATTTTTAATTAAATAATTTCCTACATTCACTGCACTCATCAGGCCTTTCTCCAGTGTGAACTCTCAAGTGTTTAATAAGGCTGGAGTTTTCAGCAAAGGATTTCTTACATTCAGTGCACTCATCAGGCCTTTCTCCAGTGTGAACTCTCAGATATCTAATGAGGCTAGAACTTCGGCCAAAGGATTTCCCACACTGCCCACACTAATGCTTTTCTTTGGTATGAACTCACTGATAGTGAATGAGGTTGGACCTTAAGCTAAAGGATTTTTCACATTCACTACATTTATAAGGCTTTTCTCTAGTGTGAAATCTGATAGTGCAAGTGTGCAGAGCTTCAGCGAAATGATTTTCCACACTCAACGCAGTCATTCCACACTCAACACTGGCCTTTCTCCAGTGTGAACTCTCCTGTGTTTAATGAGACTGGATATATAAGCAAAGACTTCCCACCTTCGTTGCATTCATAAGGCTTTGCTCCAGAGTGAACTTTCCTATGGTGGGCGAGACTGGACTTTTCAGCAAAGGCTTTTCCACATTCAGTACACTCATAAGGCCTTTCTTTAGTGTGAAGTGTCTGAGGCTGCAAGAGTGAAGAGCATTGGTGAAATGATTTTCCACACTGACTGCATTCATAAGCTTTTGTCCGGTATGAAATCTCTCATGAATGGGGAGTACAGTGTTTTGGTGAAATAATTTCCCATATTTGCTGCACTCTTAAGGCCTTTCTCCACTGTGAACTCTTTGGTCTTTGTATATATGTATACAAGTGCTCTGCTTAGAAGGTGCCACCTCGTCTTCCTTTCCATACCAACAACCTGAAAGCAAGGAAATGCTGGTGAGGTATGTGTTGACTTTGTTGAGTATTGGTGTTTCTATGAGCCTACCCACAAGAGTATCGGACAAATTAAAAAACTAGTCTATGAAATTATTTGCTCGTATAGGTAGTTGGGTTCAGGTTGAGGTTGGGACTGCTTAGCATTATAACAGATGTAGGAGGCCTCATGATGTCAACAACATGACTAAACATGGCAACAGAGTAAAGAGAGTCTATAATTCCTCCTTCTGAAAACTTGTTTGTGGAGCCTTATTTGCAGATGACATGCGAGTGCTACATAGAAGAGTATGTCCAGGCCCCCCCAACATGACTAGAGCTCAACATCCTTTGGTCATGTTGCAGAATATTCAGGAGTGCACAGAGACCAATGGGTGAAATAGGAGGATTTTATTAAGGTGGCCACTGGCTCAGCAGATTAGTATCCCAAGGCTGAGTGCCTCACAAAGATAGGGCTTGACTTTTTATACATCCAGGATGATGTAGTGTAGCAGGAGCTGCCATGGAAAAGGATTTCTCGGACACTGAATACTGGAGGAAGGAATTTATTTGCAGCTGGTAACTTGGTAGCATATGTGCCTAACAGCCAAGCTCCCCTAACAAAGGGAGGTTCAGCCTTTATATAGGCTTATACTTTAGATGTTTCATGTGGAAGAATTTTAAGTTTATAGTTTTAGGACTTACATGTGAAAAGGTTTCTGTTTACAGTTTTAGGAATTACATATGAAAGGGTTTTGGTTTACAGTTTTAGGACTCACATGTGAAGGTTTCTGGTTTGATCTTGTTTTAAGTAAAAATAGTGCTTTATTTGTAGTGCTTTTTGGAGACGTTTTTTAGGGCTTAGCTTGTTTTTAGGAAGGAGATTTAGGAGAGGCTAGCTGGCCTGCTTTAGATCATGACTTTTTTTTTTTTTTTCCGTTTTTTTTAGATGGAGTTTCGCTCTTGTTACCCAGGCTGGAGTGCAATGGCGCAATCTTGGCTCACCGCAACCTCCGTCTCCTGGGTTCAGGCAATTTTCCTGCCTCAGCCTCCTGAGTAGCTGGGATTACAGGCACGCGCCACCATGCCCAGCTAATTTTTTGTATTTTTAGTAGAGACGAGGTTTCACCATGTTGACCAGGATGGTCTAGATCTCTTGACCTCGTGATCCACCCGCCTCGGCCTCCCAAAGTGCTGGGATTACAGGCTTGAGCCACCGCGACTGGCCCCTGCTTTCTTTTTTATTGAGATGCACAGTGGATGACAGAGGGGGAGGGAATTCTAAATGCCTCGGTCTCCCTTCTTATCCCCCCCTTTGAGACTCTCAGTATTTTATAATATTAGTGAGAGGTTTTACTTTTATTTTTACTTTTTAGATTTTCTGAAGAAACTGACAATGTTTTATATAATATACTTGTGATGTTATTTTTTGGCTAACTACAGTAGTAATGAAGCTTCTAATTATTTGAAGAAACGGGGAGTAGACAAGGGAGCAACAAACAAACACATTATTATTATAACACTTATGATGAGGGTTTTGAATTTTTCTAAGGATGAGAACTAACCTTTAAGGACTTAGGGTTAAATCCATGCTACACCTGTACAGGTGTGTGTGCTAGTTTGGTCATGTTTTGCACAATACTTTTTACTGCTTGCCCTTAGTCATTTATGTGCAGGCAGCAGTTGGTTAGATTGAATTTTTCACAGACTCCTTTTTTGGCTGCTAGCAAATAATCTAGGGCCAGCTGGTTCTGATAAATTGCGTTTTTTATTTGAGTTTTTTGTCGGGCTAAGAGGGACAGAGTTTTGCCCGTTTTATTAGTGAGTATTTCCAAAACACCTTGCAACCGGATGATCCGGTTGAGCATGTAAATAGGGTCTGGTATCCTTATGAGCTTTCCTTTGCACTTGTGGCTGGCCTATAATACTTTTTTTTTTTTTTTTTTTTTTT
>NW_022437075.1:753299-761800 GCF_009761245.1 Sapajus apella
CAATTCTCCTGCCTCAGCCTCCTGAGTAGCTGGGATTACAGGCATGCACCACCATGCCCAGCTAATTTTTTGTATTTTTAGTAGAGATGGGGTTTCACCATGTTGACCAGTATGGTCTCGATCTCTTGACCTCGTGATCCACCCGCCTCGGCCTCCCAAAGTGCTGGGATTACAGGCTTGAGCCACTGCGCCCGGCTGGCCTATAATACTTAATAATTTTTTCTGGTGGCTACTTACTGTCTGTCTAATCCTCTATTTTTAGGTCTTTTTTTTTTTCTTTAGCGGAGTAGACTGGATACCTTAATGGCTTACTGGTCTTAACAGGTAATAGGAAGAAAGAGGGCTTAATGATGCGTATGACACAGTTTCCTGTCTACTTGTTAGGCAGTTGTATGTATGCTTTACGTCTACATGTTCAGTACAACTTAGGCGGGGCTGTCTAATCTTTCCGGTACTTACGATGATTCCAAGCATCCTGTAATTTTGGAAATTTTAGGAGGGGTTTTTTTGTATAATTTGAGCTTCACTAGGTTACTGTGCCCATGTTTTTATTATACAATTGCTGCCTTAAGCAGCTAAGCTTTCCTACTGGAATAGTGACGCTTGCTCCTTCTCTGGCTAAACAGTATTGTCTAATAATTGAAACCTTTAAAACCCAGAAACTGTTCGTTTGAACTCTTTGAACTGAGGTTAGGTCCGGGACAGGGTTAGAAGGTAATAACTTACAGGCTTTCTATGGCCAGCCATTTCCCATGGTTGTTCCTCTACATACATAGCAAGAAGTGACATTGAGGGAATGGGCTACATTTTTAGCCAGTTGGAGGAACAAGTTCTTCATCCTTTTTGGAAGCTCTGGTATTGGTTTATCCAATGTATTATAAAAGTGTTGGTACACTGGCTGGGCTGAGAGTTTCTGGACTTTTCCCCGAATTGGATACTAACTTTAGGGTTACGTCCTTTTCCATCAATTCCTAGCACTACACTTTCCCCTTTTTTCTATTTGGGGTTTTGGGGGTTCGTGATTATTAATTTTACTGGGTTGTAATGTCCTGAGATACAGGGAACATTACGTCCTGAAGTGGTGTTTTTCTTTTTCACAAGGCGAACAGGATCATTTTCATTATTTTTTTAAGTGGCTCAGGTGATACAGGACTAATAGGTGCAGTTATAGCACTAGTAGGTTTTTTGGCAGAGATATTTATGCTCTGTTACATAACTTTGTTCCCACCTGAGGGAACTACAGCCTCTGGCACTGGAAGGATAGGTATTGATGGCTGCACAGGCATTAAGCTTTTAGAGTGACTTGTTTTGGGCTTTCTTTCTTTTCTGTCCTGGCTATCAATTTAGTAGGGCTGTTTTATCACCCTGTTAGGAGTTTAGTTTTAAAAGTTGTATGTATAGGGGGCTCTGATGGGTTGTAACATACATTAAGCTGTCTATTCCTTGGTCTACATATTTTATACTGAGTACCATTGTATAAACACGTTTTCTTTTGTGTCCTTGTGCACTTATAATATCTGTAAAACAAAAGAATGGCAGTGACATTTCGCCTTACCTTTGTAACCTGGTGGACACATTGAGAGCACTTTTTAAAATTAGTTAATGTCTTTTTTTTTTTTTTTTTTTTTTGAGACGGAGTTTCACTCATGTTGCCCAGGCTAGAGTGCAATGGCGCGATCTCGGCTCACCGCAACCTCCGCCTTCTGGGTTCAGGCAATTCTCCTGCCTCAGCCTCCCGAGTAGCTGGGATTACAGGCATGCGCCACCATGCCCAGCTGATTTTTTGTATTTTTAGTAGAGACGGGGTTTCACCATGTTGACCAGGATGGTCTTGATCTCTTGACCTCGTGATCCACCCGCCTCAGCCTCCCAAAGTGCTGGGATTACAGGCTTGAGCCACCGTGCCCGGCAGTTAATGTCTTTACTGTACAAGTTCAAATATTAAGAACAGCAAGTTTTACGATGAATTTCCTTATGCTTCGGCTGTGTGTGGACCAGCCAGCTTTTGGGATGTGGCTGGAGCAGAGCTTGTTGTTCTTTTTAAGGTGATTCTGCAGTTTTTTGCCTTGGTTTAAGTTTTAGGTGTTGCTGGTTTTTACATGGCTGTGGTGGATTTAGGCTGGGAGTCTCTCTACATTTACAGGTGTGGGATTGGTCAGGATTAGGTCTGAGGTCCTTTTTATTGTAGCTTTAGAGGGACTGTACTCCTGTCCTTTATCCACACATGATTACTTCGTGAGAAGGGGTGAACTGGGGAGAAAAAGGCTTACAGAACATCTGTTATTTACTCAGGTTGAAGTATTTTAAGTGATTTTCTCTAGGGCTAGTAACTAGCATCGTAATTTCTCCCCACTCCTGAGGAATTTTTAGGAGTGCCTAGAGTAGGGGAGGGGGCCTATGGTATAAGACTTTATAGGGGAATATTTTGTTTTTCTTAGAGAGGGTGCCTCTAATTTTGAATAACACCAAGGGAAGTGCCTGCACTTGCTTTAATCTTGCTTTTTTTTTTTTTTTTTTTTTTGAGACGGAGTTTCGCTCTTGTTACCCAGGCTGGAGTGCAATGGCACGATCTCGGCTCACTGCAACCTCCGCCTCCTGGGTTCAGGCAATTCTCCTGCCTCAGCCTCCTGAGTAGCTGGGATTACAGGCACGCGCCACCATGCCCAGCTAATTTTTTGTATTTTTAGTAGAGACGGGGTTTCACCATGTTGACCAGGATGGTCTCGATCTCTTGACCTCGTGATCCACCCGCCTCAGCCTCCCAAAGTGCTGGGATTACAGGCTTGAGCCACCGCGCCCGGCTAATCTTGCTTTTTGACACACTTTTTTAAAGCTGTTTTTGATGGTTTGATTTATTTTTTTACTTTTTTGGAACTTTGAGGTTGGTAGGCAGCATGCAGTTTCTAGGTGATACTTAAGGCTGTTGCTGTTTTTTGGACTAAATGTTTTACAAATGCTGGTCTGTTGTTTGATCTGATGTGCAATGGCATTCTAAACTTAGGGATAAGATTTTGAAGCAGCACACGGATTACTTTATGGGCTCTTTTAGTCTTACTCAGAGTATGTATGCATTAGGACTAACAAATGCTTATGTTCTCTACACTTGGACATTTTAGTAAAGTTTACCTGGAGATCTTTAAACAGAGCTGCTTTGTAAGCTAGAGTGCCAGGGAGAATAGTTGGGACTCTGCCTTACGTTGTGTTGCCGACATGTAATGAATGCATTGCTGTACTACAGTTTTAGTTGAGGCTGATAAGTGTAAGATGTAAAAGTACTGACCCAGCATTTTTTTAAGTGACTTTTTTTTTTTTGTTTGTTTTTGAGACGGAGTTTCGCTCTTGTTCCCCAGGCTGGAGTGCAATGGCGCGATCTCGGCTCACCGCAATGTCCGCCTCCTGGGTTCAGGCAATTCTCCTGCCTCAGCCTCCTGAGTAGCTGGGATTACAGGCACGCACCACCACGCCCAGCTAATTTTTTGTATTTTTAGTAGAGACGGGGTTTCACCGTGTTGGCCAGGATGGTCTCGATCTCTTGACCTCGTGATCCACCCGACTTGGCCTCCCAAAGTGCTGGGATTACAGGCTTGAGCGACCACGCCCGGCCTTAAGTGACTTTTGACTTAAACGAGTGGTCTCATTTATGGCTTATACTGTTGTATTTGACCGAGTGTAGAAAGTTATCACAAGAGAAAAGTATGCCAGATTGCAGGGTCATTTATTATGCCGGCGACCACAGAGGACTCACGTCTCTCCAACCTGTGGCGGCAACAGGAGGGTGCCACGATTTTTTATACCGGAAAAACCACCTTGGGAGTGGGGGTGAGGGGGGGGGATGGGGATGAAAAGGCTTCAGACATTCCCAGGGCTAGTGGATTCTGTAAATTACCTCCTGGGCAGAGATGAGGGTGGGGGTCTCCGGACATTCCAAGGGCCAGGGGACTTTTGTCATTCTGTTTGTTACTTAAGTGGTTTACAGAAGTCAAGATAAACATTTGTTTACACATTATCTGGTTAAGGTGGAAATCACAGACCTTAGTTACTTATTACAAGTCACAGGAGCCAGGATGGAACTAGCTTGGGCTGCTTAGTCTGGCAATTGCCGGTAAGCAAAGGCTAGCAATTCTGGCAGTTACTGATAAGAAAAGGTAAGCAGCTTTACATAGTCTTGAAGAACAAACTAGCAGTTCTATTTACAGAGGCCAAGGACAGTAGTTATTGTGAGGAGAATGGGGCAGCCATTTCAACTTATCTAAAAACAGTTTTGCATTTTATAAAATAGTTTTGCTCCGGTTCTGTCTCTAGGCCAGCACAATATCACATTCCTCCCTGTTCTTTTAACATGTATTAAATCTTTAATAGGTTCCTCCTTTTTGACACAAGGGCCCATATTTGGATCTCAGAACCATTAATTTGACCGAATCTATTTCTTTCTGGATAAATTTGAGGAGTATGTTTAAAAGGCATGGTCCAAATGTTAACCCTAGGACCATTAGCACCAAGGGTCCTGCTAATCCAGTGAGCAGGAATGTTAGCCAGGGGTTTACGGGAGGGTCTCGGGTGAGAAAATGAAAGAGTTTCTGTTTGTAGTATATCCTGTTATAGTGGAGATAGTTCCACAACCCCAATGGGGGCAAAAGAATTCATTTAAGTCTCCACAGTTTCATCTTTTTGGTGGGGTGGATCCTGGGCACAGATATAGCCCCATGGTCTGGAGTTGTCACTCTGCCCCTAAACTGCCACACCCAGCTATATCTCCACTTGTCCTGAAATTTAAGTGGGGGCCCAGGAGGGCACAGAGGTCCAGGGAGAAGGTAATGGGGGTCTCTGGAGAGTACTCCAGGGTTAGGTTGACTAGGGTGGATCCCTTTCCGGTTAAGGAACTAACATATGCTCCAGTGGAGCCCTCGGTGATGACCCATCGATAGTAGGTGGGTGCCAAGGAGGGTCCCTTTCGGAGGATGGTTGCAGGAATCAGGGAGATTAGGATGATGACCGAGAACGGCGCAATAGTCTTAGCTTTGGGGGGTCCGTTGAGGATGGAACAGCTTCCCATCCTGCATCTGTGGGGGGCAGTCTTGACATGTGAGTGGTGAATCCAGGCAGTCAGTCCGTCCACCTTTATTGCCGTGGGGGTGACCAGGATTACAGTGTAGGGTTCTTTCCAGCGGGGAGTTAGGCCGGAGGCAGTGACTCTCTTCACCAGGACTTCGTCCCGTGGCTGGAAGGGGTGTACTGGCTGGTCAGTGAAATCCACTGGGGTAGGTCGAGTTCCCCTGATGAGCGAGTGCACCTGGGACTGAACAGACTGGAGTGCCTGCAAGGACTTAAGGAGTGTATGGTTATGTACTCCAGCATGTATGGCGTTCGCAAGTCTGGGGAGTAAGGGAGGGGGCCTTCCAAACATAATCTTAAAAGGAGTAAAGCCTTTTTTATAGGGAGTACATCGGGTACGGAGGAGAACAAAAGGAAGCAGGCTGACCCAGTTTTCACCAGTCTCCAGAATGAATTTTGTCAAAGCTTCCTTTATGGTCCGGTTCATTCTTTCAACCTGCCCTGAACTCTGGGGGCGATAGGCACAGTGCAGTTTCCAGGATATGCCCAGGTCCTTTGCCAGGCCCTGTGAAACCTGAGCTGTAAATGCAGGGCCATTATCTGATCCCAGTGTCAGGGGCAGGCCGAACCGAGGAACCAGGTCCTGTAACAATTTTTTTCGCTACTACCAGTGCGGTTTCTGACCTAGTAGGAAAAGCCTCGACCCATCCAGAGAAAGTGTCTACAAACTCAAGGACGTACTTATAGCCGCACGCTGGGGGCTTTATTTCAGTAAAATCTACCTCCCAGTGTTCCCCTGGGCTAGTACCCCTGAGTCTTATCCCTGCCTGACTAGGCCTACTGCCTCCTGGATTTACCCTGGCACATACTTCACAACGAGTAGTAGTTTCCCTAACAATCTCATGTAAATGCAGAATGTAATATCTGGCCCTCAGTAGCTCGGTGAGTTTTGTTTGCCCTAAGTGAGTAGCCTGGTGTGTGTGCTTAACCAGAGCCTGTCCTAGAGCCTCGGGGAGCACAATTCTTGTGTCCAGTAGAACCCACCGTCCTGTGGAATCTTGCCGTCCTCCCTGTTCTTTGGCAAAGTTTTCTTCGTCAGGCAAATATGTTGGGGTAGGAGGCAGGGTTGGGGCCGGCAGAGTCACAAGAAGAGTCAGAGGTTTTACTGGCCCCAAGGCTGCCTGTCTGACCTGTAGGTCAGCTGCCCTATTTCCCCTCGCCTCTGGTGAATCTCCCTTCTGGTGTCCTTTGCAGTGTATTAATGCCACTGCCATAGGCTTCCATATAGCTTCTAGTAGAGCTAGGATTCCCTCTTTGTTTTTGATGATTTTTTCCTCTGAGGTAAGCAACCCTCTTTCTTTATAAATGGCACCATGCACATGGGCCGTAGCAAAAGCATACCAGCTATCCGTGTAGATGTTAACAATTTTTCCCTTCGCCCAGTCCAAGGCCTTTATTAAAGCTATAAGTTCAGCCTTTTGGGCTGAGGTTCCGTGTGGAAAAGCCTGGGCCCAGATAACCCGCTCTAGAGTGATCACAGCTGCCCCGGCGTACCTGACTCCGTCGACCATGAAACTGCTGCCATCTGCATACAGTACCTTCTCTGGGTTCTGCAGGGGGACGTCGGTGAGATCCGGTCGTGCAGCATGGAGGACATTTATTGTCTGTTGGCAGTCATGTATGGGCTTCTCTGGCTCGCTGTCGGGTAGCAGTGTGGCGGGGTTTAAAACTGTGGTTTTTGGAAATTTTATGCAGGGCTGGTCTAAAAGTAAGGCCTGGTATTGGGCTATGTGGGCATTAGACATCCATTTTCCCGGAGCCCCACGGAGTAGTGACTCCACCGCATGGGGTGCCACTAAGTTCAACTCTTGTCCCAAAGTCAGTTTGTTTGCCTCTTTGACTAACAGGGCCGTAGCTGCCACCGACCTTAAACAAACTGGCCACCCAGAGGCCACGGGATCAAGTCTTTTTGAAAGGTAGGCAACTGGCCGGGACCAGAGTCCCAATGTCTGGGTGAGCACCCCCTTAGCGACTCCCTGTTTTTCATGCACAAACAACTGGAAAGGTTTAGAGATGTCTGGCAAGGCCAAGGCTGGGGCTGCAGTCAGGGCAGTCTTGAGCTTGTCAAAAGCCTGTTGCTTCACCTCTGTCCATATCAAGGGCTGATTTCCTCCAGCGCAGGCATACAGGGGCTTGGCTATCTCAGCAAATCCCAAAATCCATAGCCTGCAGTACTCTACTGCCCCAAGGAATTCTCGAACCTGGCATTTTGTGGTAGAGTTGGGTATTTGCAGCACTGCTTGGCCTCGGCTGGGTGCCAGTGCCCGGTTGCCCTTCTCTATAACATAGCCCAGGTAAGTCACTTTTGGCTGGCAGAATTAGGCCTTTTTAGCTGCGACCTGGTACCCCAAAGTCTGCAGGGGTTTTTTTAATAATGACTGGGTGGTCTCTTTACAGGCCTCCTGGGTTTTTGTAGCCAAGAGTAAGTCATCCACGTATTGGAGTAGGGTACACTCTGGGAACTCAGTTCGGAAGGCAGCAAGGTCTTGGCTAAGTGCCTCATCAAACAGAGTGGGGGAGTTTTGAACCCCTGAGGCAGTTTTCTCCGAGTGAGTTGCCCAGAGACTCCAGTATCAGGGTCGGTCCATTCAAAAGCAAATATAGGCTAGCTACCAGGGGCTAGTGGGATGCAAAAGAATGCATCCTTAAGATCCAAGACAGTGTAATGCTGTTCTGGGTCCAAGAGACTTAGGAGGGTGCACGGATTTGGAACTGTAGGATGAACAGTTTCTACCCGTTTATTTACCTCCCTCAAGTCCTGCACAGGCCGATAGTCCTGTGTGCCTGGTTTTAGCACGGGGAGCAAGGGGGTGTCCCAGGGAGACTTCCAGGTAGTGAGGATTCCTCCCTTCAGGAGTCTGGTGATAGCGGAGCAATTTCTCGCCTGGCTTCCCGGCTCATAGGGTATTGCTTCACCTGGACTGCAGTTGCCGTTGCTAATAGCTGGACCACGACTGGGGTGCGGTGACTTGCCAGCTCTGGGGGACTCGTTTCAGCCCATACTCCCGGTACACTCTCTTGAAATTTGTGGAGGAAGCCTGGTGCAGGTGGTTGATCTGCCTCTGAGGATAAAGCTTCCTGCAAGAGATACTTGTTTGACAGAGCACAGGTGATGAGGATCTGAGCAAGTCCCATCACAGGAGTGGATATGGACACTCAGGGAATGGGTGACAGTGCCATTTTCCAGATCAACGAATTAATTTGTGGTCCAGGGGATAGCTGTGGTTTTTCCTGGAGTGCTGCTATCACTGCCTTAGTAACTCTCTTATTTTGCTTGGCCTCTAAGGTGTCTTTATTGTTAAAGACTTTTTGGGCAATTTTTAACAACTGAGTTAAATTTATTCTCTGGAACCTCTCTAATTTTTTTTTTTTTTTTTTTTTTTTTTTTT
>NW_022437075.1:761900-820781 GCF_009761245.1 Sapajus apella
TTTTTTTTTTTTTTTTTTTTTTTTTTGCAATTTTCTTTTGATGTCTGGGGCAGACTGGGAAACAAAAGCCAGATTGATGGCCCGCTGATTGTCCGGGCCTCAGGGTAATGGGCGTCTAGTAAGTGCTCAAGGAAAGCAGCTAGCAACTCCTGTGGACCCTGAGTTACGGTTCCTACCTCGGAGAGTTTGCTGGGCTTGTGGGCCACTCCCCTAACCCCTTCTATAAGATACCGGTGAAAAGTGTTCAGAGCCTGGTGACCTCCCAAGGTGTTGAGGTCCCATTGGGGTCAGGAAGAGGGAAAAAACTTTTTCCTTGCCCTGGACCTATGATGGCTTTCAGGGCTTCCTGTCTAATTTTGCCCTTTTTTTTTCTGTGGTGAACAGAATTAGTAATAATTGTTGGCAGTTGTCCCAAGTGGGGCGATGCGTCTGGAATACAGATTTTAAGAGTCCTGTCAAAGCCTGGTGCTTCTCAGAGAAGGGGGGATGTTGAGTTTCATTGTAAAACCTCCGCAACGTCACCGCCTTAAATTCCCCGGCCTCCCAGCACTACCCGCTCCCAGGGAACTTTCCATCTGGGCAGGTACCTAGCCCTCCCCCTCTTGCCGTCTTAGCAGTTCTCCAGTACTACCCCCTCCCGGGAACTCTTAGCAGTTCCCCAGCACTTCCCTCCTGCACAGCCCCTCACACTGGATGCATTTTTGCCGGCTTGCAGGCCATAGAAATCCCCTTTGCCATGCCATGGGTGCCGCCAATTTTGGGTTTTAGCCTGGCAGCTTTCCCTTGCCCTTAAAGCTCGTGCCCGCACTTGGTGTTTTGGCCCTCTTTTTGATCTCTGTCACCTTCCAGTTATATAAGTTACTTGACAAGAAGGGGATGTAAACAAAGAATGGGCGACCCCAATTGTCTTCTCTTGGGGGTGCCTCTTGGAAAGGGAGGACTGCCGGTGGGTGCAGGGGTGCTGAGGCGCTGGTTTAGAGGGCCTTGAGTAGGGTGGAAGTAATTCCTGATCCTCCACTGGGGTGGGGAGAATGGTTGGCCCAGAAGGGACTTTCTTTTGGGCTGGCTAATGTGACCTGAAGTCTAGCCTGTTTTATGCAGTGCTTTAGCCATGGGGGAGGCCATTGGACTAAACCCAACCATTGGTCGATGTATGGAAACTGCTCAGGGTATCCAGGAGTTTCTGCAACCATTTTCCATACAGCCTGGCTAATTTTTGGGTCATAGATCCCAGTATCTGGCCACCTAATTCCAAAAGACAGCCATTCAAGTTCACACAAAGAGCGGAGTTTTCCAGGGGTTAATTTCACCCCATATTGGCCTGAGAATCCAACCTTGAAGTTGGCCGTCATGCATTGGAGGGGGTTACAAGGCGGGGAGCTAGACGACCCCATTTGTGGGTTTTTGTTTTTTTTTTTAATGCCAATTTTCCTCAAGAGAATTCACTAATTTAAAACTGATTTCCCTAATTTAAAACTAGCCTCACTGAGGATTTGAGCCAACAACCTTGCAGTTGCAGGCCCCACACCTTAACGACTATGCTAACAAGTCACTTTTGTTACAGAAAGTTAAAAAGCTTTTCTTAAAGCCAGATTCTGGATGCAAATGCTGCACCCTGAGGCAGTGTGGCCTGCCTCAAAGCTGGGCGGGGCTGACTGCCGGCAGAGAAAGGGAAAAAAAGACGCTGTTAGTGTCAGTTTAAAACTGAACTTGCTGGCGGCAAGTTTTCCCGCCCCTGCGGCTTCTGGTCCCCTTCTCTCTCTCTCTCTCCTCTGTCTACTTTCTACTTTTTCTCTTTCTCTTCTGTCTCCTTTCTCTCCTCTCTTTCTCTTTCCTCTATCTACTTTCTCTCTCCCTTTCTCTTTTCTCTCCTCTCTTCTCTCCTCTATCTACTTTCTCTCTCCCTTTCTGTAGTAAAGCCAATTTTGGAAAGCCTCAAATTTAAAATTTGGCCCTCTTTAAAGCAGGTTTTAGCAGGGCCTCTGCAGCCAGGTCCTGTAAGGACCAGACAACTGGATTTTAGGGTTTATTCCTAGTCCTAGTCAGAGGAACAGGGGGTAGGGGCCAAGGTAAGGCGGCGGTCTTTTTTCCCCCTCAAACCACAACTGGCGAGAATAAGCACTATGGAGGTTTAGCGCTGCCCGGGCATAATCCTCCCCCTTATACATTTTTAATGGCCAGTTGCTTCGGAAAGGTCAGAAAATGACAAACAGGTGGACTAAGAGGTCTACCGGATGTGTGTTTTGGACCCGCCACACCCGGTAGAGTGTGCAGAAGTGCTGCCAGTCAGTTTTTACTGGGGCGGTGACATCCTACCTCCCAACATCCAGGATAGTGCCAATATGCCTTTCTATGATGCACCGTTGGGCACTGCCCATAACATTGTACACTTTCCTGGCAGAATAAGCAGTTACCTATTTTCCATCCCAGCCTGAGAAAGGGCACCTGTAAACTTTGATCTAGGGTTTTGTTCCACACAAGCTCCAAAGAAGCTACCTCCCAGGTGTCGAGGGCACAACGGCCTCCCCGACATGGAATCTGACCCAGCATGGGCAAAAGTACTCTTTTCCCGGTGGAGGTGGCTGGGAGAATTTACAGGCCACAATGACCAAAACAAGGAAGAGATTAAAGACAACTAGAGTTAAGACTATCTGCCACATGGCAAAGGAAGAAAGAGTGAGGCCTCAGTGATAGAAGAAGAAGATGAAGAAAGAGAAAAGAGTAATTTTTTAACCAGTGTATGTCTGCTAGCAGGATTCTAATAAAACTGACAAATTTACAGACGAGACAGGACCACATACAAGAGTGACAGACAAAGGGTGGGTGCCCCCCAGATGGGAGACCAGTCAGATGCCTGCCCGGCCACTTTCTTGGAAGAATTTTCAGGGGCGTCTTGGCTAAGGTGTACCCGTATAATCCCCGGGCCTGGTCACCTTAGGATGGAAGTCCAAGTAGGACAGCTCTGAGGTGAATCACCGTTATGCCCTACGACGCCCCAGTGGAACCGCGGGTGAAGGCCCACACAAGCCCTGTAGCCTTTTAGCCGTGGGACTACATATATACACACTCACTCTCACTCACACAGAGGTTACGGAAAACAACCGAACACTGCCACCCACTATGCCAGCTACCAGGGGCGAACGCTGGTACCCTCTGCACCAGCTACCAGAAACGAACGCTGGTACCCTCTGTACCAGCTACCAGAAGGCTGCCACCCACTATGACAGCCACCAGAAGCGAACGCTGGTACCCCCTGCACCAGCTACCAGAAGCCTCAAGCGATGTGCCAGGTCAGAGTTGAAATGACTCGTCAGTCCCCTGACACAGGCCCAGACCAGACTTACCTCCAGAGGCTTTTTCTTTTAGGACCCTGAGGAATTTCGGGTGAATGTCGGCCGAGAGGTCGCTTATCCTCCACGGTGGTTCTCCGGGGCCCTGCGAAAGAACAGGGGGCGCCGCCCCAGAGGCCCCCAAGGTGGGAGCGGCCGCCCGGGCGAGATTCTGAGATGGCTTTTGTTTGGTGATAACAAAAAAAACAATTTCTCGCTGGGGAACTCCAAATGTTGTATTTGACCGGAGCGTAGAAAGTTACCACAAGAGAAAAGTATGCCAGATTGCAGGGTCATTTATTTATGCCGGCGACCACAGAGGACTCACGTCTCTCCAACCTGCGGCGGCAACAGGAGGTGCCACGATTTTTTATACCCGAAAAACCACCTTGGGAGTGGGGGTGAGGGGCAGGGATGGGGATGAAAAGGCTTCAGACATTCCGAGGGCTAGTGGATTCTGTAAATTACCTCCTGGGCAGAGATGAGGGTGGGGGTCTCCGGACATTCCAAGGGATGGGGACTTTTGTCATTCCGTTTGTTACTTAAGTGGTTTACAGAAGTCAAGATAAACATTTGTTTACACATTATCTGGTTAAGGTGGAAATCACAGACCTTAGTTACTTATTACAAGTCACAGGAGCCAGGATGGAACTAGCTTGGGCTGCTTAGTCTGGCAATTGCCGGTAAGCAAAGGCTAGCAATTCTGGCGGTTACTGATAAGAAAAGGTAAGCAGCTTTACATAGTTTTGAAGAACAAACAGCAGTTCTATTTACAGAGGCCAAGGACAGTAGTTATTGTAAGGAGAATGGGGCAGCCATTTCAACTTTCATCTAAAAACAGTTTTGCATTTTATAAAATAGTTTTGCTCCGGTTCTGGCTCTAGGCCAGCACAATATCACATTGTTACCCAGGCTGGAGTGCAATGGCGCAATCTCGTCTCACCACAACCTCCGCCTCCTGGGTTCAGGCAATTCTCCTGCCTCAGCCTCCTGAGTAGCTGGGACTACAGGCACACGCCACCATGCCCAGCTAATTTTTTGTAGTTTTAGTAGAGACGGGGTTTCACCATGTTGACCAGGATGGTCTTGATCTCTTGACCTCATGATCCACCCGCCTCGGCCTCCCAAAGTGCTGGGATTACAGGCTTGAGCCACCGCGCCCGGCCAGCGTCCTGTTTCTTAACAGAATGCACACTGATCGCATTGCAGGCCCGGGCGGGCAGACTGGGGGCGTTTTCAGGAACCCCCCTCTTTTTATACTTTTGGGGGTTCTGGTAATCTGCAGGAACATGCTTCTCCAGCCAATTAGAAGTGGCTTGGAGTATTTTCTGCCTTTTGTCTGTATTAAAAAAGATGCATTTGCACCTGATGGCAATCAGCGCAAATGGGGTTATAAGTCTGAATAATAGTTTGCAGTAGATTAATGAGAGGTTGGGGTTTTTCGGTATAAGACGGGTTGTTTTTAATTGATAAGATTAGCTGAGGTGAACGCCAGGTACGTGAAAACACGCTTTTCTACCATGTGTCCGTCCTCGTCCACTCCCGTGTACCTCTGCTCTCTTAAAGGCATCTGCACCCCGGCCTTGGGTCGCAGACCAGCTGCTAGAGGGGGAGTTCTGTCTTGCAAGTGAGCAGCAATGGGCAGAGTTTTTCCACATTCTCTTTTGTCTGCTCTGGAGGATTTTAGGGGTGTGCAGCTCTGGTGGGGATGCTGAAGCCTCCGTCCCAGGGGCAGGGAGTCCTTGAGGAGGATGAGGAGGAGGCATTATCGACAAAAACTCTTCTGCCGCTGGGTCTACTAAAACTTTGGGAGTTGTCTTTGCCACTGAATCTGCCTACACCTTGAGATTCTGTGTTTTTTGGCGGCGAGGGGGATGGTGGTTTTTAGCAGTCTGTCTTTTGGCTACTAAAACAGTTGCTACTTGCTCTTTTAGCCACTTCGGAGGGTTTAACACTAACTGCAACCACGAGTCTATGTATGGAAATTGATTGAGGTGTTTTAGCTCGCCGTATATAACCTCATGCCTTACTTTGGAAACGAGGGACTTGTCTAGGGTTCTCTCTGGGGGCTAACTTACCTTAAGTGCTGGCTAATTTTCCTTACATAAAACCCTTAATTTTTTTGGTGTTATAGTTACTTTATAATTTTTGCTAAATCTTTTTTTGAAAATTTTCAGCATGGTTTTTATTTTTTATTTATTTATTTATTTTTATTTATTTTTTTTGAGACAGAGTTTCGCTCTTGTTACCCAGGCTGGAGTGCAATGGCGCGATCTCGGCTCACCGCAACCTCCGCCTCCTGGGTTCAGGCAATTCTCCTGCCTCAGCCTCCTGAGCAGCTGGGACTAGAGGCATGCGCCACCATGCCCGGCTAATTTTTTGTATTTTTAGTAGAGACGGGGTTTCACCATGTTGACCAGGATGGTCTTGATCTCTTGACCTCGTGATCCACCCGCCTCGGCCTCCCAAAGTGCTGGGATTACAGGCTTGAGCCACCGCGCCCGGCTTCAGCATGGTTTTTAAAGGAGTGGGCTTGCTATGAGAGTGACCCATATTAACACTTTAAAGAAACAATTCTTACAGCTAGGAGAATGCTAATTCACTTACACGGCAGTTCTTGTTCCCGCCTAGCAAGATGCAGCTCGGAGCACTTTCTGATTTACATTTACTTCAATCCTTTTACAATTGCCTAGAGGCATTTTTACTTAAGCTTTTTGTGGCTGTCTTTAAATTTTACAAATTGCTGGATGCATGAGGCCCTTTTTAATGGGCCTGTTACCTTTTATGACTGATGACTCCAGTTGAACACATTTATACACACAGACACACATTTAATTCCTCTTATTCTAATTTAAAACCATAAGCAAAAGCTTCCAAGGTTACAGAGAGCTACTTTTTAACATGCCGATCTGGCACCTGTGGATGATCAGGCCATGCTTCCACTTAAAATGGGGTGGGCTAGTTTTCCAGGTTTAATCTTCTCTTACAAATACAGACATTTGATTGCTTTTCCTTTAATTTAAAACCATAAGCAAAAGCTTTTAAGGTTATAGAGAGAGCTACTTTCTAACGTGCCAATCTGGCACCCGTGGGTGATTAGGCCACGCTTCCACCTAAAATGGGGTGGGCTACTTTCTTGGGTTTAATTTTCTCTTACAAATCGTTCAACGACACAGACAGACATTTACACACACACACACACACACACATTCGATTGCTCTCTCTCTAACTTAAAACTATAAGCAAAAGCTTTCAAGATTACGTAGAGCTACCTTTTAACGTGCCGATCTGGCACTTGTGGGTGATTAGGCCATGCTTTCACTTAAAATGGGGTAGGCTACTTTTCTGGGTTTAATCTTACCAAATTCAATGTCTAGACTTCCTTAAATGTTCATTCCTCCTTGGTGTTCAGTCACTGGGTGGCTCTGCATTGCAGGGTCTCCTTGCTCTGCTCTGGCAAGGCTTTTCTACTGGGCAAATACCTGCCCGGGAGCGCTCTTAGGATGCGTTACCTTAGCGAGCAGGAGTCCCCCTGCAGGGATGCTCCACAGGTCTAGGCAAACTACCTAAGAGACTTTTGCACTGTTTGCTATCTTAGACTTGCATCCTGGCCCATGCACCAAAAATGTAGCAGGAGCAGCCACGGGAAAGGATTTCTCGGACACCAAATACCGGAGGAAGGAATTTATTTGCAGCTGGTAGCTTGGTAGCATATGTGCCTAACAGCCAAGCTCCCCCAACAAAGGGAGGTTCAGCCTTTATATAGGCTTATACTTTATTTATTTAATTAAATTAATTAATTAATTAATTTTTTTTGGGGAGACAGAGTCTCACTGTTGTTACCCAGGTTAGAGTGCAATGGCGCGATCTTGGCTCACCGCAACCTCCGTCTCCTGGGTTCAGGCAATTCTCCTGCCTCAGCCTCCTGAGTAGCTGGGATTACAGGCACGCGCCACCATGCCCAGCTAATTTTTTGTATTTTTAGTAGAGATGGGTTTTCACCATGTTGACCAGGATGGTCTCAATCTCTTGACCTCGTGATCCACCCGCCTCGGCCTCCCAAAGTGCTGGGATTACAGGCTTGAGCCACCGCGCCCGGCCAGGCTTATACTTTAGATGTTTCATGTTGAAGAATTTTAAGTTTATAGTTTTAGGACTTACATGTGAAAAGGTTCCTGTTTACAGTTTTAGGAATTACATATGAAAGGGTTCTGGTTTACAGTTTTAGGACTCACATGTGAAAAGGTCTTTGTTTATAGTTTTAGGAATGACATATGAAAGTGTTTTAGTTTACAGTTTTAGGAATTACATATGAAAGGGTTCTGGTTTACAGTTTTAGGACTCACATGTGAAAAGGTCTTTGTTTACAGTTTTAGGAATTACATATGAAAGGGTTTTGGTTTACAGTTTTAGGACTCACATGTGGAAAGGTTTTAGTTTACAATTTTAGGAATTACATATGAAAGGGTTCCAGTTTACAGTTTTAGGACTTACATGTGAAAAGGTTTCTGGTTTGATTTTGTTTTAAGTAAAAATAGTGCTTTTTTTTATAGTGCTTTTTGGAGACTTTTTTTAGGGCTTAGCTTGTTTTTAGGAAGGAGATTTAGGAGGGGCTAGGTGGCCTGCTTTCTTTTTTATTGAGATGCACAGTGGATGACAGAAGGGGAGGGAATTCTAAATGCCTGGGTCTCCCTCCTTAGTAGCAGCTAACAGGGTTACAGAAGCCAGAACAAAGAACAGTTATTAATTTGTGACATGTCTTGTGATGTACGTTACATTAGAAAATAGCATTTTTAGAAATGCATTGCATATTCTTTCGGTGTTATCTACCCTATGACCTTGCAACTGGTCTGCAAGTAAAACAGGAGTCTTGAGGTGTCTTGGAACTTTGCTGAGTAAGTGGGGAAAATAGATAAGGTGGGTTTTACAGGGAGTTAGTTAATTTCAAGCAGAGCTGGGGGTTAGGTTTTACATTGAACACAGCAAACTTTATTGTGCAAAAATTACAGACTACTGTTATTATTATTTAATTTTCCTCTTCAATTAGGGACTGTTAAGAATGGGTAGATATGGCTGGGTGTGGTGGCTCACGCCTGTAATCCCAGAACTGTGTGAGGCCGAGGTGGGCAGATCACAGGGTTAGGAGTTCGAGACCAACCTGGCCAACATGGTGAAACCTCGTTACTACTAAAAATACAAAAAATTTAGCCGGGCATGGTGGCGGGCACCTGTAGTCCCAGATAGGAGGCTGAGGCAGAAGAATTGCTTTAACCCTGGAGGTGGAGGTTGCAGTGAGCCAAGATCATGCCACTGCACTCCAGCTTGGGTTGCAGAGTGAGACTCCATTAAAAAAAAAAAAAAAAAAAAAGAATGGGGGTAGATACTTCCTAATACAAAATATATGAGCCAATATTGAAGACCACTGCAGACAGTGCAGGGAGAAAAATAGGTGAGATGTGGAGTCCAAAATTATTAGTTCAGGGCTGGATTTAACAGCAGAAGTGACAAGGTATGGGACTGATAAACTGGCAAACTCTCAAGAATTGGGAAGACAGAAATAATGTGCTGCTTCTGTTGGCACCAAAATACTAGTCCTGTCCTCACTCATACTATTCCTAAGGACCAGACTGCCCGAAGTCCACGTTGGTAAGGCTGGACTTAGTTGCACTGAAGCAGGAGTGGCCGCAAAAAACAGACCTCTTGAACACCGAACCGGGAAGGAAGAAGTGTTTATTGTTACAGCCCAGGAGTGAGGCTTTATGTTTTGTATAAACGGCCAAGATCCCCTAACATAGAGAAGCTCTGCCTTTATATAGGCTTACACTCTAGATGGTCCCAGAGAAAGAATCTTAGGTTTACAGCCTTAGAAATTACAAGTGAAAGGGTCTTGGGTTTGCAGTTTTAGAAGTTACATATGAAAGGGTCTTGGGTTTACAGTTTTAGGAATTACATGTGAAAGGGTTCTGGTCTCCGGATGGAGGAGTAGGGTGGGGGTTTAATCTTGTTTAAAAACAGTGTCTTCCAGAGAGATTCCCCCATACCAAGCCTATCTTATAGGAAGGTGATTTAGGAGGCACCAGTCGCCCAGCCTTTTCTTCTATTGAAATGCAGTGTGGAGGTCAAGGGGGAGGTGATCCTAGATGCCTTGGTCTCCTTCCTCAGCATCTTTGGGGACAACCAAGGGATCTTCATATCACCACCAAGATGAACAACTACATGGAACCTGGATAATATAAGTACTAAGGCAAGGCTGTGCCCAGTGGCTCATGCCTGTAATCCCAACAGTTTGGGAGGCTGAGGTGGGTGGATCAAGAGGTCACGAGATCGAGGCCATCCTAGCTAGCATGAAGAAACCCGGTCTCTACTAAAAATACAAAAAATTAGCTGGGCGTGGTGGCGCATGCCTGTAGTCCCAGTTACTAGTGTGGCTGAGGTAGGAGAATCGCTTGAACCCGGGAGGCAGAGGTTGCAGTGAGCTGAGATCACACCACTGTACTCCAGCCTAGGCAACAGAGTGAGACACCTCTCAAAAAAAAAGCGAACAAGAAAAAACAAGTATTAAGGCAAAAACAGGATAGATGAACAGCCAGGACTGGCTCAGAACAAGTCGGTCGAATGCAGAACTGAAGACCAAGAGAAAAGGTTCTGTGTGAAAGAACGGATCAGGGGGCTCTTTGCTTCTAGTAAACAAAGGCCCTGAGCTTTTACAGGCCTTCTTATTTATTAAGTAACGTGAATAGCGAGGAGGGGGTGATGTCGGTCAGCTACTTGATTTATCACAGGGACCGCTTCCCTTGTTCAGTAGGTTCTAGATATTCAGGTAGATAACCTCCAGGAGCACAGGACCTGCCCTCAACACTCCTGGCAGCAGACACAGTTTGTCAGTTTGCTGACATTCTGCTTTCATGAGGACAGTTTGCTGTTTACTCATAAAGCCTCCATGGGTGTTTTGAGTTGGTCACACCCCACATTCTTGGAGTCACCAGCATCTTCCCCTTTTAGTTTTTACATTAATTAAATGAAGGCAATTCCAGGCTGGACAGCTTTCAATTGCCAGTTGTTGGTCCACACCATCCTACAGACTACGAACTGAAAACGGAAAATAATAGCATTATTCCTATAATGATAAAAGAAACATTGAGATTATGTTTAAGATAGGTCCAAGGATTAAGGCTCACCAAGCCCTGCTGTAATTCTGTCCAAGCTTTTTTTTTTTTAATTTTTATTTATTTATTTATTTATTTATTTTGGAGACGAAGTTTTGCTCTTGTTACCCAGGCTGGAGTGCAGTGGCACGATCTCGGCTCACTGCAACCTCCGCCTTCTGGGTTCAAGCAATTCTTCTGCCTTGGCCTCCCAAGTAGCTGGGACTGCAGGCGTGCCACCACCATGCCCAGTTAATTTTTGTATTTTTAGTAGAGACAGGGTTTCACCATGTTGACCAGGATGGTCTCGATCTCTTGACCTCGTGATCTACTTGCCTCAGCCTCCCAAAGTGCTGGGATTATAGGCGTGAGCCACCGCACCCGGCCTAATTTATTTTTTTTTAATGGGGTAGGGCAGATCGAGGCTCCCAGGCATTCTGCAAAGTAGGCAGGTCACCTCAGTGGCATCCTTTACCCGCTCAAAATTTCGTCTCACATTAGCAGTGAGGATTCCGGTATCACCCCAAATTGTTATTTTCCTTACTCATAAGTTTAAGGCGTGTCCAAGCTTTTAAAGAAGGCTGATAGTCTCCAGTCTGTTTAATCAAGTCAAGAACTGTTTTTTATAAATCACTGATATCAAAAGTAACATTGGATGTAAAAGCTTCTGAGGTTCCATGGATATTCACTTTAATTGTATTCCAAATTGGTTACAGAAATGTGAGTATGGTTAAAATGACCGTGCAATTGCTGCTGCAATTGCAAACTTTGTACTTGTTCTCTCAGCCACAAAACAGTAGACTTTAGCATTGTTACTTCTGTTTGTAATTCCACATCAATTTTATTTTGGAGCATCCATGTCTGATCAGCTGTACGTGTCCAACTTTCTACATATTGGGCTGTTTGAATCAAACTAGTGCTACTGAGGACACCACAACAGAAGTTATCAGTGTGACCAAGGAGACTGTAGCAAAAATTATCATGCCTAAGGCTCTACAAGCGTGACAAGTGAGCTGGTAAGAAGGTTCACGAAATGTAAAGCGAGCGTAGCAGCCCATGGGTCAGACAAATTGACAGGAATCCATAATCCAGGAATATGACTAAGAATTATTAGCGTGGATATGTTCTGTTTTCATATAGTGCTATGATTAAGGCAATAATAAAATTGACAAGAGACAGACGTCAGTTGGGTGACATTTACCTGGAGTTGACCTTTTTTAAAGCCACTAGAAAAACATAAGGATTGAAGACACAGACTGTAAATTGAGTGGTAATGTTTCTAACGAAGGTGATATTAAAGTACGTTGAACAGAATTACTATTATTGAATAGTGTTCTGACCCAGATGCTCCGTTTCATAAATGAGAGTTTAGTTGTTCTGTGTCCGGGGCAGTCATGGCTCCTGGAGCCTACGCTTCCTGATCGTGATACATTTCAGGTGGAGGGTTGGGAACAGAACATACGTCCAATATGTTTTTGCCTCTACATAGGGGAAACATACCACATAGGACACCACGGCGAACATGGAGTCAAGGTTTTTGCCTGACCCTGGTGCTCCATCAGTTTCTCAGCCTCCTACATGATTTTCATGATCTGTCCCCATGTTATGGGTTTGGTTGTGATTGTGACTGTGGTTGGCCCTTGTTCCATCTTCGAATTCAGATCCAGTTGGCTCATGGTTCATACTGGAGGAACTGGGCCCACAGCTGGCCACCATGGATCCCTCCAGTGTCCTGTTCCATGGTCACACATACTTGGAGGGCACCCACACGGTTTGTCCATCTCCAAAAATACAAGCATACCCCCTTCCCCACGTCAGCAAATCCTCCGGGCCTTTGCATTGTCCTTTTTCGGGGATTTCCGTAACGCTTTTGGATAAACTTGCCTCTTTTCCTCTAACACTTGCCAGTGTCTTTCTCCTGGAGTCTTACCACCTGTGAAGTAAACAAGGCTAAATGTAATTTTGTTTGAGGTGGAAATTCATCTCCTGTTCCCCCTTTTTGTTGTTTCAGTATTCATCTTAGTGTTTGATGTGCCTGCTGAATAATCCCTTGTCTTCGGGATTGTATTGAATTCCTGTTTTGTGTTTGATTGCCCATAATTGTAAAAAGTTTTGGAAAGCATGACTTGACATAAGTGGGTCCAGTGTCAGTTTTGAATTGTTTAGGGACCCCCATATGGGCAATTGATGACAGTGTCATCAGACATGACCAGCTGTTTCTCCTGTTTGACATGTAGCGTGTAACATGAGATAGACATCTACAGTTAAGTGACCATAGCTGAGCTTGCCGAGGATGCCTGCTATACGTGTAGCATGCATCTGTCAAACTGCATTTGGAGCTAGGCCTCGCGGGTTACATCCTTCCACGGGTGGAACACCAGGGATATGTTGGCAGGTGGGGCAGGCTTGCACAGTGGCTCAAGCCTGGTTGTGAGATCGATGAAACGTGCAAGTGAGGGCAGAGGTGTTTTGATGTAATAATGCACGGGAATCTTGCACCTGTTCAAATAAAGAACCAGTTAGCTTGGCCGGGCGCGGTGGCTCACGCTTGTAATCCCAGCACTTTGGGAGGCCGAGGCGGGTGGATCATGATGTCAAGAGATCGAGACCATCCTGGTCAACATGGTGAAACCCCGTCTCTACTAAAAATACAAAAATTAGCTGGGCATGGTGGTGCACGCCTGTAGTCCCAGCTACTCGGGAGGCTGAGGCAGGAGAATTGCTTGAACCCAGGAGGTGGAGATTGCGGTGAGCCGAGATCGCGCCATTGCACTCCAGCCTGGGTAACAAGAGCGAAACTCCGTCTCAAAAAAAAAAAAAAAAAAAAAAAAGAACCAATTAGCTTATCTGCTTTGTCATTGCCTAGAGGTAATGGCCCAGGAAGTTGTGTGTGATAGGATATGAGAAATATGAAAAGGAGCAGCATGAGAATGAGTAACTTGTTGATGTCTTAAGAAGTAAGTTAAGCAGTTCTGGTTCCATGGAGCTTTTAATAGTGGCAATCTCAATGCAACTGGCTACATTACAACATAGGCCGAATCAGAGACAATATTAATAGGGGATAAAGCTGTGAGCTGCAGAACCTGAATAACTGCCAGTAATTCTGAACGTAGAGCTGAAACTCCGGGGGTGTTGATTGTCTGAGCATGTTTAGGTCCATAAATAGCAGCACAGCCTTTAGAAGAGCCATCAGTAAAGTAAGTCTGTCCATCTGGAATAGGCTTGTGAACAGTAATCACAGGGAGGATTTAAGGGTGAAATCTTATCTGAAAGATAATGGTTATCTATAACTCCTACAAAATCTGT
Organism: Sapajus apella; assembly: GCF_009761245.1. Taxonomy (NCBI): domain Eukaryota; kingdom Metazoa; phylum Chordata; class Mammalia; order Primates; family Cebidae; genus Sapajus; species Sapajus apella. Next base: position 775,681 of record NW_022437075.1, read on the forward strand.
GAGGGCGACTTCCCATGCAGTCCACAGCCTGCTGTTGTGAATCCAAGATAACGCCCTTAATCAGGGTCATATCCTGTAAGCATTTTTGATCTATGTTTGGCTGTTGTTGTAAGTTGTGTGATTAAAGAAAGGTAAACTTGCAAGGATTTTACTGTCTGATTGGATAGAAAAAGTGATTCTATTGCCATTATAATTTTATCTATGAACTTTCCTAAAAGTCCTGTTGGAGGCCAGGCATGGTGGCTCATGCCTGTAATCCCAGCAATTTGGGAGGCTAAGGCAGGCAGATCACGAGGTCAGGAGTTCGAGACCAGCCTGACCAACATAGTGAAACCACATCTCTACTAAAAATACATAAATTAGCCAGATGTGATGGTGGGCACCTATAATCCCAGCTACTTAGGAGGCTGAGGCAGGAGAATGGCTTGAAACCAGAAGGCGGAGGTTGCAGTGGGGCCGAGATTGAGCTATTGCACTCCAGCCTGGGCAAAAGAGCGAAACTCCGCCAAGAAAAAGAGAAGGAAGTCCTCTTGGAGACTGGAGAGTGGGAAGAATAAACACAGACAGAGGCTTTTGTGGGTGGAGTTGGTAGGCATGTCATTCCTTAAGCATTTGTTCTGCCTCCTTAGTAAGTTTCCAGGGAGAATCTAGTGAAGAATCTCCTTGGAATGTTTGATAGAGGTGTTTGAGTTGTTAAGCAATACCTAGCACTTGGCTGAGCCTATTAATACCCTCCAATAATTACTGAAAATCATTCAGAGTTTGTAATCTGTCTCTATGAAGAGCTACTTTTTGAGGCCTAACACTTCTTTCAATAACAGTAGTTCCTGTGTACTCATATGGGGAGGTTGTTTGCACCTTTTCAGGAGCTATTTTGAGATTCCATTTAGTCAGGGCTCGTTTTATTTCTCTACATAGCTGGTGTAATATTTGATTTGTAGGAGTGGCCAAAAGAATATCATCCATGTAATGAATGACGTTAGGGGTGGTAAACATGCTTCGAGGCTCCTTTAATGCTTTTACTACATAATGCTGGTATAATGTAGGACTGGTGAGCATGCTTTGGGGTAAAACTTTCCACTGATAGTGAGAGACAGGCTCTCTTTGACTAATAGAAGGCACACAGAATGCAAATTGAGGCTTGTCCTTCTCATACAATAGTATAGTATAAAAAAAATCTGAGATCTGTATCTATGAGAGGCCAATCTCTTGGAATGCCTGTTGGGGACAGTAAACCTTGTTGCAATGCACCCATTGGTTTAATCTGTGAATTTACAGCTCTCAAGTCATGTAGCAGTTGCCATTTTCCTGATTTTTTTTGAATCACAAATGCTGGTGAATTCCAAGGGCTGACTCTTCTATATGTCCTTCATTAAATTGTTCTTTTATTAACTGATGAAGCGGGGAGTCAGTTTCTCCTGTGATAGGGGCCATTGATCCACCCATACTGATTTATCAGTCAGCCACTCTTTTTTTTTTTTTTTTGAGACGGAGTTTCGCTCTTGTTACCCAGGCTGGAGTGCAATGGCGCGATCTCGGCTCACCGCAACCTCCGTCTCCTGGGTTCAGGCAGTTCTCCTGCCTCAGCCTCCCAAGTAGCTGGGACTACAGGCGTGCGCCACCATGCCCAGCTAATTTTTGTATTTTTAGTAGAGACGGGGTTTCACCATGTTGACCGGGATGGTCTCGATCTCTTGACCTCGTGATCCACCCGCCTCGGCCTCCCAAAGTGCTGGGATTACAGGCTTGAGCCACCGCGCCCGGCAGTCAGCCACTCTTAATGGCAAAGCGGTGGATGGATAAGTATCAATGACCCCTATTAGAAATTCGGAAAGCTGAGCTGTTTTCTGTTTGCCCAGTTATAGATAATGGATCAGGGCTTCCCTTCAGGGACTTTCCTAAGCCTTTTCCGCTCTGATAACCCATCTTTTTCAACATTTTAAATCCTAGACTGTCAATTTGCTCATTCATAAGCTCATATCCCATGGTGTAATTATGTCTTGGCCTCACAGATTAACAGCTATATTTGCAACATAAGTTTGAAAAGTACATGATTGCCTATCTGGACTGAGGCAAGGTAAAATGTCAGTATTCCGCAGAACACATTGAGCTGTTCCTATTCCCACTAAGGATGTAGAGACTAATTGTAAAGGCCAGGATGAGGGCCAATTGTTTTTAGATATTACTGATACATCCGCTCCCATGTCCATAAGCCCACAAAATTTCTTTCCTTTAATTTGCACAGGCCGATTAGAATCTGTGGGCTGGGAGAGGTAAATTTCCCGTGTAGTTGTACTCCCAAATCCTTGATTTCCTCCTATCTCCCGTTTCTTGGAGAAGGGTGTGACTTGCAGGGAATAAGCAATAGCTGAGCAATGTATTCTTCTGGTTCAAAAAACCCAGAGATCCTGTGGCAGTTACTTGAATTTTTCCTTCACAGTCAGTCAACAACTCCAGGGACAATGGTAATTAATGCCTTGTAAGTTAGGACAGCTTTTACCCAAGATTAATCCCATATATCCTGTTGGCAAAGGTCCCCAAAAGCTGGTGGGAATTTTGGTGGGTCTATCTTCTCCAACTAATGTGACTTGTTCTCTAACTGGGAGATCTAATCCTGCACTTCCGGATGTTCCTGGGGAGAGGGAATATGTTACTCTGAGGACCCACCCCTGAAGAGGGGTTGTGGTCTGGATGGGAAGTGCCCTCATTTTTTGAGGGAGGTGGGTCCATCCCCCCACCCCCCACTCTTATTTCCTGACATGGGAGTGCCATTCTGATGAAATTTTGAGTGGAATTGATTAGCCCAATGGTTTCCTTCACTACACTGAGCGCAAATTCTTGGCATTTTTTCTGTTGGCAGGGATACCGCGTTGTAAGATCCCTTTTGCCATTAGTCTGAGGACATTCCATCTTAAAATGCCCAATTTTTCCACAGTTTCAGACAAAGACCGTAAATTATTTAATTCGTGACAATTGTGAGAGAACTTATAATTTTGTTATTTTGACATGTCCGCCTTGCTGCTAGACAGGAATTACAGAGGTAAGCAGGAGTCTGGAGACAGTTAAGCTTCCACATTCCCCCCTTTAAAAGCTTTCTTTTAAAAATAAATATTACTAGAAGGCTTTACCTTCTTTATGTTAGACATGATGCTAGGATAGCAGGATAGAGCCTAAGGCCTGTCACAAGGCAATGCATTTGTTTGCCTTGGAAGTTACTTTGCTATTGTATCTGCTCTTAGCGTCACTTGTCTTCTTTGTGGCAGCAGACTGGCTCTTTCTTTTTTTTCCTGGTCTACATCAGTGTTCTGTGGAACAGACTGGCTCTTTGACTTAATTTTTCTCAGCCTTTGTTGGCCTCCCTGTGGCTGTGCCTGTCACAGGTCATTCCCATCTTTCAGGGAATCTAACCCATCATTGACTAACCAGACATCCACCTGGGGGGCACGATCTTTGGCCTTTAGAGAAGCACGAGTAAACCAGTCAGAAGTCAGACTTAGAATCTTTTACTGTGCTGTCTGTGCCTACGTAGGAGTTACATTACACCTTAGCAAGTTATTTTTACAAGTGATGTTTAAGGCCTGGGCCTGTCTTCTCTACACTCATACATCTGCGTTTTACAAGCCACGTAGAAGGTAAAGAGGGGAGGCCCGAGAAAGAAAAATACCTTATAGAAGACCTATGTTAGTTTCATAATTTTCTACCTTTTCATGAGATTTCTTCTGTGGGTAAGGGCTGATACTTAGTGCCATTATTTTGGAGTGTGTGTGTCTTGCCAACACCGCCTCTACAGTGGACTGTGTGCTCCTATATAGGAGCGGCAGTAAACAAGGGAGTAATAGACAGCCGCCTGATGTAAGTACTACACTCCCCATGAGAGTCTTGAATCTGCCAAAAGACGAAAGCCATCCACTAAAAAGAGTCTGGGGTCCAACCTTTCCAGGTTTGGACTAGAACAGGGGCTAACATTCTCATTTTGGCAGTGATTTCCATAACTGCCTGTTGTCATCATTTTTTTTTTTTTTTTTTTTGAGACAGAGTTTCGCTCTCGTTGCCCAGGCTGGAGTGCAATGGCGCGATCTCGGCTCACCGCAGCCTCCGCCTCCTGGGTTCAGGCAATTCTCCTGCCTCAGCCTCCTGAGTAGCTGGGATTACAGGCACGTGCCACCATGCCCAGCTAATTTTTTGTATTTTTAGTAGAGACGGGGTTTCACCATGTTGACCAGGATGGTCTCCATCTCTTGACCTCGTGATCCACCAGCCTCGGCCTCCCACAGTGCTGGGATTACAGGCTTGAGCCACCGCGCCCGGCCCTCATTAGTTATAATTTCTAATACCGCTTGTAATCTAATGAAATGATTAATCATGTAGGTGGAATACGATATGACCATGATTCATCTTGTGCCCAGGTGGCTGCCATAGTAGTTAATTATTCTCTGGAAGCCAGTCTGTATGTTTCCAATCTTCTGTGAATCTTTCTCTTTTTTATTTTTTTTTTTTGAAGTCTACTGCTCATTTGTTCCTATGTTTAGGCTCATCATAAATAGGATGGATATCCTAATGTTTTTCCCTGTTTTAAGGGTAACAGGAAGAATGAGTGTTTAATAATGCCTAATACACAAGCTCTTATCCATTTTTCTGGCAACTGCCTGTAGACTGGCTGACCACAGATCCAAGAGTCCTGCAGGCGCTTGCTGTGTGTTTGGAACATCTAGTTGATGCTAAGAGTGGTTTAAAGAAGGGAACCTAGAAAATGAGTTAAAAATGAGATAGCCTTGAGCTATTTTTACCTTTTCTATTTTCCGTCTGCCATACAAGCTAATTCACCTACAGGGGTGTGTGTATAGGTGGTACCCCAACCAGCTACACAGTATCTTCCTATGATAGGAGTTGTTAAAAGCCAAGTATTAGAGCCAGTAGGCGTTAATTATGGAGCATTTGTGGTGGAGAGAATAAATGTGTAGTTGTCATGGGGAAGCAATTCTTTCACCTCCCAAGGCCACCTATTCTCCATGTCAGTTCCTCTGCATATATAACCTGAGGTAACTCCTATATTTCCTGCTGTATTCTTGGCTAACTGCAGATTTTAGTGGCAGGGATTACTTGGTTAATATCTTCACTGAACGATTTGAAAATCCTAAATCGTTGCTGAGGTTTGTGAGCTCGAGTCCTTTTGATAATATTAAAAATACGATGCTATCAGTAGCTTGCACCCTGGAATATCTAATGCCTAATCTCTTTAGTTCAGGATTCATCTCTTTTTCTGTGGCTGCATCGCTGTATCCAGTTGGGACCTCAGTGCCTATTCCTCAGTCAGGTGAAATCTGATTTGAAATAACAAATTCAGTGAGGCGACAGGAACTTCCTGTTACACAGCTGTCATACTGATTCTGTTGAGGCTTCTGGAGAAGTTTATGTCCTGAGGCTATGGAGTATCCCTAATCCAGTACGGGATATGACTGGATACAGTCAACTTTCTTTTGGAATCAGGAATGTAACAACCACAAGAGGGACATGCTGACATGACTCCATGCTGAGGGTTGCTATAACAGATTGGAGCCACTGTTATTACTTATTTTTACAGAGTGTTCTTGTCATCTGGCAGGCATCTAAATACAGATATTACAGATACATGCTCCCTTGACGCTGCCTTTGTCAGAGGAGGATACTCAGGTTGAATTGTAAAGAGATCCTTTTCCAGACCTATCACGGAGCTTGAACCAAGTCCCAGGTAGAAGTTTGGGGGTCACAGCAGATGTAGGGCTGATCATCACCAAGATCACAGATTGAATAAGTAGTTTGGTTACATATACAAGTTCCTAGGGGAGCTCCCATACATTATAATGGGTTTGATATATAAAGGTTTTAACTTGTGTGTTTCCTACCCATGTAGTACAGATGCATATAGGACATCTGTCCAAAGCTTCCTCCCTTTCTAAGATTGCCACAAGCTAACATGATTAAAATGAAAGGCGACATCTTATACTAAGACCTGGCCAGGAGTGCTTTCTCCTGGAAGCAAGCTTTGCAACAATCATGACATAGTAACAAGATATTAATATTACTAGAATAACAGTAAGACTTAAAATCTCAGTTCACCTTTATTTATCTGGTGGAGATTCCTCAAGTGTCAGCTAGTCCGTTGACTAGTCAGCTTTCGGTTATGTGACTAGAGCAGGGCTTGATGATTCTTCATTATTAGTTGTGTCTGAGGTTAGGCTGGTCTGAATTTGGTCTCTGTTTGCCATTCGTCTTAAGGTTGGTTTGGTGGGTTGACCCGGGTCTGGCTGGCTGGTCCATGTGTCCTGGGCAGCAGCTTGCTTTAACCAGCTGTGATGGATCCAGGGAACAACTTCAGCAACCTTAACAGCAGTGGGGGTAGATAAGATTACAATAAAGGGCCCGTCCTAATGTGGTTGGGATGGGTGGACTGGGCTAGACTTACTGGCAATCTTTCTTGCATCCAACTTTGTACTTCTTTCATAGCTGTACCTAAGGCCTACATTTGTCTTCTCCATGTTAGTGCTCCTGTTTCTTTGAGATCTCCTTTAATTTTGGTAATGAGAGGGGGCGGCCTTCCAAACATAACTTTGTAGGGTGAGTATCCTGGCTTTTTTTCTGGGTGCATCTGATTTGAAGGAGAACCATGGGTAGAGCCTGGTCTCACTTTAGGTGGGTTACTAGACAGAAGTGTTTTTTTTAACAATTGCTTTATTGCTTGGTTCATCCTTTCAACTTTTCCTGAACTCTTGGGACAGTATGTAATATGCAACTTCCATCTTGTTTTTAGTAACTGGGATAGGTGTTGAACAACTTCAGCTACAAATACTGGGCCATTATCTGACCCGATAGTCAAAGGCACCTCAAACTTGTGAATAATGAGTGCTGGTAACACCCAGTTACTTCTCAGGCCTTTTCAGTTGGGGAAAACCTTTACCCACTTGGAATAGGGGCATACAAAGATCAATAAATACTTAAGACCTCTTACAGGGTAACTCAGTAAAATCTACAATCAGGTTCTCACAGAGGGTGAATTCCTGGGGGCCGGACTGGTCCTTGTCTAGGGTTGTTTTGTGCACAGGTTAAGCACTTTTCAGAGACAGCACTGGTAATAGCTGTCAGCTGTTGTAAGGTTGACTAAAAGGATGGACAGGCAGACCCAGGGTCAGGTTTAGCAAGTTTATTTCAACCTGCCAGGCTGGCTGCCTCACCACAGGCAGTGAAGGCAGCAGCCTGGCTTATAGACTATGGGGGTTATATAGGAGTTTGCAGGTAGCCAGGTGCTGTTCTAAGAAAAACCACATCTTGGTTCTTAGGGGCTAACATTCTGCTAAATTGGGTCAACATTCTGGGTTTGAGAGCTGGGTGCGACCACATCCTGGAACCTAGGTGCCCTGTTTATAGGGCATGAGCTCGGCTTAGCAGGGGAGAATGTCAAAGGGGGTCTATGGATTTGCCTTGCTGTGACCCTACCTTTCTAGCCTTTTGATTGATATGTATGTGTGTGTGTGTGTGAGAAAAGGGGCACCGTTTGTTTTTAGCTGCTTCATGCTGAGTAGGGACGCTGGTTGGGGTGAGGCTGGCTTGCAAGTTGGTAGTCCTAGAACACCATCATGTCCTGTAATGTGCCACAGGTAAAAGCTTGTAACTGATTCTGTAAAAAACTGGGTGAAAAGGCGTAAGAGGCAAGGGCCAAAGACCAAGAGGAGGAGGAGAGTTATAGCAGGGCTGAGGAGGGGAAGCAGCTAGGGAGCCCAGGAGCTGAGAGACCAACCGGGCCAGCAGAGCCAGGCAGTAGAATGTCTTTTAAATTTTTTGGGTTTGGTCTTTAAGCCTTTTGATAGTATTTTGTATAATCTAGATTTACTGAGGTAAAAACAGCATTGGTTATTTAAAAAGAGGCACAGACTTTTTTTCCCCAGCAGTGAGGTGGCCTAGGCCTCTGAGGTTTTTGTAAAGTGATTGATTTAAAGAGTCTAGTTGGTTTTGAAGGTTAGTGATAGACTTTGCTATGGTTTCTTTTTTTTTTACTGACGATTGGAAATTTTGGGAGAGCAACTAGAAATATGATAACAAGGTTTTTAGACTTCCTGCTTCTAACCTGACACTAGTTGTGACTTTAAGGGCTACTAATAAGGGAATGAACTATATTTTTTTAGTGGGGGTAGGCGTGTAGTGTATAGTAGGGACAGGGAGTTTTTTGGTTTGGAGGACAAGGTTAATTTAATGTTGGAGGTAGATTAGGGTGCAAGTACCTGTCTAGTTGGTAGGGAGACAGAAATAGGTTATGGATCTCAGAGGAAGAAGATGCCTCTGGTGTTAATGTAAATGGACAAGGGATTCAGAATAGGTGTTGGAGTGTGTAGGTTCCTTATTTGGAGGGAACTGGTCCAGCTTTAGCAACCCAGAGTGAGGGGGAGAGAGAGAGACCCCTTTGAGAACTCCTGTCTCAGGAAGGGGTTTCCATGTTTGAGAGGCAGGAGAGGAGGTAATGTGGAGGGTCTGGGTAAAAAGGGCCGTTAGCTTCAGGGGAGAGTGAGGGATGGGAGATGGTTTGAGTAGAACCACAGGCAGAGGGAGGGATGGTGCCTATGTGTATGTGTTTGTTGGAAGAGGTGACACATATGGTGGCTTGGCTAAGTTTTGGGGTATACAGAGTTATGGGAGTTTTCCGTGGTGGTTATTGGCAGTATATGTGCAAAGAAGTTTGGTAGCTCTATTACCAAGGACAGTGGGATAGTGAGGGTGAAGGCTCTGTCTACAAAGGCAGAGCCTTTTTGGATGGCGTGTGAGAAGCAAATGGGAATATGGTCCTAGGGCTGAGAAAATGGGATAGCTGAGTGGGCAGTAAAGGGAGAAACAGGAATGGATAAACTCTTCTTGAGACGTGTGTGTTTGTGTGTGTGTGTGCGCGCATGGGGGAGAGAGGAGAGGACTTTTAATATTTGATACATTATGAGGAGAGACTTTTTCTCAGCTGATGTGCAGGGACAGGAGGACAGTGGAGGGCTCCTTGAGAGGAAGTGACGGAGCATACAGGACAGTTTGGTTTTTTTAGTGTGTAAACAGGTGTGGAGGTGGGATAGAAGGGTGAAGGAGAAGGTACAGGGGGTGTGCATTGATAAGAGATGTTAGAATTTCCTCAATTTGTTTGGCTATCCAGTTCCCTTGGAAGGAGGCTCCTTAACAGTGAAGGTTTTTGGTGGCAGAATACTGGGTTTGAATTGCGGGGCTGGTGAGGGGGAGAGGGACAGGGGCAGAGGAAACAGACCTCTTTTCCTGCCTTGTCGGCCTTTTTGGTCCCTCTTGAGACATCATCTGATCCTGTTTGGTGTCCTCTTGCCTTAGCCGGGAGGTGTGCAGCTTGGAGGAGTTGGTAATAATTAGTGATGGGGGTTCCTGCCTAGAATGGGAGTAGAACAGTGAGACATGTAAGGAAAGAGTGTGAGAAAACGGTATTAAATAAGGAATACGTAAGGGGTCTGGTGGTGCGTGGGCGTGAGATGACTCCATTAACCTCCTCCACAACTGAGACCTGAGAGGTATCAGTTGGTCCTGGGAATTCAGGCAAAGCAGAGTAGGTAGCCTGGGTATTGATTAAAGATGAGATTGAATTTTGCTTGTAAAAAAAAAAAAAAAAAAGATTGACTTACCTGCTACTGACAGAGTTAACCTGGGCTCCGATACAGTGATGGTAGATGGGGCCAGAGGTCCCAGGCCCGGCAGTCTTCAGCAGCTAGGTCAAGGAACTGCGGTGTGCGAGCGATTCCTCACCTTTTGTCTTGGTGAAGGGGTTGCAGGTTGGAGGTTAAGGCTTTTCTGTCTGCCTGTTGAGAGGACAGTCAGCTTCCAGTGGCCTGTGTGCTAGCAGATGGAGCAAGGGCTTTTTGGCACCCACGGATTTGGATATGCTTGTGCCTAATGTCCTTCCTTGCTGCACTTGAAACATGCCCTTGGAGGTGCATTGCTATTGGATCTTTTGTGCCCCTGGGTGCCACAGCCAGGCTGTTTAGGTTTAGCTTTGTCTATTTATTGAAGACCAGGTTAAGGAGGTCTTGTGGGGTTTGAGGGCCATCTTCAGCTTTTTTAAGTTTGTGCCAGATGTCTGGAGCAGACTGGGAAACAAAACGGGTGTCCAGGTTCATCTGTTGCCCGTTATTATTTCAAAAACCCAGCGGGTGATTCGCCAATCAAGGGCGCCCTCTGGCGGCCAACCTATGCCAAAACCAGGCCATTCTATTTCAGTGTTCACCTTTGAGGGGGTCAGCTTTACTGTAAGCTTTCTTGAAATTCTTTAGCATGCACTCTTAAGGGAGTGGGCTTTAATTCCTTGGATTCTTTTCCTCCCATTTCCTTCCTCATGGCACACAATCACTTTCACTTTGGGCCAATTAGACTGTCTCCCTTGTGGGAGTGTTTCAGACACCACATGACATTGGAGAGTTCATTACTTCCCCCACAATACCTAGACTGTGGGGGTACCTCCTTCAGCCGTATGCAGTAGCCCCTAAGGATGTTCACCCCTAGTCCCAGTTAGCCCCACACTTCACTGGTAATGTACAGTCCACTCTTAACGGACGTCCGGCACCCGCACACCTCTGCCTCCCCAGGACTCCTCATTGGACAAAACTGAGCCTGTCTGGCGGTCCCGGGTGTGTTCACATCCACTGACACACTCCCAGTTGGGGTGGCAAGCTGCTCTTGCCGCCCTAGCAGCAAGTTCGGCCCCGCTGCACTCAGCGCTCTATTGGCTCAGACTCACTCACACCGGTGGCTGCTGCTTTATGCCAGCATCAGGGTTGTATCTCAGCCTGAATTGGTGAAGTCCTTTCCTCACTGCCCCCAGCCACCTTTTGGGTCAGGCTAATAGACAACCTTTGAGCGGTGACTGGTCCCCCACCTGCCTGGCAGGGCAGGATTTCTGTCTGTCCTCTACCATAGCCTCTCTTTATTCTGTAGGGCCCTCTTTTCTTACCGTGATTCTCGGCCTGTGCTGCGCAGAAGTTTCCTTCCAGGTACCTGTTGCGCTGGTAGAAGAAGGGCCTTGGGCTGTGGGAGAGCCGAGCCCTTGTCCCAGGAAAGCTCTCGGGTCCGCGCTTCTAGGAACTGGGTCTGGGGAGGGGGTCTGCGGACAGGTGATAAGCTTAGAAAGTTGAGATAAGCTCACAGCTGCAACTTGTTAGCTATGCCTGGTGAGGTTATTTAAATTCCTTAGCCTATGTATACCTTCTAAATGATGTTTAGTTAATGGTAACTATTACCTATGTTATGCATGTTATTTTGAACTTATTACTTATTTTCCTTCCACATATTACCCACAACAGCTTTTAATAGCTTAAATTCTACTGGAGTGTGTTTATGAACAAGTTGTTGTGGATTGTTTGGATTGGCCCTTATGGTAATAGCAAAAGCACAAGGTCCTAAGGGTTCTGCAGCAGGCAGAATTTTTTTGTGCTGGCGTCTCTTTCTGCTACTGAAGGAGGCAGTGCAGACCAGCTCTCCTCCCCTCTCTCCTGTTTCTCACTTTCAATGGGCGCTGTTGGTGAACCAAAAGGCTCTTTCAATTTTGGGGAGTCAGAGCATAGCTACTGCTGTTCACTTGAATAAGAAAGGGATAATGGCAGGATGACAGTATGCACCAAACTCCAAGCAAAGAAAACAGAGGGATCTATTTTAAGACCTTTTTGATGAGCCCATTTCAAACCTTCCCCTACCTGGTCCCAGTCTTCCACATCGAGGTGCCTGTTTTTGGAAACCATGAGTTACGTGTAATGACTTCCTATAGAAGTTTACTCAGTGTTTGAGAACTGACCTGCGCACCAGATTCTGTAAGTAGTTTTGCTCCTCAGTAGACAAATTCTGCCCCATGCTACCCTGATTCAGAAACTTCTCCCTCCAGTACCTCTTTAGGGTACTGACCTTATATTCACTGCCGGCAGATCGGGGTTCCTCATCTGTCTAATCAGTTCCACAACCTCTGCTCCAGCAGACCTTCTTCATTCAGGTCCCTGTATCTCATGTCCCTGTTCAGGGGCCACTTGTGGTAATCTGATGAATGAAGGAAGACCAACGAGGAATTGAAGCTAAAGGAAAAAGGTTCTGTTTGAAAGAATGGGTCAGGGGGTTCTTTGCTTCTAGTGAACACAGTCCCTGAGCTTTTACAGCCCTTCGTATTTATTAAGTAAAGTGAATAATTGTCGGTCAGCTACTTGATTTATTACAGGGACTGCTTCCCTTGTTCAGCTGCTTCCAGATATTCAGGCAGATAACCTCAAGGAGCACAGGACCTGGGGCGTGACTGCCCTCAACACTGCTGTTGCTTTCATGAGGACAGTTTGCGGTTTACTCATAGAGCCTCCAGAGGTTTTTGGTCATACCCACATTCTTGGGGTCACCAGTACATTTGATATCCCACAGGAAACTAAATATTACAAAAAGAATTCCTTCCTATTTATTTTTAGAGATGAGATCTATTAGGTTCTCCAGGTTGACCTCAACTCTGAATATCTGGGATGACAGATGAGTGTCATCGCACCTGGTGAAATACTACAAAACAAAATCTGAATCCAAGAAAACAAGAATCCACAATTCACTTCCCCAAGATATCTACCTTTGCCCATCTTCTACCTCTCAGGTTCTCCAACTCAGAGGAGAAACTTTGTCACTAGTGCCACTGTGTCCTCATGGGACCATTGATCATAACACATAGCCATCAGCGACAAGAGGCAGGTGAACAAACAGGTATCTATGCTGTGGTCCTGAAATAAGGGGTTCCATCCCCTTCTTTCTAGCAATTCTCCTGGTATAACAAAGGTCACATGAATCCTGATGCAGTGCCTTAGGCACTTCCAACATAATCCCTCTGTACCTACACACCCTTCACATCTTTGGACACAACAAACACACGCCAATTGCTGGTGCTGCCGCCGCCACCACCACCTAACTGCCCCACAGCATAGGGCTCTCTCTGGCCTTGCCAAAAGTTAAAGTATTTTAATACCCCTTCCTAATACTGGTGTGGATAGGAGTTTAACCCAGGGGTTATGGTGATGGGCACACACACAACACTTGATGCTGAACACAAGTCATCAAGAAAGTTTGTTAATCAAATATGCTCACAGCTGAGAGGATACCATTCACCACAAAGATCCACACGGGGGCTGCTTTATACGTAAGTGAGGGTAACCAGGGGCCGGGCTCAGTGGCTTATGCCTGTAATCCCTGCACTGTGGGAGGCCTAGGAGAGTGGATCACAAGGTCAGGAGTTCAAGAGCAGCACTAAAAATACAAAAATTAGCCAGGTGTGGTGGAACATCCCTGTAATCTCAGATACTCAGGAGGCTGAGGCAGGAGAATCGCTTCAACCTGTGAGGAGGGAGTTGCGGTGAGCTGAGATTGCACCACTGCATTCCAGCCTGGGGGATATAGCAAAACTCTATCTTAAAAAACGGGAGTAACTAGGGACTGTGGTATGCAAGCTTTGCTGAATCAAGAGGGTATGATAGCCCCTCATTCCCTTGAAAGGATGCAACTGGCTTGTGTTAATTTTTAAGAAAGGGTCTCGTTCTGTCACTCCTGCTGGAGCATACTGGCACGATGATGGCTCACTGCAGCCTGAACTTTCCAGGTTCCAGAGCTCCTCCCACATCAACCTCCCAAGTGGCTGGGACCAAAGGCATGCAACACCATACCAGCTATAACTGGCTTATTTGAATAACTCTGCTGGTAGAAATAAAATTCAAACTTGCTACAAAAATAACCAGGAAATCTGCCTAGTCCTCCTGATCAAAAAGGTTGTTAGACCGGGCGCGGTGGCTCAAGCCTGTAATCCCAGCACTTTGGGAGGCCGAGGCGGGTGGATCACGAGGTCAAGAGATCGAGACCATCCTGGTCAACATGGTGAAACCCCGTCTCTACTGAAAATACAAAACATTAGCTGGACATGGTGGCACGTGCCTGTAATCCCAGCTACTTGGGAGGTTGAGGCAGGAGAATTGCCTGAACCCAGGAGGCGGAGGTTGCGGTGAGCCGAGATCACACCATTGCACTCCAGCCTGGGTAACAAGAGCGAAACTCTGTCTCAAAAAAAAAAGTTGTTAGACTAGGTCACATTATCCAACAGAGCAGAGTGGGAAGGGGAATTTGCACTCAGACCATTTGAGGTAGCATTGGTATCACCAGACATGAATGAAGGTAAGCACATGATAATGGCCTTAAACTTAGGGCTTACACCATAATGTGGCTGACATCATCCATGGTAGTCTTAGTTAATTCAAAAGGAATCCAAAACTATCACACAATTCCAGTGGTTCCTAATAGCAGTGGTAGGCCCAAATCCACAGGTAAAAAGTACCATTAGTATTTTGAGATATTCATAGCCTTATTTTACTTCTGTGCTGCATTTGCTATCCTCAGAAATTATGAGTTACTTCTGTCCGCCTAACCCCATCGAAAGCCCAGACCCATTGCTCCTCAACCTTGGGCCTACTGACTCTCACAAGATAACCGTATTTGCCTCTATGAAACACCCCAGAACACACCAAAGTCATCTCAATATCAGCCGGGCGTGGTGGCTCACGCCTATAATCCAAGCACTTTGGAGGCCAAGGCGGGCAGATCACCTGAGGTCAAGAGTTCAAGACCAGCCTGACCAACATGGTGAAACCCCGTCTAATGAAAAAGAAAAGAAAAGAAAAAGTCATCTCAATATCTTGGTGTGGCCACAGAGTGGCGACTTAGGACAAGCTCCAGCCTGAGTGTCATCTTCTTTCAGCTACTCCTATGCATCTGGAGGCATCTCATGTCTATTCATCCCTGGGAAGCCTACGCTACCTGCCAGACTAGGCCATCAGATATATCCTCCCTTCATCACCATTTACCTCCCTCACTAAGTCCAATACCATCACCAGGTACCCAAGCAGGAAACCCAACCTCCATTTCCTCTCTCTCTGGTAATGTCACCACCATAATCTGAAGTTTGCCCCTTGCAAATGTGACCCATGACTCACTCATCTTGGTCCACACAGTAGCTACCACATATTGGATACCTCCAATATCAACCCCTCCCCAGATATTTGCATCTATGTGTCCTGCTGCCCATTTGATAACTCCACTAACTAGTATCTAATACATTTCAGAATCTTAACATGATCATGATATTGTGAAATACATATATGATCATCTCCTTTCCTGGGACAGAATTCCTAAAATTCATGACGCTTTCAAATTTATAAGTGACTTTTAACGGTAGTGAGTTGACTGATGGTTGGTAACCCCTACATAACTTCAGGATGGGTACTTGTCAGGGGAAAGACTACATCGGGATTCGAGGTCTGGAAAGTTCAGCCCTGCACCCCAATCTCCAAAAGGGGAGAAGGGGCTAAGGTTAAGCTGACCAGCATTGGCAAATAATTTAACCAATCATGGCTATGTAATAAGGCCTCCATAAAAGCCCATAAAGAGAGGGTTTGGAGAGCTTCCAGATAGCTAAACACATGGAAGTTCCTGTGTTCCTGGAGGGTGGTGGAGATCATAAAAGCTCTGGGTCCCTTCCTCCTATGCATGTCTTCATCTGTAACCTTTGTAATAAATTTTCTTTTTTTAAACTGAAAAAGTGTCTAAGTTTTGTGACTGGCTCTAGCAGATTAATGGAAGCTGAGAAAGGGGTCAAGGGAAGCTGATTTATAACAAGTCAGTCAAAAGCACAGGTAAAAAACATCCTGGGGCTTGGAACTGGCATCAAAAGGAGGTGGGCGACAGTCCCATGGGACTGAGACTTACCCTATGGGATGTGATGTCCACCGTAGAAAATACTTGGTGTGTGAGGAAAAGTGTCCACACATCTGGGCACAGAAGTACTCTGCGCTGACTCCTGTTGGGGGAGAGAGCAGAGCAAAAGTAATTTGTTTTTTCCCCTCAGAATGGCCAAAATGAAACTCCTGATATCCTCAGTGAATATTACATCTGATATCAACTTGCTCATCTCATTTGCAGTTCCCATTGCTACAGTTGCCAAGACCAAAAACCCTGGGGTGATTCCTGAATCCACTCAAGCTCTCTAAAAATCCGAGTTGCCCCTTTAAAAAACACAAAACCAGAATCTAGCCACATTGCCTAAGCCAACTCCAGTTCATTCCTCCTCACCTGGACTATGGGAGTAGCCTTCAGTTTGATCTTTCTCCTCCCTCAACCCCACAGTCTGTTGTCCGCTCTATAACCAAAGCCTGTTAAGACACTGGTAACATCACCTCACCCCCTTCAGTTTCACTTTTTTTGAGACAGATTCTCAGTCTGTTGCTCAGGCTGGAGTGCAGGGCGGCACAATCTCGGCTCATTGCAGCCCCCATCTCCCAGGTTCAAGCAAGTCTTCCACCTCAGCCTGCGGGTAGCTGAGACTCCAGGCACCTGCCACCATGCCCAGCTGATTTTAGTATTTTTAGCCAACTTAGGCCGACTCATTCTCCATACAATACCCCTGTACTCTCTGTCACAAAGGCCAATGGCTCCTATCAGCTAGTCTAGGATCTCCGGGCTATCAATCAGGTGGTCTTTCCCATCCATGCGGTAGTTCCCAACCACAAACCACATATGCTGCATTCCCTCATCCCTCCAGATACAACCCATTACATTGTAACAGACCTGAAACATGCCTTTTTTAACATTCCTCTTCACCCTGACTCCCAAGATCTCTGCTTTCACTTGGACTGACCCTGAAACCCTCCAGTCACAACAACTTACTTGGACAGTCCTCCCCAAGGCTTTAGAGATAGCACCCATTTCTTTGGGCAAGCTGTAGCTCAAGAGCTCACGTTCCTAGACCTCTCCCCTAGCTGGCTCCTCCAGTACATGGATGACCTCTTCTGTAGCCCCTCCCTAGAGGACTCTCAGACTCACACTATTACCCTTCTAAACTTTCTTGCTAGTAAAGATATGTAGGATTTTATATATAAAACCTATATATAGGTTTTATATATAGGGTTTTATATAAACCTATATTTTTATATATGTTTTTATATATAGGGTATTCCCCTCCAAAGAACAACTCTCCACTCCAACAGTGATGTACTTAGGAGTCCAGCTCGCCCCCAGGACCTGAGCCGTGACCCCAGCATAGGCAGCACTGATAGATGGCCTGTCCCCATCCAACTCTAAGAGTGAAATCCTCTTTCCTAAGACTAGCAGGCTTCTTCAGAATATGGATTCCCAATTTTGCCCTCCTAGCCCACCCCCTCTATGAAGCAGCTAAAAGCCCATTCAATCAGCCCCTAGATCCTTCACACAACATAATCCCTAGCTTCCACAAACGTAAAGCTCCTACTCTATCTTTGCTTGACATGTCTCCACCCTTCATTCCCTACACAGCAAAAAACCATGGAATAGCTCTTGGTGTCCTTGGCCAACAATAAAGGAAATCCTCCTTTCTTTGCTCCCATAGCTTACCTCTACTAGACAGCATCGCCCGAGGGTGGCCCACCTGCCCCAGAGCGCTAGCAGTAGCTGCCACCCTACCCTTAGAAAACAAAAAACATTCAGTCAAGACACCACAGTCCACAGCCCACAAAATCTACAAGATCTCTTCTCTGGAGCACTGAGCACTTTCTCCTTGTATCCAACTACTCCATGCCCTCTTTCTTGAAAACCAAGTTCCACCTCTCCAGATGTGGCACTCCACATCTGGAGATCCTCAATCCTCCCTCAATCCTACATCTCTACTTCCGGTATACTCCTTCTCTCCCACACACTCCTGTACTGAAATCCTTGATCACCCACAGCCTCATTTCCCTAATATCTCTCCTGAACCTGTCCCCGATCCTGATGACCAGTTATTTATAGACGGCTCCTCTTCCAAATCAGTTGACTCCCATAAAATCGCTCGGTGTGCAGTCGTCTCCCTTGACCGTGTAATTGAAGCTAAACCCCTATCCCTAGGGACCTCCTCCCAAAAGACAGAACTTGGAGCTCTCATCAGGGCCCTAACCCTCTCTAAAGAAAAATGAGTCAACATTTTTACTGACTCCAAATATGCCGATCACATTCTCCATTCTTACGCCACCATCTGGCAAGAGAGAGGATTTCTTCCTGCCAAAGAAACCTCCATCACTAATGGCCCCCTTATTTACCAACTCCTCCCAGCTGCACACCTTCCGGCTAAAGCAGGGGTTGTAAACTGTCAAGGACACCAAACAGGGTCAGATGAGATCTCCAGAGGAAACAGGTTGACGGGGCAGCAAAAGAAGCCTCCCTTTTTTCTGCCCCTGCCCCTCTCTTCCTCATTACCCCCACCACTCAAACCCAGTATTCTCCCACTGAAAGAGCGTCACTGCTACAACAAAGGACCTCCTTCCAAGGGAACTGGATAGTCAAAGATCAAAAACTCATCCTCCCCAAGCAAAAACCAAAGAAATTCTAACATCTCTTCACCGGTCTTTCCATATCAGTGCGTACCCCCCGTACCTACTTCTTCACCCTTGTTTCTCTTCCCCTTACCTATTTACCTCACTGAAAGACATAACCTCAAATTGTTGTATGTGCTCTGTCACTTCCTCCTAAGGAGTCCTCTGCTCTCCTCCCATCCCTACACATCAGCTAAGAGGAACACTCCCAGGAGAAGACTGGCAATAGACTTTACCCACATCCCTACTGTTAAGAAAACTGTTTCTTCTTACTCTTGTAGACACCTTCTCCGGGTAGGTGGAATTCTTTCCCATCTCCTCAAAAACAGCTGCAGTAGTTTCCCAAATTCTTTTAACAGCCTCCTGTGCTCCATACAATCAGAGAGTGGCCCTAGCTTCATCTCCCAAATCACCTAACAAGTCTCTTAGTCCCTTGGCATCCAGTGGCACCTCCATATCCCATACCAACCCCAGTCATCAGAAAAAGTTGAAAGGTCAAATGGGATCCTTAAAATTCAGTTAACTAAACTCACTCCTGAAGTCCAGAAACCCTGGACCTCCCTTCTGCCCGTAGCCCTAACCCACATCAGAGCCAGCCCAAAACCACCCTCCTTCCTCAGCCCCTTTGAGTTAATGTATGGACGCCCTTCCTCTTACAAAATAGGTCCCCTTCTAACTCAGCTAGGAGAAGACCTCCCAACACTTTACCTCATCTGCCGTATCCTCCGTGAACAAGCAGACCAGGCCCTCCCAAAGCCCCAGGAAGGCATCACCAACTGGACCTTCCTACCAGGAGAACATGTCTTCCCAAAAACTCTTAACACAGGCCGGGCATGGTGGCTCACGCCTATAATCCCAGCACTTTGGGAGGCCGAGGCGGGAGGATCGCTTGAGCCCAGAAGTTCGAGAGCAGCCTGGGCAATACAGTGAGACCTCGTCCCTTAAAGAAAAAAGAAAAGAAAAAGGTCCGGGCGCGGTGGCTCATGCCTGTAATCCCAACACTTTGGGAGGCTGAGGCGGGCAGATCACGAGATCAAGAGATCGAGACTATCCTGGTCAACATAGTGAAACCCTGTCTCTACTAAAAATACAAAAATTAGTCTGGCATGGTGGCGCACGCCTGTAGTCCCAGCTACTTGGGAGGCTGAGGCAGGAGAATTGCTTGAAACTGGGAGGCGGAGGTTGCAGTGACCCGAGATCGTGCCACTGCACTCCAGCCTGGCGCCTGGTGACAGAGCAAGACTCTGTCTCAAACAAAAAACAAAACAAAACAACAACAACAACAACAAAAAGTCTTAACACAGCAAGACTTAAACCAAAGTAGGAAGGTCTCTTTCAAGTTCTTTTCACAACCCTCACCGCAGCTAAACTCTGAGGACATATCTCTTGGTACCATCTTTCCAGATTATAAAGAGTTCCCGAAGCACCCACTGACCCGCCAATTGCCAACCTCCACCAATTCTCCAGCACCCTCCTTAGTACAACCAAACTCCGCCTTAACCCCGTCCCTAAAGACCCATTACGGGTAACTCCTTCATGTATTACCTCTGCCTGCCCCTGCTCCGGTTGCAAGGTCCTCAGGATGAGGAACAGCCTCTCCCCATAGCATACAAAATATTAGAAGTCCTCTCCTCTTTCCCTATTCCCACACATAGAAAGTTCTTAACTCACCTATTCATTGCTCATTTTCAAGGAGATTTTGGCTACCCATGGGACGCTATCAGCCACGTCACAGACCCTCTAGAAGAGGCCACCTCCCCATACAGTCCCTACCAACTCCTTCCCTTGCCAGCTCCTTCCCCCAGATACAGACTCCGATTCTTCCTCAAGTTCCTAACGCTTTTAATAGTCACACTGCCTCTCCTCCCTCAGAGTCCCTTCTCACTTCTGTAAGGCTTGAACGATCTCTCAGCCTCACTCACTCCTTGTTGTTGTGCTCCACCTCTACACTTGCTTCCTGTTGCTGGACCTGTTTTTCCCTTTCCTATACTGCCTACTCAGCCATCCCAATTTCTCAGCCCAGGGACCATATTCCCATTCACTTTTCACATACTGTCCAAAAAGGCTCTGCTTTTGTAGACAGAGCCCTCACTCTCACTGGGAACTATCCCACTTCCTTTGCTAAGAGAGCTAGCAAACTTCTCTCCACATATACTGCCAATGACACTCATGCAAAACTCCCTCATTCTGTCATCCAAGGTTCCAAACACTTCACACCAAAAAACTTAGCCAAGCCCCCTTATGTGCCGCCTCTTCCAACAAACACATACACATAGGCACCATCCCTCCCTCCGCCTGTGGCTCAACTCAAACCATCTCTCATCCCTCTTCCCATACCTCACTCCAAGTAGATTATTCAGTTTCCCCTGAAGCTAACAGCCTCTTAACTCCGTCCCTCCGCATTACCTCCCCTCCTGCCTTTCAAACATGGAAACCCCTTCCCCAGACAGGAGTTCTCAAAGGGGTCTGGGTAGCTGAAGCTGAACCAAATCAGGAACCTACATACCCCAACACCTATTTGCAATACACTTGTCTGTTTGCATTAACACCACAGGCATCTTCCTGTGCAGATCCACAACCTACTTCTGTCTCCTACCCACTGGACAGGTACTTGCACCCTAGTCTACCTTACCCTCAACATTAACCTTGTCCTCCAAACCAAGAGAACTCCCTGTCCTTGCTACATTACACGCTAGATCACAAAGAGCAACACAGTTCATTCCTTTATTAGTAGCCCTTGGAGTCACAACTAGTGTCGAGTTTAGAGCAGGAAAGTTTGGAGCTTAGGAACCTCATTATCATATGTCCAGTCACTCTTGAGACTTCCAATCGTCATTAGAAGAAACAGCAGACTCTTTCATCACACACGTCGAAAACCAATTGGACTCTTTAGCAGCATTCGCCCTACAAAACCACAGAGGTCTAGACTTCCTCACTGCTGAGAAACGAAGTCTGTGCCTCTTTTTAGATGAACAATGAATTTGGGTTAGTACGAGACACTGTCAAAAAGCTTAAAGACCGAGCACAAAAACTTAAAAGACGTCAGTTCACCTGGCCCCAGTGGTTGTCCATAACTCCCGGACACCCTGGCTACTGCACCTCCTAGGTCCTGCCATAACTCTTTTCTTCTTCTAGCATTTGGTCCCTGCCTCTTACAACTCCTCGCCCAGTTTTTACAAGACCTTATTAAAGCTTTCACCCATGGAACAATACAAGATATGATGCTGCTCCAAGAATACAGACAGTTCCAGGAAAGACAATCCCTACAAATCTAGCCTCTCCCCACACGTCGTCCCTCCCCTACCTATTAAGAGGCTGGAATGTTAGCCTCTTAATGGGTAATTAAGACCACCTGCCCCAGAAAACCTCCTCCGGGCAAGCTGACCCCTTACCCCCACTGATTGCTCTGCAGCTGCATTTCTGAACTCCTATTTAGGCACATAGAGGCTGCCAGACGTGCTACAATTAAGCAAAGCCTGATTACAACCATCCGGGCAGCTCGGGGGAGGACAGGCAAAACAAATGTTGTTATCCATACTTGTAAATTCTGGTTTTACACATACCTGTAAAATCTTTTAAACTGCCGCCACAAAAGTCATAGAATGATGTAAGTCTGTTACAAGTTGACAAACTATCTCTTTGCCTATTACAGCGGATAAATGACCTCAGTCCTGAAGCTCCTTTACGCTTCTCTCACCCCATATAAACACCTCATTTTGTAAGCTCGGTGCTGCCTCCTGTGATTGCTACAGGGCAGCCTGGCAGGTTAATACAACCTGCTTGCCTGACTTTGGGTCTATTCTTTCTCTCGGCTAACCTTACAGCCTCATAGTGTGTTCTCAGTTCCCGAGTTATAAACCCTCCTGGCTCAGTCGCTGCCTCCAGACCTTTGCCTATGCCGGTCTCTTGGTCAGTCTCACCCTCCCGACTGCATCGACTGGGTGTTTCGGAAATAGGGATCCCACGCAACGCTGCCTCTCGGTCCCTGACATAGGCCGGGGTTGCAGGGTCGCGAGGAGGGGCCCCTCACGATCAGGAGTCTCAGGGTCTGTGTGGGGAGGGCAGCTGAGGCACGGAGGTCGCGTCGCTCACCTGAGCTGCGTGAAGGGGGGGACCCGGGCTCGGCGGCCCCTGTCCTTGTCCTGTCCCAGGTCACAACCAGCGGCCTCGCAGAGCCTCAGATCCGCCTGTGTGCGATGGGCACAACCACTTCTCTCGAGCTCTCCCTGACACAGCAGTCCGAACCCAGCGTAGCTGGAAGGACCCGCCAAGTTAAAATGGGCGCGCGGCGAGGACGCAGCAAGTCCCGGCTTGACGTTACGTGCCCCCGTAAAGGCGCGGTATCTCTGAGGCTTCACTGGGTCAGCCTCACTTCCATTCCGCAGAGAGGGTTCTGGGTAATGTAGTTCCCAGAGATGCCCCGCACTTTAAAGTCGCCCCCAACCAGAGTTTGGCAGAAAGGGCCGAGATTGCACCACTGCACTCCAGCTTTGGTGACAGAGTGAGACTCCATCTCAAAAAAAAAAAAAAAAAATGTAGACCAAGTAGAGCTTAGTAAAAAGTTACTAGTTTTAGAGTAAGTGAGTCAAAGGAGAAACTATATACAACAACAAATTTATATAAATCATGTAAAAATTTCTCAGGGAACATATTGATTTATATATCACACTAAAATGGAACAAAGCTAAGAAATTACCAAAATACCAAGTTAAGTGTGAAAAAGAACATTAACAAATTGAGAATAGGCAGGAAATCTAAATATTTTGTATAGAAATTTTCACATAAATTTTAGCCATAAATAAGCAGAACTGATTTCATATGTGAATTAACAAAAGTTATTAATTATTCAGACAAGAGCCTACAGATCCTAAAACTGCTCTCATTACTAAAAACTTTGTCTTTATAGGCTACAGATTTTCTATGACTACAAAGGTTTTGTGGGGACATAATTTGGGTACTATCAAGAAAATTTTAACTGGGCATTGCAGC
Organism: Sapajus apella; assembly: GCF_009761245.1. Taxonomy (NCBI): domain Eukaryota; kingdom Metazoa; phylum Chordata; class Mammalia; order Primates; family Cebidae; genus Sapajus; species Sapajus apella. The sequence goes on from NW_022437075.1 coordinate 799,059, forward strand.
TCACACCTATAATCCCAGTACTTTGGGAGGGCGAGGCAGGTGGACCACCTGAGGTCAGGAGACCACCCTGGCCAACATGGAGAAACCCTGTCTCTACTAAAAATACAAAAATTATCCAGGAATGGTGGCGGGCGCCTGTAATCCCAGCTACTTGGGAGGCTGAGACAGGAGAATCACTTGAAACTGGGAGGCGGAGGTTGCAGTGAGCTGAGATCAGGCCATTGAACTCCATCCTTGGCAACAAGAGTGAAACTCTGTCTCAAAAAAGAAGAAAAAAAAAAAAAGGAAGAAAAAGAAAATTTCACTCTTCACAGAAGTGACAGGAAGATATGCATCAGCGAGTGTGTGTAGTCATAATATGGTTTGTTTGAATAAGCCATCTTATGACTTCTAGATGACATCCCACAAACCTGTATTGATTCAGAATCACTGGACATCCTTCCAAAAAGAAGGGAATCAAATATTAGTAACAATGGAAATAAAATGTACGTATAAAACATTTTGTCTTTAGGTAACATTTAGGGATTGAGATGCTTTACATCCCTGATTATCTTGCTATTTGTAATTTATGATCTTTTAATTCGTGTAAGTATTAAGTATTTTTCCATTCACTAAATAGGACAGGAAGTTTTAACTTTTGCATTCAACACATGAATAACATACTCCTGCAGCTCACATTTCCAAATCATGTTCTCAAAAGGATAAAAATGCATATCCAAAAAAATGCTATTAGGACACTAAACATCTACTCAAAAACTGTGGGTAAAAGTCTTCTTGTTCTTCACTTTATGTGAGTAAAGCTCTTATAATGAATGTTTTGAGAATATTTTGGTTATCAATGAGAATACTTTAAAGAGGGTGTGAGAGCAAATATGGAGAAGACATTCTAGGCACCCCTAAGGGAATTACACAAGGTGGTACCATCGCTCTGGGTCCCTCAAACTATGTTCTGTCTCTTCATCTGTATTGTGTTCCAATCCCATAAAGCAGCATCATTTTTCCATATAACACTTCCAATTTTTAAAAAATAATTTTATGTGGCCTAAGTGTGATTTGGTTACATGCACATTTTGTGCATGTAAACGGGCTAAAACAGAGCTTTAGGGTATTCATCACCCAAATAATGTCCCTTGTAACCATTAACTAATTTATCATACACCCTCCATCTCTTCTGAATGTCTAAGTTATGACAATTTCTTCCAAGATTGTGACACTTATCTAGGAATAGTAATTGCTTATTAAATCAATATTTGCCATGGTGGTTGTAATGTTGACATTTCTGCAGGGGTGGAATAAGACTATCTGATTCCTGAGAAATGATCTTGGATTTTATGATCCAACCTCCTGGCTAGGAAGTGACTATCATTTCATCTGTAGGTGCAGTCATAGTATCTGCATGAAGATTTGAGATTATCTCTTAAAAACAGCTGAAGATTGAGCTAATTACAAAGTTACTAACATGGATTCAGAGTTATCCATTGAGAATGACATAAGTAGCTAGTAAAGTTTCTATGATGGCCAATAACACATTAAGTCTCAATGGATAGTGAGTAAAGGACAGTAAGCTCTAAGTTCTGAGATAATTATGTGGAACTCATGGCTATGCTGAAAATGTGGCTATTATGAAATTGCAACAAGTATATATCCTTTCCACTTATGAGAACTCTAAGGAAGAACAAACTTGGAAAGAAATAGTATGGCAGGAGTAGAAAGATGTGGAATAATAGAAGGGAAGCCATAGCATATGTGTAAAAAAATAAATAAACTTTTCAACAATCAACATGGCATACTTCTGTGACCAGGTGTGCAGGGTGTTTTCCACATACACCAAGCAAACCTTCAGTGGACACAAGCTGGGGGTCCTCCAGTTCAACTCAGTCATTATCTACATAGCATCACATCCCCCAGTTTGAAGACTCAGTCACCAAGACTGATACTCCTATTTCTAATGCCAATCAATGCTCCAGAGCCTCTGCTTTTGACTGATGAGCTATAAACCAGGAATCCCATGATGCCCTCCTTGGATTTGATTAGTTTCATAGAGTGGCACATAAAACTTAGGGAAAATCATGTACTGGTTAATTATAAATATTACAAAAGATGTAGATGAACAGATGCATAGGGTAAGGTATGAGAAAAGCACTTGGAGCTTCCATTGCCTCCTGCGAAGACTGAAGGTGTCTTAAGCAACAGGGCCTTTATTATAACACAAACCAGGGCAATAGGCGGCAGGTTGTCTCAGATTCGTGACTGGTGAGCTGGAAAATTCCATCTTAAGAATCCTGTGAGATACAAAAGATCCCTGAAAACGTAGTCTATCTTTTTAAGTCACCAGAAGAGTCCTCTGCACCAAAAATGGGTCAGGTTCATGGCCTAACTCATCAGATAGAAAGAAATGAGAATGGAATGAGTGCTAAGGATACTAAAAAACCCCTCTGGTGAATGAAAGAAAATCAAAGTTACTTCTGGATCATGATGAGGTAGGAGGATGATTTACTATGGCCACCTGTCAAGGGGTAAAGGTGAAATGCTTTTTGCAAGAAAACTGTCAGTCACAGAAGTCTGGCAAAAGACCTGGGCAGGTTGAAAAATGCTATGCAGTTCCCACATATGCAGCTATTTCATGCAGCTATGTATGTAATGTATGCAGCTATTTCATGTATGACATTCAATTTAGGCAGACAGCATCCTCATAAGGGATCTCCTCCAGTGTTATACTGAAGAAAAAATAATATGGCCTCCACATCTATGGTATTTTCCTCATGTAAATATTCTGGTAACCAATGAGAGAGGGCTGAAGGCTTTCTCACATTCATTGCACTCAAAAGGCACTTATTCAGTGGGAACACTCTTTTATGTAAAGAAGCTAGAGCTCTAGCTAAAGAATATTCCCCATTTGTCACACACATAAGGCCTTGATCCGGAGTGAACTCTCTGGCCCAGAAGGATCCCAATGACTGAGCAAGAGAATTTCCCAAGTTTTCTTCACTTATAAGGCCTTATTCCAGTATGAACTCTCTGATGGCGACGGAACGAAGAACTGTGGCGAAATAATTTTCCACAATCAATGCATTCATATGGCCTTTCTCCAGTGTGAACTCTCAAGTGTTTAATAAGGCTGGAGTTTTCAGCAAAGGATTTCTTACATTCACTGCACTCATAAGGCCTTTCTCCAGTGTGAACTCTCAGATGTGTAATAAGACTAGATCTTCGGCTAAAGGATTTCCCACACTGCCCACACTTATGCCTTTCTCCAGTATGAACTCGCTCATGGTGAATGAGGTTGGACCTTAAGCTAAAGGATTTCCCACATTCACTACATTTATAAGGCCTTTCTCTAGTGTGAACTCTGTGATGCTGCAAGAGTGCAGAGCTTCGGCAAAATGATTTTCCACACTCACTGCATTCATAAGGCCTTTCTCCAGTATGAACTCTCAAGTGTTTAACAAGACTGGAGTTTTCAGCAAAGGATGCTCCACATTCACTGCACACATAAGGCCTCTCTCCAGTGTGAACTCTCCTGTGTTTAGTGAGACTAGATGTATAAGCAAAAGACTTCCCACATTCATTGCATTCATAAGGCTTTGCTCCAGAGTGAACTTTCCTGTGGTTTGTGAGACTGGACTTTTCAGCAAAGGCTTTCCCACATTCAGTACATTCATAAGGCCTTTCTTTAGTACGAAGTGTCTGATGCTGCAAGAGTAAAGAGCTTTGGTGAAATGATTTTTCACACTCACTGCATGCATGAAGCTTTTGTCCAGTATGAAATCTCTCATGAATGTGGAGTGTAGTGTTTTGGTGAAATAATTTCCCATAGTTGCTGTACTCACAAGGCCTTTCTCTGGTACAAATATGCTTGTGTTTGTGATCTCTTCTGTGTTCAGTGAGGCAGGACTTGTTGTTAAATAATGTCCTATATTCCCCACACTCATAAGGCCCTTCTCCATTGTGAACTCTCTGGTCTTTGTATACATGTATACAAGTGCTCTGCTTAGAAGATGCCGCCTCCTCTTCCCCTCCATGCCAACAACCTAAAAGCAAGGAAATGTTGGTGAGGTACATGTTGACTTTGTTGAATATGCAGCCTACCCACAAGAGTATCTGACAAACCAAAAAACTAGTCTATGAAATTATTTACATGTGCAGGGAGTTAAGTTCAGGTTGAGGTTGTGGAAGCTTAGCATTATTACAGATGTAGGAGGCCTCATGATGTCAAGGGCATGACTAAATGAAGCAACAGACAGAGTAAAGGCAGGGTCTATAACTCCTTTGTTTGCAAACAACTTGCCTGTGGAACCTTATTTGCTGATGACATGTGAGTAGTATACAGAATATGTCCAGGCCCCCCCCCCACCCCAAACATGACTAGAGCACAACATCCTTTGGTCAGGGACTGTTAAGAATGGGTATATACAGGCCGGGCACAGTGGCTCATGCCTGTAATCCCAGCACTATGGAAGGCCAAGGCGGACGGATTACCTGAGGTCGGGAGTTCCAGACGAGCCTGGCCAACACGGTAAAACCCCGTCTTTAAAAAAAAGAAAAAAAAAAAAAAAAAAAAAAAAAAAAAAAAAGAATGGGTATATACTTCATAGGGGCTGGGCATGGTGGCTCACACCTGTAGTCCCAGCATTTTGGGAGGCTGAGGCAGATGGATCTCCTGAGGTCAGGAGTTTGAGACCAGCCTGGCCAACATGCCAACATGGTAAAACCCCTAATAAAAATACCAAAAAAATTAGCTGAGTATGGTGGTGGTCACCTGTAATCCTAGCTACTCGGGTGGCTGAAGCAGGAGAATCATTTGAACCCGGGAGGTGGAGATTACAGTGAGCCAAGATCGCACCATTGCACTCCAGCCTGGGCAAGAAGAGCGAAACTCCGTCTCAAAGAAAAGAAAAGAAAAACAATGGGTATATACTTCGTAATACAAAACTTATGAGCCAATATTGAAGACCATAGCAGACAGAGCAGTAAGAAAAATAAGTGAGACGTAGAGTCCAAAAATACTGAAATTAGTCCTGTGCTGGATGTAGCAGCAGAAGTGACAAGGTGTAGGATTAATAAATTGGCAAACTCTCAAAAATGGGGAAGCAAAGACAGAAATAACGTGGGGCTACTTCTATTGGCACCAAAATACTAGACAAGTAGAAGAGGTCTGTGGCATGCTTTGAATAGAGTCCTGATGTTATGCCCTCACTCACATACTATTCTTCAGAACCAAGCTGTCCCAAGTCCTTGCTAAGGCGGGAGTCATTTATATCTTAGGGACAACCAGGGGCTCTTCATTTCACCACCAAGATGAGCAACGACATGGAACCTGGATAATATAAGTACTAACGGAAAAACAGGACAGATGAATAACCAATACTGGCTCAGAACAGCTCTGCATTTGATATTCCACAGTAAAGGAAACCAATTATTACAAAAATAATTCCTTCCTATTTATTTTTAGAGATGAGGTCTTCCTATGTTGCCCAGGCTGGCCTCAAACTCCTGCGCTCTGAGTAGCCTCTGAATAGCTGGGATGACAGGTGAGTGACATTGTGCCTGGTGAAATAGCACAAAAAGAATTTTGAAGTAGGGTGTTGCAAGAATAGGTTGTAGTTCATGTACATAATGACCATATCAGTGACAGCAATTTGTGGCATGAACAAATGTGACCTACTCGAAGGAAATGGAACTTGAGACAAACAGGAGCCTTGGATCTGCACAATCACCCAGACAGGCAGATGACAACCAAGGTGGGATGCATTAGGATGACGTTAAGACTCCTGACCCTGACTCCTTCCCTGGGAGCCTGCAATAAAGCAGGTTGGGTCGCTCAAGAAAAGGAGAGGGCAGTACATACACCTCAATCCAACCAACAACAGAACTTCTCCAGACAACTGTAGAATGAAGCTGTGCCCATGGTCCTGATGTGAGAAAGATATTCTTACCAAGAGGCATAAAGGAGAGGGGCAGAGAACAACTCAGGTCACAGGTGAATATGAATTCCTTACCCAGGGAGGATATAAGTGTCAAGGTCTCCAGCATCACGTCACGGTACAGGTATCTCTGAGCCTCATTCAGAAGATTCCATTCCTCCAGGGAAAAGTTTACAGCCACATCTTCAAAGGTCACACTGCTCTGTTATGATGGGATAGATGAAACCAGAAATGGCCCCCATGCTGAAGACCCACAATTCACTTCTCCAACATATCTACCTTTGCCCATCTTCTACCTCTCAGGTTCTCCAACTCAGAGGAGAAACTTTGCCCACTAGTGCCACTGTGTCCTCATGGGACCACTGATCATATCAAACAGCCATTGGCAACAAGAGGCAGGTGAACAAACAGGTGTCTGTGATGTGGTGTTGAAATAAAGGGTTCCATCCCCTCCTTTCTAGCAATTCCCCTGGTATAGCAAAGGTCACGTGAATCCCAATGTAGTGCCCAAGGCCTTTCAGACATAATCCTTATCTACATACACATCCTTCACATCTTTGGACATCACAAACACATGCCAATTGCCACTACCACCCCACACCATAGCCCTCTCTCCGGCCTTGCCAGAAGTTAAAGTATTTTAATCCCCCTTCCTTCTACTGGCGAGAGTAGGAGTCTCACCCTAGGGTTGTGGTGATGGCCAAACACACAACACCTGACACTGAACACAAGTCATCAAGAAAGTTCATTAATCATCAAATATGCTCACAGCTTGAGAGAACAGGGGACCACTCACCACAGAGAGCCACATGGGGGTTGCACTATGCATAAGAGAGAGCGACCAGGGGGACTGTGGAGCAATCTTTGCTGAATAAAGAGGGTGTGCCCCTGATTCCCTTGAAAGAATGCAACTGGCTTGTTTTTATTTCTATTTTTTATTTTTGAGACAGGGTCTCGCTTTGTCACCCCTGCTGGAGCATAGTGGCACATTCACAGCTCGCTGAAGCCTCAACTTCCCGGGTTCCAGCAATCTCCTCACCTCAGCCTCCCAGGTATCTAGGACCACAGGGGTGTGACACCAAACCCAGCTGCAACTGGCTTGTTTGAATAACTCTGTAAGTAGAAATGAAAGTGCTACAAATATTTGCCCAAAGTGATAGAAAAAATAAATAAATAAATAAATATTAAAAAAAAAAAAAAAAGAAAGTGCTACAGATAAATAATAACCAGGAACTCTGCCTAGTCCTCTTGATTAAAAGGGTAGTTAAGCTAGGGTACATTATCCAAAAGAGCAGAGTGGGAAAGGGGATTTGCAGTCAGACCATTTGAGGTAGTACTGGTATCACCAGACATGAAGGTAGCACATGATAATGGCCTTAAATTTAGGGTTTACACCATAATGTGGCTGACATCATGCACAGTAGTCTTGGTAAATTAAAAAGGAATCCAAAATTATCACAGAATTCCAATGTTTCTCAATAGTGGTGGTAGCCCCAAGTCATTCTATAAAGCCCTCCATGCATAAATCCACAGACAAAAAGAACCACTAACGTTTTCAGATATTTATGTTGCTATTCCACTTCTGTGCTACATTTGCTCTCCTCAGAAACTATGACATTTTTTTTTTTTGAGACAGAGTTTCACTCTTGTTGTCCAAGTTGGAGTGTAATGGTGCAATCTCAGCTCACTGCAACCTCTGCTTCCCAGATTCAAGCGATTCTCCTGTCTCAGCCTCCCGAGTAGCTGGTATTACAGAGGCACCCCACGCCATGCCCACTAATTTTTTTGTAGTTTTAGTAGAGATGGGGTTTTACCGTGTTGGCCATGCTGATCTTGAACTCCCGACCTCAGGTGATCCACCTGCTTCAGCCTCCCAAAGTGCTGAGATTACAGGGGTGAGCCACCACACCCAGCAACTATGACTTTCTTCTGTCCACATAACCCCATTCAAAGCCCAGACCCATTGGTTGTCAATCTCAGGCCTAGTGACTCTCAAAAGGTTACCATATTTGCCTCCACATCCACCAGGCTGAAACACCCCAGGACACACCAAAGTCATCTCAAAATCTTGGTGAGGCCACAAAGTGGCAAATAAACTCAAGCTCTAGCTGAGTATCATCTTCCCTTAGCTACTCCTATGTTTCTGCGTGCATCTCTATTCATTCCTTGGAAGCCTACGTCACTTGCCTAACTAGACTGTCAGATATATCCTCCCTTCATGGCCATTTATCTATCTCACTTGTGTTTCTAAAGTCCAATACCATCACCAGATACACAAGCAGGAAACCCAACCCCCACTTCCTGTCCCCCTATTGGTGTCATCACCATAATCTAAAGGTTGTGCCTCCCAAATGTGAGCCATGACTCACTCACCTCCGTCCACACAGTATTTACCATATATTGGATACCTCCAATACAACCCCTCCCCAGGTATTTGCATCTATGTGTCCAGCTGCCTATTTGGTAGCTCCAATAAATAGTATCTAATACATTTCAGAATCTTAACATGGCTGTAATATTGTCAAATACATATTTGGTCATCTCCTTTCCTGGTATAGAATTCCTAAAATTCATGACACTTTCAAATTTATAAGTGACTTTGAATGGTAATGAGTTGACTGATGGTTGGTAACCCCTAGACAGGATGGGGACTGGTCAGGGAAAAGCCTATGGCGGGATCTGAGGTCTGGAAAGTTTAGCCCCACACCCCAATCTCCAAAAAGGGGTGAGGGGGCTAACGGTTAAGTTGATCAGCATTGGCCAATTATTTAATCAATCATGCCTATGTAAAAAGCCTCCATAAAACCCCATAAAGACAGGGATTGGGGAGCTTCCAAATAGACAAACACATGGAAGTTCCTGGATGGTGGTGTGCCTGGAGATCATAAAAGCTCTGGGTTTGCCGGGCGCGGTGGCTCACGCCTGTAATCCCAGCACTTTGGGAGGCCGAGGTGGGTGGATCACAAGGTCGAGAGATCGAGACCATCCTGGTCAACATGGTGAAACCCCGTCTCTACTAAAAATACAAAAAATCAGCTGGGCATGGTGGCACGTGCCTGTAATCCCAGCTACTCAGAAGGCAGAGGCAGGAGAGTTGCTTGAACCCAGGAGGCGGAGGCTGCGGTGAGCTGAGATCGTGCCATTGCACTCCAGCCTGGGTAACGAGAGCGAAACTCCGTCTCAAAAAAAAAAAAAAAGGCTCTGGGTTCCTTCCCCTTATGCATCTCTTCATCTGTAACCTTTGTAATAAATATTCTTTAAAATAAACTGGAAAATTAAAGTGTCTCCATAAGTTTTGTGACTGGCTCTAGCAATTTATTGGAAGCCAAGAAAGGTGTCATGGGAACCTGATTTATATTAAGTCGGTCAGAAGCACAGGTAAAGAAAAAACAACCTGGGGCTTGTGATGGGCATCAAAAGGGGTTAGGAGACAGTTTCGTGGGACTGAGACTTCACCCTGCGGGATCTGATGTCCAGTGGAGAACTATTTGATGTATGAAGAAAACCATCCACACATATCTAGTCACAGAAATACTCAGTATTGATTGTCGTGGAGGAGAGCAGAGCACAAGATACTTGTGGGTTTTTTTCACTCAGAATAGCCAAAACAAACCTCCTGACAGCCTTAGTGAATGTTACATCTGATATGAACTTGCTAATTTCAGTTGATGCAGCTTCCATTGCTATAGCTGCTAAGACCAAAAATCCAGGGGTGTTTTCTGAATTCTCTCAAGCTCTCTGTTCACATTAAAAAATTGAGTTGCCCCTTTAAAAAACACAAATTCAGAACTAGCCACATTGCCTAAGCTACAACTCTAGACCATTAATCCTAACCTGGTATAGGGCAGTAGCTGCCACTTTGATCTTCCTCCTCCCTCAACCCCACAGTGTGTTGTCCACTCTGTAACCAGACAAAGCCCATTAAGAAATTGGTAACACTGGCCGGGCGTGGTGGCTCACACCTGTAATCCCAACACTTTGGGAAGCCAAGGTGGTCAAATCACGAGGTCAAGAGATAGAGACCATCCTGGCCAACATGGTGAAACCCCGTCTCTACTAAAAATACAAAAATTAGCCAGGTGTGGTCCCCGATACTCAGAAGGCTGAGGCAGTAGAATTACTTGAATCCGGGAGGCAGAGGTTGCAGTGAGCTGAGATCACACCACTGCACTCTAGCCTGGGAGACAGAGTGAGACCCCATCTCACACACACACACACACACACACACACACACACAAACCAAAACAAAAGAAATTGCAAATATCACTTCACCCCCTCCAGTTTCACTTCTTTTTTTTTTTTTTTTTTTAAATTTGAGATGGAGTCTCGCTCTGTTTCCCAGGCTGCAGTGCAATGGCATGATCTTGGCTCACTGCAACCTCCACTTCCCTGGTTCAAGTGATTCTTCCGCCACAGCCTCGCGAGTAACTGGGATTACAGGCATCCACCATCATGCCGGGCTAATTCTTGTCTTTTTAGTAGAGACGGGGTTTCATCATGACCTGGCCAGGCTGGTCTTAAACTCCTGACCTCAGGTAATCTGTCCGCCTCAGTTGCCCAAAGTGCTGGGATTACAGGCGTGAGCCACCGCGCCTGGCCTAGTTTCACTTCTAAGTATTTGCACATCCCAGTATCAGCTCTTTGGCTAACCCGCCACATGTTTTACAGCAGTTGACAGACATGACAACAACTCCCTATAACCTATGTCACTGACCTAGGTTTGGGGTTTGAGGTTTTTCCAAGATCCCCAGATCAGAAGACTGGAGAAATGGCCCTTAATTCTAGAAAGTGCAGTGGTTCATGCCTGTCAGCCCAGCACTTTGGGAGGCCGAGGCAGGAGGACTGCTTGAGCCCAGGAGTTTGAGACCAGCCTCGGCAACATGGCAAAACTCCCTTCTCTACTAAAAATACAAAAATTAGCCAGTTACTCGGGAGACTGAGATGGGAGGATCACCTGAGCCCGGGAAGGTCGAGGCTACATTGTGATCACTGCACTCCAGCCCGGGTGTCAGAGTGAGACCCTGTCGCCAAAGAAAAAAAGGCACCTCTTCTCTAAGCTGGTTATTTATTTTTAAAATAAGCTGGTTATTTAAAATTTATAAAATAGAATACCAAATAAAATTTATAACATAAAAAACCAAGATCTAGACATGTCGGTGAGGGACTAGAGCATCCCCTACTTCCTTCTGTGAGTTTCTTAAGTGCTTCCATAGCCATGAATTGTGCCCAAAATCAGGGCTTTCATAAATGTGTCCCTCCTGGGATTTGATAGATTCAGGATTCTCTGTAAGCTTTTTTTGGCCCTGGAGCCAGATGACATCAGGTTGAGTGAGTCTCTGTGGCCTAGTGCTCAATGTCACCTTTTACCAGCTATGTAACCTTAAGCAGTTTCAACCCCTCAATGCTTCAATGTCCTCATCACCGCCTTCTACTCTGTTCTTCCTCTGAACATCTTTTGGATTTGGAAATCTTAACCCTAACACAGATTAACTCCTTTGATCAAAATTGTCCATGGCTTCTAGCGTCCTCACAGTCAAACTTCAACCCTCAACCTGGTGCTGGAGAAATAACTCAGCCGGGCATGGTGGCGCATGCCGGTAGTCCCAGCTACTCAGGAGACTGAGGCAGGAGAATCACTTGAACCCGGGAAACGGCGGTTGCAGTGAGCCAAAATCGCGCCAATGCAATCCAGCCTCAGAGACAGAGCGAGACTCTCCAAACAAACAAAAAAAAAAAACCGAAATAAATAAGTAAGAAAACAGAACTCCGCTTCACATTTTGTTCCCAGTACACACAAGATGTTCCCGATTTCCAAATCCTCCTGGCTCAGTCCCCGCCTCCGGGCCTTTGCCCGTGCCGAACCCTACGCCAGGCTCGCGCTCACCACCACATCAACTTGGATCCCACCCGCCGGCGCCTCTCTGTCCCTGACAGAGGCCTGGACTGCAGAGACGCGAGGAGGCGCCCCTCACGAGCAGGGGCCTCAAAGTCTGAGTGGGCAGGCTGGGTGCGGCCCAGAGGTCGCAGCGCTCACCTGAGCAGGTGCCCTTAGAGCGGCCGCCGCCATGACTCTGTGGGCGGGCGGGGAGGCGGGATCGGCGGGGTTTCTGTCCTTGTCCTGTCCCGGGTCGCGACCGACGGCGTCGCCGAGCCTCAGCTCCGCCTGTGTGCAATGGGCACAACCACTCCTCTCGAGCTCATCCAGACCCAGAACAGCTGGACGGACCCCACAGGACAAAACAACTGCCACGGCTAGGACGCCGGAAGTCCCGGCTTGGTGTTAAGTGCCCCGGCAATGGCGCGCTTCTCTGAAGCTTCATTGGCTTAGACACGCTTCCGTTCCACAGAGAGGATTCTGGGTAATGTAGTTCCCGAAGATGCGCAGCGCTTAAGGTCGCCCGCAACCCAAGTTTCGGGAGAAAGGGCCAAGCTCCACTGCTAGGAGCGCTAGGAATGGCGACTCCAGGTCCAGATGCAGAGAGTGTCCTGTCTTAGAAGAGGCCATACTCCTCCAGGCGCGGTGACTTACGCCTGTAATCCCAGCACTTTGGGAGGACGAATCACGAGGTCAAGAGATTGAGACCATTCTGGCCAACGTGGTGAAATTCCGTGTCTACTAAAAATACAAAAATTACCTGGGCATGGTGGTGGCGCCTGTAAGCCCAGCTACTCAAGAGGCTGAGGGGAAAGAATCGCTTGAACCCGGGAAGCGGAGGTTGCAGTGAGCCGAGATTGTCCCACTGCACTGCCTGAAAGTAGGGACCCTAAGAGCCTACTTGGTGCTCTACCCTACTGTGGCCAAACTGGGGTATATATATATATATATATATGTTTTTTTTTATTTTTTTTTTGAGACGGAGTTTCGCTCTCGTTACCCAGGCTGGAGTGCAATGGCGCGATCTCGGCTCACCGCAACCTCCGCCTCCTGGGTTCAGGCAATTCTCCTGCCTCAGCCTCCTGAGTAGCTGGGATTACAGGCACGCGCCACCATGCCCAGCTGAATTTTTGTATTTTTAGTAGAGACGGGGTTTCACCATGTTGACCAGGATGGTCTCGATCTCTTGACCTCGTGATCCACCCGCCTCGGCCTCCCAAAGTGCTGGGATTACAGGCGTGAGCCACCGCGCCCGGCCCAAACTGGTATCTAAGCTGTAAGGCAAAGTCTTTTTTCTTTTTCTTCATTTATTTATTTATTTACTTATTTATTCCGGAAGCCGCTTCCAAGCTCGCGCAGCCAGCAGGGGGCAGCTGTTTCTCAAGCCGGAGCCACTCCTGAAAGCCATCACAGCTGGGAATGTGCTGGGTCACACTCGAATCCAGCATGCCTGAGTCTCACCAATGGCACATGATGAGTACTACCTGTGTGCTACTGCTGATTATTCAGGGCCCAATGATTCTTTAGTCAGCAGGTGATGAATCCTGCCAGGACTGAAGCCTAAAGTGAGTTTTCTTCCAGCCCAGGGTATATGTAGAAATGCCATTCAGAGCTAGGGCCTAGAATAGGGGCCTTAGCATGGTGTCCTACCCTACTGTAGCTGAGCTGGTGTCAAGTCTCAAGACAAAGTCTTTTTCATCCCTCCCTCTCCTCTCTTTGACTGGAGGGAAGGAGTCTCTCCTGGAAATGTAAGCTGTGCTCCCTGAGGTTGGGAGGGGTATATATGTTCACCTACCACGTGAGTTGCGCACTACACACCAAGGAATTAACACAAGAGAAATAAAACATTATTTATATGAAGAACTGCATTCAAATGTGTGTAACAAGCAGTTTTATTTCTAACAGACAAAAACAAGAAGAAATAATATATCCATAAGCAGTATATACAGTGATTTTTAAAGCATGTCATATTCTAAGATAAAAAGAATGAACTACTTATATATCATGATTGATGAATGTCAAAATATATATCCCTGTTATGTGAAATAATAAAAAATAAAAAAACATCAAAATAAATAGGACTCAGGAGAGTACTCAGGTATGAAAAGATGAAACATGTTAGTCATATAAAATTCCAGAAAATTGACACTAATCTGTTAAGCAAATATTATAATTCAGTGATTGTTTGGAGGATGGAGAGGCCAGAGAGAAAGACAGTATTTTTTGTTTTTAAGAAACAGGGTCTTACTATGGGACCCAGGCTAGTCTCAAACTCCTTACCGCAAGCAATACTCCCACCTTGGGCTCCCAAAATGTTGGGATAACAGGCATGAGTCACTATGCCCAGTCTTATTACAGTTTTAAAAATTTAATTTGAAAGGATTTTCTGGATTTAACAGTATTTTTGACAAATAGGTTATGCAATTCTACATTGACTCTACTAACTCTCATCACACTCTAAGGGGGGCAACTAGACTGTGTGACACCAAATACTTATGAACCAGGAAGACCATTACCACCTGATTAAATTGGAATGCCGGCTGGTTGCAAAGGACCTATCAGTAGGCTAAGAGATTTCCCTTCTCCCTATCCTCTTCCTCCTAATAATTCAGGGATGGCTTTTTGGTAAGCAGCCCAGATAGGCTATAGAAATCCACAAAACCTTTAGATTTACTCTGACAATGACCTAAGCTACACTAGATTCCTAATTACAGAGGTTGTGAAAATTTCTGTACCTGTTTGTCCATCACAGACATAGTAACTGCGTCACTGTGGATGCCTTTTTAAAAAAAGTATATTCCAACTATTCTGTCACAGTCGGCTTGACTACCTAGAAATGCTAATTCTATAAAAATTATTTGTGGGTGGGCATGGTGGCTCACACCTATAATCCTAGTGCTTTCGAGGGCATATGCTAGAGGATTGCTTGAGGCCAGGAGTTCAACATCAGTCAGTGTAAAATAGCAAAACTCTATCTCTACAAAAAATTCTTAAATTACCTGGGCTAATCTCAGGTACTCGGGAGGCTGAGGCAGGAGGATCACTTGAGCCCAGGAGTTTGAGGCCGCAGTGAGGTATGACCATGCCAGTGCATTCCAGCCTGAGTTTCAGAGTGACATCATGTCCCTAAAAAAATAAAAATTAAAAGATTATGATTTCTTCCTCTAGGTTTATAATGTAGGACACTATCCTACAGAATTCTGGACTTCAGGACACGTGAATGCACTGTAGGACTCGAGAACTGATTTCTTTCACCACTACTGAGCATAATGCAATATTCCTTATAAACTAGAGAATAATTTTTTGCTGTTCTCAGAAGCACTACAGTGTTACAAAAATGAAAACATGAATTATTGCACTATTTGGTCTAAAAATAAAGACCACAAAGCCCTGAAGTCTTTCTTTGGAGGCCTTAGACAGCATCCAAACTAGGCCACAAATGCAGAGCTATATTCTGCCTTCATACTGTCCCCTGAGAGTCACACATACTGTTCACACAGAGTCACAAAAGCTATTCAACTCTTCATAGTACCAGAACCATGTCATATCCAAACCACACAAAGCAATGAATAAACAATTCACTCAATACAGTGAATACAATTCCCAACATTGAAGGAAGCTTAAACAAGAACTTCATCACAGCAGAAACTGGAACAATGAGAGGCAGGTTGTGCTTGGGTTGCTGAGTTAGAGGCTGCAAAAATCCATCTTAAGAATCGTGAGAATCACAAGATTCCTAGGAAAGTCAACCCATCTTGTCAGGTAATCAGAAAAATTATTTAGGCTAAGCTTGTCCAACCTGCAGCTTGTGGGCCGAGTGTGTCTCAAGACAGCTTTGAATGCAGCCCAACACAAATTAGTAAACTTTCTTAAAACATGATGATGGTTTTTTGCGATTTTTTAAAAGCTCATCAGCTATCATTACTGTTAGTGTATTTTACATGTGGCACAAGGCAATTATTCTTCCAGTGTGGACCAGGAAAGCCAAAACATTGGACACTTCTGCTCTAGGCCAAAACCAAAGCAGGTCCATGGCCCAACTCCTCATAGAGAAATGAGAAAGGCGGCCGGGCACAATGGCTCAGGCCTGTAATCCCAGCACTTTGGGAGGCCTAGGTGGGTGGATCATGAGATCAAGAGTTTGAGACCAGCAAAAATATTAGCTGGGCATGGTGGCACACACCTGTAATTCCAGCTACTCGGGAGGCTGAGGCAGGGGAATTGCTTGAACTAGGGAGGTGGAGGTTGCAGTGAGCTGAGATCATGCAACTGCACTCCAACCTGGGTGACAGAGTGAGACTTCATCTCAAAAAACAAAATAATTAAAAAATAAAAAGAGAAATCAGAAAGGAATGAGTGCAGAGCCTACTCAAAAATCCCACTGCAGAATGGGAGACAACTGAACTTTTTTTCTGGAATATGATGGAGTACATGAGTGAGACACTGTGGGCACCAGCAAAGTGGTAGAGGTAAAATGCCTTTTGCCAGAAACCTAACTGAAATAAATCTGGCAAGGGACACACGCAAAATGAGAAATGCAATACAGCTCCCATATACCTGGAATTTATGCAGCTACTGGACGTATGACATTCAGTATAGGTTTGATGGTGTCCTCATAAGTGCTCTCTCCCAGAGTTACACTGGACAAGAAATATTCCTGTACATCTATGGTATTTTTCTTCTGTCAACATTCTAGGGTATCCAATGAAAGAAAAGTAAAGCCTTCATCAAACTCTTTGCACTCAAAAGGCACTTCCACAGCAGGAGCTTGTTTGTGCATAATAAAGCTAGACATTTAGATAAATAATGTGCCACATTTGTCATACCATAAACCCTTGATCCAGTGTGAACTCTGATCTTGAAGTCATACAGGTTTGACTAATCAATTTTCCAAATTTACTTCACTGAGAAGGGCTTTCTCTAGTGTCAACTCGCAGGGCAGAGCTTCTGGTAAATGTCTTTCCACATTTGCTACACTGTTAAGCCTTTCTCTAGTATGAACTCTCCATTAGAGACCAGAGTTTTCCCACAAAGCATTTTCTACTCAAAGCTCTCATAAGGCTTTGTCCAATGTGAACTCTTATGAACATGGTATGCAGAGCTGTAGGAAAATGATTTCTCACATTTATATGGCCTTTCTCCATTGTGAATGTTCTATGAATAGTAAGTAATGCAGCTCTTCTGGCTAATTTCACAAATTCCTTACAGTCATATGGCCTTTCTCAACTGTGAACTCTCGTGTTCAGTGAGGGGGTACTTCTTAAGTAATTTGCCAAATTCCCCGTAACTATCAGGTCTTTGTCCAGTGTGACTCCTTTGCTATTTACTGAGGTAAAACTTCTATGTACTGGATTTCATACATTCTCTATACTCACAAGGCCTTTTTCCATTGTGATCTTGCTATTGTTGAATAAGGCCAACTTTTTGACTAGATTTTGCACATTCTCCACACTTATAAGCTCTTTCCAGTGTGATCTCACTGATGTTGAATGAGGGTGCCCTTTTTACCAGTAGATTTGCCAAATTTTCAACATTCATGATGTCTTTCTCCTGTGTGAACTCGTTGATGTTTAATGAGGTTTCCCTTTTGACGAAAACACTTCCCACATTCTCCACATTCATGTGGCCTTTCTCCCGAGTGAATTTGCTGATGTCGAATGAGGCTGCCCTTTTGATGAAAACATTTCCCACATTCTCCACATTCATGTGGCCTTTCTCCAGAGTGAATCTGCTGATGTTGAATGAGACTGCCCTTTTGATGAAAACATTTCCCACATTCTCTACACTCATATGGCCTTTCTCCAGTGTGAACTCTCTGGTGTTCAGTGAGGTGTGACTTGTACCTAAATGACTTCCTACATTCTTTACACTCATAGGGTCTTTCTCCAGTGTGAACTCTCTGATGTTCCTTTAGGTGGGAGTTGCTCCTAAATAATTTCCCACATGCCATACACTCATAAGGCCTTTCTCCAGTATGAACTCGCTGATGTTGAATGAGGTTGCACTTGTGATTAAACGATTTTCCACATTCTCCACACTGATAAGGTTTTTCTCCAGTGTGAACTCGCTGGTGGTGAACAAGGCTGCGCTTATGGCTAAAAGATTTCCCACATTCATCACATTCATAAGGTCTTTCTCCAGTGTGAACTCGCTGATGGTCAACAAGACTGTGCTTATGACTAAAAGATTTATCACATTCTCTACACTCATAAGGTCTTTCTCCAGTGTGAACTCTCTGGTGTTCTGTGAGGTGGGCCTTATACCAAAATGATTCATCACACTGTCCACACTGATAAGGTTTTTTCCCAGTGTGAACTCCCTGATGATTATTGAAACTATTACTTTTGCTAATGAATTTCCCAGAATCACTGCACACATAAGGTCCTTCTCTAGGGAGAAGTCTCTGGTGAAGGGCAAGTGAGTGTTTGTTGCTGAAGGGTGTTGTGGACTCTCCACAGATGTAATGAGTTTTTCCACCCTGAAAGGGTGTCCCATGCTTAGTTTCAATAGTTGACTTCCCTGAAGTGTGAATGTCCTCTTGTTGGAATAATCTCAAGCTGGACAAAAAGTCTTTCCCAACCTCATGAAAGACAAATGGCTCATGTAACACATGGAATTTACAGTTCTTTACAAATGATGTTTCCTTGGCATTGCTTCTGTATGATTTCTCTCCAATGTGCTGCTTCTGATCTTGATAATGGTTTGCACTGTCATCTAATTTTTTTTCACATGCCCCAAAACTATTCAATTTCTGATTGTGTTGTGTTCTCTGGTGTAAGATATCTCCCAGGAGAGGGCCACACACTCCCCAGGGGTGGGCCTTCTTTGTACATACTCCTGTCCAATGTGACCTGAGGGGAGACTGCTGTTGTATAGAAAGGGTCTGCTTAGAAGGTGTCTCGTCTTTTGCTCCATACCAACAACCTAAAAGAAAGAAAATGCTGGTAAAATGCAAGCTTCTGAAGGGAAGTACTTGCAAGTATTTCCATGGACTAATATTTCTGTTTGTAAGATACACTTGTTTGTGACAAGTTTATCTAACAAACAGAGGTATTACTCCATGGAAATAATTGCAGGAACCGAATGTTGCCTTTAGGCTGAAGGTAAGGCTTCTTCATATTACTGGGTTAGAATGGTAACAAAATGCAGGGGGCCACATGATATGAAGGAACCAACAATACATGCACTACAGGGAGTAGAGGCAGGGTCTACAATTCCTTCCTATGCAAACATCTAAAGGACTTTTATAAAGCATGTGGGTGATATATAAAAGGATATGTCTAGGCCAAAGAAAATATGAGTATAACGAAGCAGCTGTTGGTCAGGTATGGCTTAGCAATGTGTACACACTTCCTTTTTTTTTTTTTTTGAGACGGAGTTTCGCTCCTGTTACCCAGACTGGAGTGCAATGGCGCGATCTCAGCTCACCGCAACCTCCGCCTCCTGGGTTCAGGCAATTCTCCTGCCTCAGCCTCCTGAGTAGCTGGGATTAAAGGCATGCGCCACCATGCCCAGCTAATTTTTCGTAGTTTTTAGTAGAGACGGGGTTTCACCACGTTGACCAGGATGGTCTTGATCTCTTGACCTCGCGATCCACCCGCCTCGGCCTCCCAAAGTGCTGGGATTACAGGCGTGAGCCACCGCGCCCGGCCTCACACTTCCTAATACTAAACTGATATGCCACTATTGGAGTCCACTGCAGATGGAAATGTGAGGAAAATGGGTGATAGGTGGAATCCAGAGATGTGAAGATTAGTCCTGAGCTGGCATCAGAATAGAAGTGACAGGGTATAGAATGGTGAAGTAGGCCGGGTGCGGTGGCTCAAGCTTGTAATCCCAGCACTTTGGGAGGCCGAGGCGGGTGGATCACAAGGTCAAGAGATCGAGACCATCCTGGTCAACGTGGTGAAACCCCGTCTCTACTAAAAATACAAAAAATTAGCTGGGCATGGTGGTGCGTGCCTGTAATCCCAGCTACTCAGGAGGCTGAGGCAGGAGAATTGCCTGAACCCAGGAGGCAGAGGTTGCGGTGAGCCGAGATCGCGCCATTGCACTCCAGCCTGGGTAACAAGAGCGAAACTCCGTCTCAAAAAAAAAAAAAAGAATGGTGAAGTAGGAAACTCTCAAGAATGGGGACGACAGAAATAGCATATGGCTAGTCATGTTGCCAGGTAAATACTAGTGAAATAGGATAGCTTCTGGTATTACTTTCCTAAATCCCTGATGTTATGTCTTCCTCCAGGGTGTTAGTCCTCACTCTGAGCCTACCATGCTAAGCCTAGATTTAACTGCAACTTCTGAAACACTGAGGACTCTGAATCCCAATGCAAAGATATACATGGAATTTACATGGGAAATGGATGATGTAAAGAATAACAGAGGAGGCCGGGCGCGGTGGCTCAAGCCTGTAATCCCAGCACTTTGGGAGGCCGAGGCGGGTGGATCACAAGGTCAAGAGATCGAGACCATCCTGGTCAACATGGTGAAACCCCGTCTCTACTAAAGCTACAAAAAATTAGCTGGGCATGGTGGCGCGTGCCTGTAATCCCAGCTACTCAGGAGGCTGAGGCAGGAGAATTGCCTGAACCCAGGAGGCGGAGGTTGCGGTGAGCCGAGATCGCGCCATTGCACTCCAGCCTGGGTAACAAGAGTGAAACTCCGTCTCAAAAAAAAAAAAAAAAGAATAACAGAGGCTGGGCGCACTGGCTCACACCTGTAATCCCAGCACTTTGGAAAGCTGAGGCAGGCAGATCACAAGGTCAGGAGTTCGAGACCAGCCTGGCCAACATGGTGAAACACCGTCTCTACTAAAAATACAAAAAAATTAGCTGGGTGTGGTGGCGGGTGCCTATAATCCCAGCTACTGGGGAAGCTGAGGCAGAAGAATCACTTGAACTCGGGAGGCAGAGTTTGCAGCAAGCCAAGATCTCGTCTCCATTGTACTCCAATCTGGGTGACAGAGTGAGACACCATCTCAAAAAATAAAATAAAAATAACAGAAAGACAAGAAAGAAGAACAGCCAAACAGCCAACAATAGTTCAGAAAAAATCAGCACCTGATAGCCCAAAGGAAAGGAAACTACATATTACAAAGTGAATTTTTGGCCAGTTGCAGTGGCTTACACCTATACCTAGCACTTTGGGAGGTCAAGCTGACAGGATTGCTTGAGCCTAGGAGTTCAAAACCAATCTGGGTAACATAATGAGAAACCATCTCGACAAAACAAACAAAAATTAGTTGGGCAGGGTGACATGCTTCTGTAGTCCCAGCTACTTAGGAGTCAGATGGATGGATTACTTGAGCCCAGAAGGTTGAGAATGCAGTGAGCCATGAATGCATCACTAGACTACAGCATGGATAACAGTGAAACCCTGTCAAAATAAAGATCAGGGCACAGCAGCTCATGCTTGTAATCCTGGCACTTTGGAAGGATGAGGTGGGGGGAGGATCAGGTGAGGTCAGGAGTTGGAGACCAGCCTGGGCAATACAGTCAGACCTCATCTCTATTAAAAATAAAAATAAAGGGCCGGGCGTGGTGACTCAAGCCTGTAATCCCAGCACTTTGGGAGGCCGAGGCGGGTGGATCACAAGGTCAAGAGATCGAGACCATCCTGGTCAACATGGTGAAACCCCGTCTCTACTAAAACTACAAAAAATTAGCTGGGCATGGTGGCGCATGCCTGTAGTCCCAGCTACTCAGGAGGCTGAGGCAGGAGAATTGCCTGAACCCAGGAGTCGGAGGTTGTGGTGAGCCGAGATCGCGCCATTGCACTCCAGCCTGGGTAACAAGAGCGAAACTCCGACTCAAAAAAATAAATAAATAAATAAAAATGGGCCAGGCGCGGTGGCTCAAGCCTGTAATCCCAGCACTTTGGGAGGCCGAGGCGGGTGGATCACGAGGTCAAGAGATCGAGACCATCCTG